>NC_060145.1:268312524-268912524 GCF_021461385.2 Schistocerca piceifrons
TGTCCGCATGAATGCCCACCAACTAACTGTGGCCAAGAAACAAGTGGACCACCCTGTTGCTGAGAATGCTGCCAATTATGACGTTCTTCATTTCAATGACTGCTTCACAGCCTGTGCCATATGGATCCTTCCCACCAACACCAGCTTTTCTGAATTGTGCAGGTGGCAACTTTCCAGCAATATATCCTACATTCCCGTAAACCTCCTGTCTCAACCTTCATTAGTCATTGTCCTCACCCATCCAGCTCCTCCCCTGTTCCCATTCCAGCACTACACAGCCCTCATTCCACCATCATACCAGTCTTTTTACTTATCTCCCTTTCCGTTTCGCCTCAGCCCCCTCCTCCCTCTTCCATACCTGTCTCCTGTCCTCCATCTAACCTCCTGATTGCACAAGCTACCCTCCTTCTCCACCTCGTCCCTGCACACTCCTCAGCAGAACTTCACTGTCAGCCATCCCTACCCTACTATCCCTCCCCCTCCACACCCAGCCTCCTCCTTACCCCCACCAAGTTGCCACTACCATGATGCACTGTTGCTGCTGCTCACAGTGTGGCTTCAGTTACCTGGGACTGCAGTCGTGTGTGTGAGCTGTGTGTGTGTGTGTGTGTGTGTGTGTGTGTGTGTGTGTGTGAGAATTACAAAAACAACTGTTTCCATTTTAATGCACATAGCTATATTATCGTATTTGCTGGAAATATTTAAAACATTATGGAAGATCAATTAAAAATTAATACAGTCATTATACTGTGTCTCATCCTGAAGCAAAGCACACTGCACAAAAAATTAGTCTGCTGAGAGACATCATGCTAATACCACATAACACTAATTTTAACATTGATATTAGCCTCAACTTAGCAAGGAAGAGAGTCTATAGGTTTTTCAGGGTCATATAACTGGCTACAGCCGTTCACTGATGTGCCATAGGGTACCTTTGTGTTCATCAAGTGCATATATGATGCAGCCCTGTGAAGACGGATGCTGTCATCATGGAAGAAGAGTGTGTCTACAGCATACTCCTCATGAAGATTTAGAACAAAGGGCAACATTTGGTCACTGAGAATGCTTAAATAAATATCCTGATTTATGTTGACAGAAGCCTGAATCAATAGGAACAAATCATGGTACAAGAACAGCCCCTAACTATCACAGAACCACCTCCTGCCTCAACTATGACCTTAACAAAATTCTAATTCAACAGCCCTTTGGGTCTTTGGTGAACTTGATGCCTTGTACCACTTGAAAATAAACTACTACTTATCAGAAAACACAGTATGCCTCCAGTCTGTTACTGTCCAGTGTGGGCCATTTAAGGTGTGGAGGGTTATGTGCCACTGTGAGCAATATGTTTTTAGAGGTACTTGACTCCAAATGTCCAGTCACACAGTTCCCTTTTAAATGTTCCAGGAACTGATGGCAGTAATTCCTGTTGGTTTTGAAATACTGTGACTGGTAATGTGTGACACTCATCTGCAGCCCCTATCAGTTAGGAATGGGTTTCATGGTTGTGAGTGGTACACTACTACTTGTAGACATGCTGGACAGTCCACATTGATACATCAATAAATCAGGCAACTTAATTCAAAGTGTGGTCATGGGCACATCCAAACAGAAGTGCTCCTTTCTGCCACATTGTCGACCCATCTTACTGCGCTGATTGCATACCACTGACTGGCACATACACCCATCACAGTCGCGACTTCTGTCAGCAATGCTTCACATGACCACTTGGTACCAGTCCTACAACAACTACAACCTTACAAACTTTCAACTGAAACTTGTTTTTATCCTGTTACTAGAAGGCGCTGCACCCAGTTAACAAAGGATAAGTTTAAACAAAACAAAAAAAATTGGTACCCCAATTGTAATTCTGAGCAATGATTCTAGATGCAAACCCATAAAAAATGTCATTGGTCATCCATGAGCAATTCACTTTTCTGGAAACGTTCAATGAGGAAAATTTTGTACATTTCCCTGGTTTCTGTTTTTTTCATGCCATTCAGAATAAAAGCAGTAACATTTTGTACTTCTTAATATCCAAAACACCTGAAATTAATCAAACCACAGCCTGTTCAAATAACCAAACAATCACACTCCAGTTGCAGGATTTTGGTACAATGATGACTGATGATGATCATGTTTCTCAACCCTTCCGTAATTTCTGTTTCCTGCATTAGACTTTCTTGCTTGAGCAGTTTACACTGGTGGAAGTAATTTTGTGCCACAAAGTGTAACAGTTTAGCAGAGAATCCCCAAAAGTTGTATTTGTTCTCCATGACACGTATGAATGTGGAAGTTAGTGAGGTGTCAATCTGGCAAATAGTGTACATGTTCTAAAAATTCATACCTACTTGCATTATTTGGCAGTTTTTTTCAACCTTTACAAAGTAATAAATAAGTAGAATCCCTTTCATATTCTGGAAAATTGTGTCCATAACCTTTCCAATAAAATCAACCTCATATGTTTCGGAGTAGGCTCATCATGTTTAGCCGATTATGATTTAATTTCTTCTTCTTCTTCTTTTCCTTGGCATTTGTCCTGCATGCTGGTGGGGTCCACTGTATTGGCTCATTGTCGCCACTTCTTGCGATCTTGTGCCTGATCAGGGTGAAGGCCTGAGATCTTGAGGTCTTCATGCAGGTTGCCAAGCTATCACTGCCTTGGTCATCCTGCTGGCCATTTCCCATTTACATTTTGGTTGAAACTAGTCTTTGTCACTGTTTTCTCGTCTGCTCTAAGGACAAGCCTGTACCAATGTAGGCGGCTTTCTTTCAGTTTGTCCACTATTGGTGCACCACTGTACAGCCTGTGAACTTCATTATTTGTGACGTGGTCATGCAATGTTAATCCCGATGTCCACCTAAGCATTTTCATCTCCATCACATCAAGTCTTTGCTCTAATTCCTTTGTTGAAGGCCAGCATTCAGCCTCATACAGTGCAACTGGATGGATTACCGATCGATATACTTTTGATTTGAGCCTGTTTTGTGTTGCATAGTACTGCAGTAACAGAACACCATTTGAGCCACGCGCTGCTAAGGTAACATCCAGGGTGAGGTTTCCCGCAGATTTTTTGTGATGGTATCTATGACAGTGATAAAGAGTAGCGGGGAGAGAGTAGATTCCTGATGAACTCCCTTGGAAATAGGGAAGTCATCAGATAGTCTGGCAGCTGACTGTATCTGGCTCCTCGGGTTCTGGTAGAGTAGTCTGACCCACCCAACGAGCTCTTCAGGTACTCCATGCTTTCAAAGGGCAATTATGATTTAATGTCTAATTGACAAAAAGGTCATTAGAAACTGAGGCCAAGCCTGGCTGGGTTGAGGACAGGGGAGGAAATCAGTTTCCTCCTTTTCTTGGTGTAAACCATAAGAAACTTAAATCTGTATGGTATACAAAGATTTGAGCCCAGTTCCTTGACAATCTAAGTTTTATGCCTCTAACACTATGCCACCTCACCCAGTTTCAATGATTGGTTTCATTGCTACTTCATTCTTCATGTGAAGGGGTGGACCCCACTACTGATACACAATAGCAAATTGCAAGGCAATCAGCTGACTTCTTTTTAAAATGGTTCATACATTGTCAAAGAATGAAGTTTTTAAATTTGATAGCTGTTCACATTTAACAAATTCTGAAGCCATATTTCACAAATTTTTTGTAGTTAATTGTTCAAATAGCAAATGCTGAATTCTTTCTTCAGATGTCTATGGCACCCAGTCATTTCATATTAGTTCCTCACTGAAACTTTTCAGCATACCCTCATATGCTCTTGGCATAGTCTAAGAAACACTACTGTTTGCAGACGTATCACATCTGTGAGCTCACAGTTGACTTAATGAACCAAGATAAATCTAGACAAAAATTTTGAAGCCAGCAAATGAACCATATTGTCATTTTTTATGTGAGCAGTTTCTTAGCACACTTGTTAAATATGGAAATGAGAAGTTATTACATTCCAGCTACCAACTTCAACTTCACTGTCATGATTAATTTCAATTAATCACTGCAACTATGAAATCTGAGTTTCAATGTCACCCACTGTATGGGTTGTGAGGCTGCGGCTGTTATTTCTTGGATACAGGAAGGAGGTGGTGGAGATAAGACAGCGGGTAGGAGGATGTGAACAGAGAGAGGGGAGAGTGGGTGATGGACAAAGAGAGAGGGGAAAGAGAAAGTGGACAAAGTAAGGGGGGAGATGGAGAGTAAGATGTATATCCAATTCCCATACACATTGAGCAATTGCAAAACTTTGCCAGGTTCACTAGTAGTAGTAGTAGTAGTAGTATCAAAAGGAAAATTCTTTCAAGTAAACTATAAAATTATAAAACAGAATAACTGGCCAGCACTACCTTCCGGACAAGTGTCAAAATGCTGATAGACACACATAAAAGTACACACTTTATCCCAGTTTTCAAAACTAATAATTCCTTCCCTGTGGAGGAAAGTACGATAAACTGTAGAAAGCCCCATCTATAGTGATAACAAAGGTTAACAGTTTGACATTCAGATTTCTTTTCCTTTTTGTAAATTCTGTGTATGTTATAATTTTCTGTGATCAAGTGTCATTACTGCAAAGGTCCAAATCGATAAAAAATAACTGGTATCAATGTATTTAAGTCATGGGGAAAATTCCATACTTATGCAGCAAACACCCATCATAGGTAACAAGAAGAGACTCTTATCTTCTTAACCCATATTTTAAAATAGTTGATACTTACAGTTTTCATCAAAAATAGTAAATACCACATCTATAACATGGTCAGACAGGTCAACATGTGCAACAGTTTTGGCCACATGTTTTAGAGTTGCTGTGAAATGGAAAGACATTCATTAGAATTTGATTTTAGAGTTCTATACTTTATAACTGGTAAAGTTAGACACTTGAATTAAGATTCTAAGGAGCTTCTATTAGAAATGTTTATAAACTGTGAAAAGTATAATAGAATCTCTCCACTAACAACATTGATGCTGTTTGGTTTTAATCAATAATTCATTAATGAAAAGTTAAAGTTACATTTTTTGAAGATCTTAACGGAAATGAATGTTCAATCTCAGGATAATATAAGATTGTAGCTCTCTACACCAAACACTATTAGCATTTTTGCTACACTTGCATGTTAAGTAAAAGATACAAATCTCTGTCAGTTACCTTGGTCAATTGAGGCACCAGCAATGTGATAGAAAGTTAGTGCAGTGTCCACATCATTTATATTATTCAAGAAATGGAAAAACTTGAGATAATCATCTTTGCTTATGCCTTTTGCATTTTCTTTGAACCTGTAATGAACAACAGTACTATGAAACATCAGTATAAACAATGATTTTTATCATTACATAATTCATGATTGAAAAAATCAAATATTTGGAATGAACTTAACAAGTGTGTTCTTACGCTTTTTTAACCCTTTTCAGCATTCTTGTTTTCTTCTTTTGTGGATAACCAGCATATGCCAAAAGTAATTCAGTGAAATCAGCCTCAGATATGTTGCCATTTTCATCAGGACCTTTCCTTAGAAACTGAAAGAGAACATAAACTAATGAGTACTTCATGCTGGTAGATAGATGGAACTTTCACTGCATATTTAAATATTGCTGCACTCTCCACTAAAGATTTTAAACTTAACACCAAACCAAAAGGAAATAAGCTGAGGTCCAAATCACCGATTATGATACAACTGTCTACATTACTACGTAAAAAGAACCCAGGTAAATGCATAACAATACAGCGGAAGGTGAAGCACTAGAATTAATTAGAATTTTTATGAGATAGTGTAAGATCAATATGTATCTTTCTGCTCTGAGATGCCTTTTGATATTCACAAACACTGCAGGTGCAATATGAAAAACGTGCTTCACGACACAAAAAATGCATGGCTTGTATTATTTCTAAAAGCAGTTACTGGCTTGTTAGGATTTTGAGGTTTGTTTCCAAAATTTATGAGTATTATACATGTACAAAATAAAGGTAAACCCACAGCTGAGATAGAGCAGCAACTATTTAATTGAAAATAGAGTACTGTAAATCTTATTTATGATGTCCTGCTTCTGACAGTGGGTAAAATATTTCTGAATAACGAGGCACACTACATTTATGTTTTCCTTTAAAATGAATCTTTTGATGAATAAAACACTATGCCTACAGTTATCTTTAAAGAAACATTTTAATGATAAGCTATAAAACTGATCACCTGTATCAGCTGCTGATAGCAATGTATTTCATTTTATTAGCAGAAGAGGCATATTAATATGAAGTATTACATTTTTGCTACTTTTTAAGATCTTAATTTTATCTTCAAATTAATGTAGAGTGACTAAATCTCTCTTGTCTGAGCTGTCACATAAGTGCTGGGCAAAAATCACTGTGCAAGTTTAAGTGTAATATATCAGTTTCCATTGGACAGGCCAGTACACTACGAATAATAAAACATGTAATGTGTAACCCAACTGATATAAAATTGTCTGAATATTTGCAAACATTTGGCTCCAGAGCAATAATTGTAATTTGTATAATACTGAACTGACTTCATCGAAACAACTGCAACTAAAATCACACAGGCACCTGAAAATTCACAAAAGCATGAGAAGAAGAACAAGAACAGAAAACCAGGCAGGTGCAACTATTTGCTCAATATAATATGAAATACTTTTCTAATAATACTTTTAATTATAATTATTACAGATCTTGATGGAACATAACAGAATGCTTTATGAACTCTTATCGCATATTTGAATCGATTCATCAAACTAAAATTGATAATACATATATCCCTACATGCATAACACACTGAACATACTGTGCACAAAACAACATACTTCTGCACTTTCTCCCATTATGGAACAATAACCTGATGCAAGGCAGCAGCTCAGGATGATCAAGCACTCATTCTATAGAAAGAGGCAAAGAATGATAAACCCACTCCATCTACGAAAAGGTCTTTAGAGGCAGAACATAAGCACTGCACTGCTTTGTTCAGAAGAAATAAATAACATAAAATAAAGTTGGTAATAGAATATAATAGTTACGTTTTAAGAGGAACTTCGCAATTTTCACTCAAGCTACTTCTTTAAATGGAATTTATGTCTCCTTTTTCTGCCTTTTCACATTCTGATTTGTAGTGTAACAGGGCATTTTATCAAATATTCTGGTCAACTATGGGTATTTGTATCAGCTAAAGATGACTGTGATAGTGGGAATTTGTTATGTAATGTATAAAACAGGAGCAGATACTGTGCACTCTGGTCTGTGTTAGTACACAGGGTGCATGCAGTGGAACAATGAGGGCAGTGGTGAGCAGTCACACAATGCACGGTGTTCACTTGCTGTACAATGCTAAATGTATGCTTTGGCACTTAGGTGGTGTTATGGATGGCTCCGAGTAAGAGGGCTGTCGACAATGTCAACATTTGTGAATATCCAGATTACTTAGTATCAGCTGGGTTACACATTACATGTTTTAATTTTCATAGTGCACTAGCCTGCCCAATAAAAACAAATGAATCACCTTTCTATTAAAAAAGAACTCTGATGAACGGCCTTTGTTAATGTTTGGTTAAATTATTTTGAGTAACCATCGTTGGGATCTGTCATTGTTAGACTCAAAGACTTTAAATACAGACGAGTGCAAATTAGAATTGGGAGTTTATTTAGTAGCTTGAAGTAGTTTTCATGATCTAACATTTCAACATCACTGAGTGAGGATCGAAGTCTAGAAGAAAAGGAAGTTTACAAAATGTGGTGGGATGGAGTAGCTGGACCACCAGAACAATTTCTAAGGACAACTGTTCATCTGTAAGATATATAACAGGTAATTGACAGGTCTAACATGGTGAGAACGTACCAAGCACAGACAGCAACTCAAATGTGACACTGCAAACCCATCTTTTTCACCAGAGATCATCATTAAACTACACTGTCCTTGGTACTGAGAAACTAATGACAAAAATAAATCTGAAGTAAAACCCGAAATACACAAATGATGCAAGCTACAATACTAGCTTCCAAATGGACTCTTCACATCCATAAATGAGCTTACAAATTATCAGTGCACTTTCCTTGTGATGTTCATTGGATATACAACCAATAATTATAGACAGAGGAAATGTTAATCCTTTCAACGGCCTCATACAATTTGCAAAAAAAGTTTATGATTCTGCTAGCTCTTTCACACTTTACAGTTATACCCCTTTAAAAAGTTACTTTTGGCAGTGTATTTCCACATGCTTAATGATAATCAAGATGACAATGAAATATAGAATCTTAAGGCTATTTATTCTTATCAGTGCCTCAGTTGAAAAAAAACTACTATAATCTTTACCATTTCTTAACCTTATTTAAATTGTTATGTTGACTGTTGCTAATGATGTCACCAACTGTGTGACAATTATCATTAATCTTTGACTGGTGATCAACTTCCATACGTAATACATGATAACTAACATTACATTAAATTAGCTGGAAGCTAGGACACAACTTTAGCCTGAGTGCCAAATGGCTCTGAGCACTATGGGACTTAACATCTGAGGTCATCAGTCCCTTAGAATTACTTAAACCTAACTAACCTAAAGGCATCACACACATCCATGCCCATGGCAGGATTCGAACCTGCGACCGTAGCGGTCACATGGTTCCAAACTGAAGTACCTAGAACCGCTCGGCCACACCGGCCGGCCTTTAGCCTGATTTTCATTACACATAAACAGCAGTCAGTAGGACCAAACAACATATAGGATGGGGAGGGGAGCCAAGGCAGCAGAGAGAGGTAGGTGAAAATTATCAACTTTGGCTTCATACCGTCTTCTTCTTTTTCCTCCTCCTCTTCTATAAGGAGCAGAATTGTTCACCTACCAAAGTGTTGTGGTACAGTTTGAGTAAATTGAAAGAAGCATAGTGTGTCATAAATAATGACCATGTTCTTTCATATATTAACAGAGAGCAGCAATTTGAAAACTGATACTTACACTTGCTTTTAATAGTAGCACTAAACTTAAGGAGCCACTGTGATGATTAGGTACTTACCTCAAGACTCAGTATCTCTCTCTGTAATTGTTGTTGGAACTCGAGAAATTTCTCAATAGTCAATTTCTGGTCATGGTTTGGTCCGAAGAAATATGTTGTCAGTGCAGAATTCACACCCTACAAATGAATTTCATGACCATAAGTAAAATAGATCAAAAAATTTTATTTTGTGAAAATGAATAGGAAATGATGACTGGCTTAACTTTTTATTAAATTTTAAACTTATAAAAATTCAAATTAACATTACCAAACAAACATGACTGTGTTGTTGATGGTTTATTTGATGCACTCTGCATTAGTTATTAAAACAATTAGAGGTTTGATTTCCGAATTACAAATCCATATCATGCCTTCTACAGCAAAGGTAACAATAAGAAGGAAGGAGGTATAGAGTTTATAATGTCCTGTCAATGACAAGATTGCTAGAGACAGAGAACACACCTAGATTTGGGACGATGAAGGATATCAGTATATCCTGACATTTGTGTTAACAGGCTTAGGTAAATCAAGGAAAACCAAACCTGGAGGGCCAGATGACAATTTGAACTACCTTCCTATGAAATGAGAGACCACTGTATGAGACCAATGTGAAATTGACATCTGGTATTAACAACACGGCTTATCTTCAGGCTACATACAACAAGCATTATGCATGTGCATTTGAGTACTTTAAATTAGCTAAGCTGCTTTCAAATAATACAAACAATAACAACATAATGATATAGTAGTATCAGATTACACAATTTTGAAAACATCTGGTCATGCTGTATATTCCTTCTACAGATTAGCCATCACAGTTCATACCAGGTATCTGCACAGGCCAGGTAGTAAACATAGCATGAAAGTGCCATGATGCTGAAGAAATGATGTTGAGTGCATCCATGACTTTATGACTTAATGATTGATCAAATGTTTAAAAATAACTAATAAAAAAGTCTTGGAAATTTATGCTGAAATCTGAGAGCTGTATGCAGGCAGCAGAGGTGAGTTAAGTGACTCATTTCTTAACAGAGGCTAGCAGGAGATAAGCTTAGGTCAATTGTATATTTGTGCACACATATGTACGTATATGCACGAGAGAGAGAGAGAGAGAGAGAGAGAGAGAGAGAGAGAGAGAGAGAGAGGGGGGGGGGGGAGAGATAGAGAGGGAGAGAGAGAGAGGGAGGGTAGAGAGGAGGGGAGGGAGAGATAGAGAGGGCGGAGAGAGAGAGAGGGGGGGGGGAGAGGGAGAGAGAGAGGGGGGGGGGGGGTCTGCAAAATCATTGTTTCATGAAAGAAAAGTTCACCGTGACTAAGCATGAAAATAAAGGGTAACATATGATGAACAGGGCACAGCTCGTATGATCTGATCCAAGTTATTTCTGTTTGAACAATGGAAAGTCCATGTCGGAATATCAAAAATATTATGAAAAGGATAGACTGTTACTCACCATAAAGATGACATGCTGAGTCGCAACACACACACACACACACCACACACACACCACACACACACAAGGAAGCACATCTCATGGACACATGAGCACTATCTCCCGCTGCTCCAGCTCACATATAAGTCTTTTCGTTTATGCCTGTCTGCAACTCAATGTGTAATCTTTACAGTGAGCACAAATCTGGTCTTCTCATAATACTGTTGTTTCTATCTGCATTACTAAGAAGAAACTACAATCATGTACCATTAAAGGTAAGAATATTAGTTTATTACTGTTGTCATACACATAAATAAAACAATTTACCAATTAGGAACCAACATGCATTATTTCTCTCAGTGCAGTTTGTTTCTAGTCTAATATGTATAAAACAGAGGGTGACAATATTTTCTACTGGGGAAGAAACAAATACAATTTACTTAATGCTTAACATATCATGAAAAGTACAAAAGTATAATCATATAACCTTGAAAGTGTTTCCAGTGTTGGGCATGATCCCTATGTCGGCTGCCAATGCTCGTCTGCTGTCGAATGAGTGTAGCCACCTTTTCAAATTCTTCTGAATCAACATCCCCATCACCATTCAGATCGAACATACGGAAGGCAATCTCAAAATGTCGCCGTGATGCTGCACGATAAGAAAATTATAGTGTAAGCATAGAATAAAGCATGTAACAAGTAACCAATCACTATGCAACCCAGTCATAGTGAGAGATTGTGTTGACAATTGGTACTGTACTGTATGGATACCTACAGATGTCTTAGACTTAAACCCTGCTCACAACACACACACACACACACACACATACTGTGACATTCTCAGTACATAATATTCTTTTATTTTTTTACAAAAGCAAACTAGCAACAAACATGATGAATATAATGATTAGTAGATATTCTTCCCAATTCATTGGATATGTCAGGATTTAATATATGTCGCTGCGAGGGCAACTTGATTGTTGCTGAAATAAGAATTAAAAAAAGGGGGGGGGGGCAATTTCACCTAATATCTGAAGAGAAGAAGAAGAAAAAGAAGATGAAGAAGGGGAAAAATCTGAATGAATATTTTTCAGGCGTAGCAAATAAAAGAAAAAGAAAAAAAAAAAAAAAAAAAAATCACTAGATCAAATGTTACAGTGTTCTGTAAAAAAATTATATGGCACGTACAATGGTGGTGGTACCCATCACACAGTATAAATATCAGGAAAACAAGACACAAAAATTAATAAAATACGTAGATGAAGTGCTAGTCTGCATACTTAAAGAATGTATAAGCAGTTAAAAAGCCCCATTAACTGACATAATTATTTTTGATACCATCAATGACTTTCCACACAAAGTGAGACATTGGAGAAAATTGTTTTTGCTGATTACAACATTCCAGAAGTCTTAATAGAGAAAGACAATAAAACCCTACAGGTTGTTTATAATTAGTCACCATCATGCAATAAAGTTACACTGAATATAAAAATCAGACAATGGTGAATTTCTGCTTACATGTGGAAAATAATTCTGTAAAATGAAATGTAGATGAAAATTTCATATGCTACATAACAAAAGTTTTAGGAATTAACACTCACTGTCACCTGAAATGGAATGAACACACAAATACACTAGCAAAGAAGATGCCAGCAGTATGCTATCCTCTTATATTTTTGTGATCACTGTGTAACAACAACACTTTATAGTTACATACTGTTCCTAACCACACTCCACGTTTAGCTATGGAATCATTTTTTTGGAGTCCCCATACACAAAACATGCGGAGTGTCTTCGGCCATTAGAATAATAACTAAAATTAGTAACTGAACTCACTGTAAAGATATGTTCTAACAGCTGCAGTTCTCCCTGCACCATGTGAGTATATCTACCAATTCGTTATGTACATCAAGAAGAACATCCGTAATTATCTCACAAAGAGCAGCACTCATGAACAAGAGCCAGACTAAAATTGTACAATAAACTGTCCAAGGAGTTTAAAGAGAGAAATAAAATTTAATTACTTGAAAAATCAGTAAAAGCTTACCTCTTAAATAATTCCTACTAAAAAAAATCAAGGATTTATTTAGATAACACAGAACAGAAAACACGATAAAAATTAACACTATTTACTAATGAACACTGTCATTTTACAGTAAACTGTCATAGTTTAATGATTCTTACTGTAAAATCATATGCTTTGCGCCTGTGATGGACTGTTCTAAACCTTTTCCATTTTCTGGAGCTCAAAATTTAAGTCATTGTGGTGAGATAGGTGACGTACTGACTCAGCTTTTTCAGATGGGTGAAAGGGACAACATGAAGAATTCAGTAGAGTGGCAGAAGTATCATCAGCGTCCTGATGCCAGCTGACAAAGTTTGTGTATGTATGTGTGTGTTGTGTGTGTGTGTGTGTGTGTGTGTCACGGACAGTTTGTGCGATGTAATAAAATGAATAGTGTTATAAGTATTTTTATTTTTGCAAGATGAATGTATATAATAATTTTGTAAATGATCTGTGGAGGAATAAACAACTATCTACTTGATTAACTAACTAAATCACTTCGTTCTGTATGAAAATTTGCACGGGACAGCAACGTATTTTTTGAATCCTAATCACACTCTTGAGATTTTACACAGTTTATTAATACTCTGCAGATTTAATCTCTTGGCAAATGGTAGATAGAAGTATCTCATTTGTTTATGTATTTAAGAATCAATGAATGTGGCATTTGCACTGAAAAATAAGAAAGATCAAGGATTAATGCCCCATTGGTGATGAGACTACAATAGAGCAAATATCAGCTCTAAATTCACAAGGATGGGGAAGAATATTGGCTGCGTGTTTGTTCAAATGAATCTCTCCCGTATTTGCCTTCACTGATTTGTGGAAACCACAGAAAACATAAATGTATAAGGATAAGGAGGAGGAGAGAGTTTGAGCCCTACTCATCCCAAAATGGGAGCCCAGTGTCTTAAGTGCTGCACACTCTTCATTCAGTTTGACCTGCTGAATAAAGACTGTATGCAACGTTGTAAATTACTAAACAAGAGTAGAGGACCTTCTGCCATGATTACTCTTCAGAAGTAGACTAGCCTGGTAGGAGGCTAACCTGACAGTGTAACATCCCACCAGCTAGTGAGAAGTTAAAAATGGTTTAAATACCTGAGAATATCTTGCCTTCGGTGTCCCTCCACGACTGCATACATGAGCTAAAATATGCTTGTTCAATAATTACAGGATACCATAATGGATTTCACTACAATGATGTAAGGGCTCAACTGAAGTAAAGTAAGTACGTAGATTTATTCACTTCAAAACCTGTATCTTATGAGCTCATGATCAATCTTCGATGTAATAAGTCTTCTTGTTACTACTAGAGCTTACCGATGGTAGCACATACTACACTGGCGATATTAAATAGTCTAGACGCAGTAATTTGATAGAAATACATGTGTGAGGTCCACTGCATTGTTCAACACTAATACTCAACACAGTATGAATATAAAGTCACATATCATTCTGCCTTTTGCGATATTAAGTCAAACTGTTTAACACTCTGAAATAATCCGTCACTGCACTGTTCTAATATGCTGTTTTAGACAATGTCCAACACACGAGTTGCTCTATTGTAAATCCAAACTCAAATCATGCACAAAGAACGTATCTGAACTGTACGCACAGATCTGTCCTCTGGTGGGTCCTACACTCATCTGCCCCAACAATACTCAAGGCCGAATATTTATACTCTTCCTACAAAGTAATACTGGTTATAATAATGCAAAACATAATTTATAATATGAAATAGTTTGACAACATTATCAAACACTTTATAATATTCCCTACTTTGCTAGAACAAGTTTAACACATGTCCTAAACATGTAAAAATCACATTAATATTGAAATTGCAGAAATAAGCATTCTAACAATGCTGAACAATCAATTATCTATATTTCGTTGATTAGTCTCGAGATTTAATTCCTACTATTTACAGATGATGAGAACAAAATATATTATTCTTTTATCTAAACATTTTCCATATATTAATTTCCTGAATCTGATTGTTTATGGTACAAAGGGTATTGTAACTACTATTGTTTTGTATTGCTATTATTCTTCTAAAAGCCTTTTTCCTATTATCGAAAAGTAATTGAATTTAATTATAGCTGGAGATATAAGAGTATTGACCTAGTAATACATAATGCAGGGGTGGTAACCATAAGCCTGGAATGTTACAACGCGAAGGCAAGTTGGAAGAACAACAAGAGTTATTTGTTCAAAGTGTTGAAGAAAATATGTGACATTATGATTTTTAAAAAAAGCTATTAAGATGATACTACAGTGTCACATATTTGCAAATATATCAACAACTGAAAATCTTTATTCTTTTACATTGACTTGAGATGCCATTACATACAGCACAAAGATCAGTAAAAGTTAATTAAAGGCAGTGTCTAAATTGACTAGTCACAACGGAGAAAGGGAAAATACTGTAGTTATCCTTGTAGTCAAGAAAATGTACAAAATGCAGTATATAAACAATTCACGTTATATTTGCTTCCAAGAAAGTAACTGCTTACTGAGTTTTCATCAGTTTGGCTTTCAGAAATGGCAATGTATAAATCAGGCCTTGTGTATAGTTTTATATGAAATCTATAATGCATTCAATGAAAGAAAACATAGAACACTAGTATTCTTTCATCTCATACAGGCCTTTGACCTCATCAACCAAGCACTACTTCTAGAGGGGGGAAAAAAAATAATAAAAAAAATCGCAGAACTAGACAAACAATGCAATGAGTGGGTTAAATGGTATCTTTTGGACAGAGTTACAAGAAGTCATATTTACCTTACAAATGGTGAAAGTACTTAGTCAAACGACTAAGTACTAAGATAAAGAACTAACCAAGGTTCTATACTCGATGCAGTTCTGTTAATCACATTTATAAATGAACTGCAGGAAGGTTTACCATTAATGTTTGCTAGTATCACTAGTCATTACGGCGTACATTATAATTAATTCACTGTACTCATGAACTCAAAACTATAATTGGTGATACAAACTGCAAGCTGGTAAACAAATTAAATCCAAACAAATAGCTACTAAATAAAGACAAAACTGTGCACATAAATTTTTGATTATCACAAAAGGTACAATCTATGGAAGGTAATGTATCTATACTACTTCTGCTTCATTAGGACCCTTGAGGATCACGTGTGGCTTGTTTTGCATGTCTCCTTTCTTCTCATTACCTCTTCATTCTCTCGCTTCTTCTGTTTCTTTCTTCTTCTGTTAAGACAACTTTGATTTTAGTGTCTGGTCACCTGTGACCATCCACCAACCCATTATACTTCTCCCTGTCCTGTACTACTACCTGCAGATTCCTTTCTTTTATTCCTTTGTTTCCCATATGACATGTTGCATTCCATATCTTCTTAGTCATCTTCTCCTCATCCATCCTCATGATGTTCCCAACAAATAGCAACCACCTCTTCTGTATCTCGCTCAATATGGGTTCAATATTTTCACACAGTTCCTATCGTGTTCCGTGTATCCAGATATCCTCATGTTTTTTGGTGCCCCATATGTCTCTCAAAATTTTCCGCTCCTCCTCCTCCAGCTGTATACAAGCTCTCTTGTCGAGTGTGATCATTTCTGATGCGTACAGAGCAGCATTTCTTACAGTTGCTGTGTAATGTCATAATTTGGCATTCCGTGACAGATTTTTCTTGCCGTATGTTGTTTTCACCCCATACCGAAGCTTCTGCAAAAGCTGTGCCCTTTCTACTGTGCTGTATATATGTGCTATACATATGTAAGTAGCCACAAAATTCCTGGGAGTGTGAACAGACAATACTCTGCAGTGGGACATCATACACAAACACGAGTTATTAAACAGATTGGACAGACTGGGCAGTTTGTGCAGTTGCACTGTTAGTGAAATCTGTGAGGTAGAAACATTAAAACAGGTCTACTTTGCACATTCTGTGACCAGATACTGAATATCATTTTGAGACATCTGGTGCACAGAATTTTTATTAAGCAGAAGCAAATAATTAAGATGAGGAAACAAGTGCCTCTCCCCTCCAACACAAGATATCTCTTTACAGAGCTCAATATATTGCTGGTAACATGTGTCAATGGAAGAGTCTGCTTATTCATGAAAATTTACTCCTCTTAACAAAAAATAAAGATGGCCCCATCATCAAAGCTGTCATTCTTAAGATAATTTTAGACTTGGGCAATGGCTTTGAAAACATCACAGCAGTGTTAGGCACATGGAGAGTACTTATGTGCAAGAAGCTACCTAGATATTTAAAGTTTGTTAGAAAGGATTCAGGCTCAAAATAAATTTGGTGTTATATGAATACTACTTTTATTCTGTAGAAGAATTTATGAGCAGACATTTTATGTCTGCTTGTGTCTGTGTATGTGCGGATGGATGTGTGTGTGTGTGTGTGTGTGTGTGTGTGTGTGTGTGTGTGTGTGTGTGTGCGTGTGCGCGAGTGTATACCTGTCCTTTTTTCCCCCTAAGGTAAGTCTTTCCGCTCCCGGGATTGGAATGACTCCTTACCCTCTCCCTTAAAATCCACATCCTTTCGTCTTTCCCTCTCCTTCCCTCTTTCCTGACAAAGCAACCATTGGTTGCAAAAGCTAGAATTTTGTGTGTATGTATGTGTTTGTTTGTGTTTCTATCGACCTGCCAGCACTTTCGTATGGTAAGTCACATCATCTTTGTTTTTAAATATATTTTTCCCGCGTGGAATGTTTCCCTAAAATATATATATATATATATATATATATATATATATATATATATATATATATATATTAATAGAGGGAAACATTCCACATTGGAAAAATATATCTAAAAACAAAGATGATGTGACTTACCAAACGAAAGCGCTGGCACGTGCCAGCGCTTTCGTTTGGTAAGTCACATCATCTTTGTATATATATTCTACGGCTTGTATACACACACACACACACACACACACACACACATCCAAAAACAAAGAGGATGTGACCTACCAAACGAAAGTGCCGGCACGTCGATAGACACACAAACAAACACAAACATAAACACAAAATTCTAGCTTTCGCAACCAACGGTTGCTTCGTCAGGAAAGGGAGAAGGAGAGAGAAAGACGAAAGGATGTGGGTTCTAAGGGAGAGGGTAAGAAGTCATTCCAATCCTGGGAGCGGAAAGACTTACCTTAGGGGGGGGGAAAAAAAAGGACGGGTATACACTTGCACACACACATATCCATCCACACATATACAGACACAAGCAGACATATTCAAAGGCAAAGAGTTTGGGCGAGATTGTGTGTGTGTGTGTGTGTGTGTGTGTGTGTGTGTGTGTGTGTGTGTGTGTGTGTGTGTGTGAAAAACAAAGATGATGTGACTTACCAAATGAAAGTGCTGGCAGGGCGACAGACACACAAACAAACACAAACATACACACAAAATTCAAGCTTTCGCAACAAACTGTTGCCTCATCAGGAAAGAGGGAAGGAGAGGGAAAGACGAAAGGATGTGGGTTTTAAGGAAGAGGGTAAGGAGTCATTCCAATCCCGGGAGCGGAAAGACTTACCTTAGGGGGAAAAAAGGACGGGTATACACTCGCACACATACTCATATCCATCCACACATATACAGACACAAGCAGACATATTTAAAGAATGTTTCCCTCTATTATAACCATATATATATATATATATATACACACAAGCTGTAGAAGGTTAGAATCTTATATTTTTTGAAAAGAGGCATGCAACTATCTCTTGTTCTTTTGTTTCCAATTATTCTAATTGCTCTCTTTTGTAATTTGAATATTTTAATTGCCTCAGTCGAGTGGCCTCAAATTTCTATACCATAGCTCATTATAGCATTGAAGTATGAAAAATACACCATGCATACATCATCTTCAGTTATTAGTGGCTTAATTTATCTCAGAGCAAAAACAGCACTGCTAAGTTTATTGCTTATATTGGAAATATGATCTTTCCATCCTAAACAACTGTCCACAGAGATCCCTAAAAATTTAGCACTTTCAACTACTCTTACATCTAGGTCTTGCAAGAGAAAAGGAGAGGGATAAGAGGCAGAAGAAACAAGGTGCAAAAGGAAAAGAATCAGAAAAAGATAGAAAAGGAGAAGGTAAGTGCAAATGACAAACAACAAAGTGGAAGAAACGAAGTTATCAAAAGAACAAGAAAACAAAAAAGAAGAAGAAGAAGATATCTTGTTCAACAAATAGTGCATACAACTAAATGCAGCAGAGGTCACATGCAATATACTTGAAGAACCATACAGCACATATGTGAAAAAATCAAAAAATATTATCAACATGAGTGATGGGATCGTTGGAATATATATAGCAAGATTTTACAATAGTATCAACAGAACTAAATAATGTGCAGTGACATGAAGATTTTAGTATTAAAATGTAGAAACGGTTTCTTAGGAGTAAATAGTAATGGATGAGAACATAAATTATTTTGCACACCAGTTTTTTGTACAATTGCTGTGAGACTTGTGTGGAACATTGAATGCATATTATAGTGAACAGTGATGTGCATAATGTAAATGAATCAATGGAGATTTCTGAAATGGACAGCAGCACAGTTAACACTCTAGAATGTCGTACTTAGTATTAAATATGTAAACAGTAAAATGTAAGTAGTGAATGAACTTCAATGCACTAGATGCAGCAATGATGTGTTGTACATTTCATATTTCCCCTTTGGCCTTATGTTTACATAGAAGAATATCAAGTGTCATTTTGCCTATGTTTTGCAAGGACTTTTGCAAATTTTGATTCAAGATATCAGTCCTAAGCTTTAAACATCAGCCTTTATGAAAGTTGGAGCTACAGAGGAGCCACTGTGTTATAATGTGCTATGGTATGTGACATATCCTTGGACAGTGCACCTGACTTGCGTCATAGCATTGCCAAGACTCTAGGCCACAAATATTTGTTCAGCATCTCCATGCACCAGGCTGTATCACATCATATCATATCATTTTAATCCACTCAGCTGACAACACAGATTGTCATGCAGACTGATTTATTTTGTGCTTTACTGGGCAGGGCATAAATTTTCTATGAGTATAATATTATAATCAAGAGTAATATGCCACTGGGTGCTTGAAAAAGTATGATGCTGAAAATCTCCAAATATTCAAAGACATCAGTGCATAGTTTTTAATGCAGACAATTATTCCATACCCTCTTAGCTGTTGTAGTGAACAGTGTAAGAAATTGGGGGGGGGGGGGGGGCAACAAAAATGGTAAATATTTGTGATCTGTATAGTTATTGTTAACAAATGAGCATATGCTGCATTTTATTATTTAAATATATTCATAAACCATACTGTGACTCAAAATAGGGATTGTAAGAAATTTATCACAGAATAACAAATGACCTACTGATGCCCATAGCCAATGACACTTTCTGAGAAGCTCACATGCACAGATTTCAATCAATAACCTGAGAATCATGTAGCTGTATTCCCTGAAATGTTGTTACATAATAACACTTACAAAAATCACAAATCAATTATATCATTCAGGCTCTTGAAAGGAAAATGCATAAGACTGGAACAATTAAGTAAGTCGACATATAATTTTATGTGAATGTAGTTCATAGAACATTTCAGCAAATTAAAACATGAAATAAACAGCTACCAGTAACAACCCCCATCAACTGCCGGCTGGGCTCTTTATTTATCAACATTTTCTAGCAGGAGCACCAAGGGAATTACTACTACCCATCCCCCTGGGGAGGAAAAAATTACTACTTCCTGCAGATAAATGGTGCTGCTTTTATCACAGACAATCCTCTGTGGGTTATTCTTCTCTGTGGCAGGAGTTCTGTGTAGCTGAGGAATAAAGCAGTTTTATCACTGCAGGTCAGTTATCTTACTTGGAAGATACTATTTTCACAAGTCACTTCAAATTAAAACAGCAGAAGAAAGCAATTTATAACCGCCATTTAATACTGTTTTGTCTTGAGGAAATTTCATTTAATGAAGCAATCAATTTGAAACAAATGGCTACACTCATCACTTCACAAAGCAATGTTTCTGATATGTACTAAAGCAAAACAAGTATATATTTTTTTAAAGAGATGCCTTCCAAGAATGGTCAGTAAGAATGCTACTATAAAATATACAAACACTGCAATAAACATCACAATTTAAGCTGTAGTGTATTCCTGCAGATCTACTAGTTTTTCTGTTACCTACACAAATTCATTTTATGCTGAAAATCCAAAAACATTGAAGGAAAGTTTATCTTTTTCATTTGGACAAATGTGTAATCTTACTAATTGAACTACATAATGGACAGGAATATAATGACACAGAACAACATAAATTATGTTTGTAAATTCAGTAAAGTAATTGTAGTTTCCAACATAGGCATGTTTGTAGTACTATGCCACACAAAACCAATATATTGCAAGAATGCTTGGAATCACCAATTTCTTTCTTTCTTTCTTTGTACCTGTGAAGACCATTTCCACTCAAGACAGCAATGCCGTAATCATGGCAGTCTGATCACACCAGTCACATTGTCACAGTGTTCAATAATTTTTTGGAATGAGAAGATGACACTGTTTAGCAGAGAAATTACAAGATGGAAAACAGTGGAGTTATGGTACAAAATATGTAGACTACTCATTCTTAAAAATAGAATTGAAAACATACATTTTCTTATTGTAACATTTATTTACCACAGATTAAAGCCAAAATTACAATCTGCCCATAAGATTCAGTCTTGTAAGTAATGAAAAGGAAAAAGAAATGGCCAATGAAATGACTAAAATGAGAATCATTATTTCAGATTTTATATAAAATGTGCCAATACAGAGCCTGGTTCAGAATCTTAGATTAACAAAATACATACAGGATGATGTTCTTCTGAGAATTTAGTTAATTTCATATTCCACTACGGTTCGTTAAGTGCATTCTGACTGTCCATACTTCCATTAGTAAATGGAACTTTCAAACTTTTGTTTAGTGGCGTAGTTAATTGCGGAAATAACTGGCAATATTTAGGAAAACCATTGCCATGATTCATTTTGGTCAATAGAAGTTTTCCACCCACTACAGGATCAAACCAACCACTGCAGTATCAAACAGTGGGATCACACAACAGATGGATCACAAAGAGGTCACATTGAAAAATGTTGTATGGTCAGCCTCATTGTCTACAGGTTAACTGCTTATTGTTTGGGAAATAAGCAGCTGACAGGTATGATTACACTCAGTTAACAGAACAGAGAATTTTATTTTCTGTGATGTGTTTGTAAACAATTTGCCGCTAAAAAGGGACACCCCAAAGTTAGTTGTTCGCATGTACATAAATTCACAATGAAGTGCTATGACAAATACATGTTTTTCCCCCAGATACCAAAAACACATTATATTACTGAGCAGGCTGACCCTCCCCCTTCCCCTTTACTAGCAGTAACATCTAGTAAAGTTGAAAATATGTTGACACATAGGTGTTAATCAGCTCTTCAATCAGAGAAAACCTATTACCATAAAATTATGGGACAGAATTGCTGCCATATTTACCTTCAAGAGAATTGTTAGTCCTGCTGACATGCACCTATAAAAGCATTTACATTATCCAAGCTTTTGGAACTAATAGTTCCTTCCTCAGGAGAATTACAGAAGGTTAAAAAGGTCACTCAAATTCTGATATGAGGGGGATCCTGCTGTTGTGAGGAGAAGGGAAGACAAAAGTATCTCTCTCTCTCTACTTAAGTTTCATCTGGAGGCCAACAATTCTGTCTCATACTTTTCTTGTCTTCTTGAGAGAATTTTCATTTTGAAACAAAACCTAATACCATTCTCTCTTTCATTCATTCATCTTGTTATGTGGAGAATCTACAGGACTGTGGACAGTGTCATAATACATAAATTAATGAAGAAAGGTTGATTTTAAGAACTGCATTTATGATTAATTGCCGTCAAACTGTTATAAACTACTTATGCTCAACAGACTAAATGTTTCATAGGAAAATTAGAAAGAAACCCACAACTTTTTAGATTCTACTTCTTTAGTTTTAGTAATCGATTGCTGTTTATCTGCTATTGGCTGCTTATTACTTCTATGGCTACACTGATATTTACTGGGTACAGCTGTTCCCCACAGACAGTAAGAACAGTAATCTGCTTGTAATGAACATCGTTACTTATACAGCTATTCAAAGTCTTAAATTCCGCATTCTAAATCATTAAATAATTTGTAGGAGAGCATAATACAAAATAGTTTTACTTTCCTTTTGAATTTATGGGGATTTCCAATTTATTACGTTATGGGTGATGAGAGCATTTAATGAGCTTTACATTAAACACAGTGCATCATGTGAAACCTACACAATGAGGCCAGGTCTATATGAAATTTGTTTTCGAGTCCAGTGTTAAGGCTGTGGAAATCACAGATAATCTGAAACTGCTTTTTTTACATCCCAAAAAGAGCTATGGAGGAGCAAATGTACTAGGAAATTAGTATAATAATTCCAAAATATCTGTAGAGGTCCCAGTACAATGTTGGGTTACCTTCTCTACAAAGTATTCTTACTGTTAATACTTGCTGAGTCAAACTTTTGCTTATATTAGCTGCACTGTTCCAGAAGATAATTTCATGTGGTGACAGGTACTGAAAATATGCAAAATAAGCTGGTCTCCTGATGTTCAAGTCAACACAATGAGATAAACTTCAAGTGCAAAAGTGACAAATTGGCTTTGTTATTAATTAATTTCCCCCCCCCCCCCCTCTCTTTTTCTTTGTTCTAGCTTCCCCTCCACCTACTACCACTTTCAGACAGGTGCTCACAGCCTCCACCCCTCCTCTTCCACAATTCTCCCTCTCAGGCAGGCAGACAGTCAGTAATCAATACTGGCAGTTTCCCCCACCACCACACTTGAAACAGGGCAGGGCAATGGCTGCCTCACAACAGTGCATCTACAGATATGTGTCATGTCAGTCTCTGAATAACTGTGTATGTGAACAGCAAAGTACATTGACTGCCAAGTTTGCTTTGTGGAGCAGTTAACACTTAATTAGCTACACCCTGTTACTGTGTAAACTTCCTTATTCCCCTCGTCCAAGTGTGTGGTAGGGTTTTGAAAGTGGGAGAGTAGAGAAGTGTAAGTGGTTTGCAAGCGATGAGAGGAATTCACTAAATTTTCAGCAAAGTTTTGTCATGCACACCCTGTTATGGTTTTCAACAAATAACACATGGTACAATTGAAAAGAAGTGATACTACTGTGTTTTTATGATAGGGACTGTACTTGATTAAAAAGAAATGGACTGAGAAGAAAAGTGAGGAGTAGGTGGGAGGGAATACAACAGTGCTCAACTTAAAGAGTTCCCACTTCATCGCCACCCTGACACAACAAATATGTGACAGCACATCATAGGTACTGCCCACAGTAGAATTTAACAACAGTAATGTCATACATCTTTATGAAGTCAACTACCAGAATTACGTAAGTATGTTTCCTATATTCTGAATCCTTTTGCTATCTTCATCATATAACTGGAGGCTATCTGCACACATCAATCTTTACACTTAATATTCAATTTTATGCAGGAAATTTATTAATTGCTACACACCTATACAGAAGATATATAAGATAATATTATTTCACAATATTTATGATTATTATTATTTTCTATTATTCCCATTTAAAGAGAGCATTTGAACTTGAATTCCTTTATGATGATTGTTTATGTTTTTTCTGTTTTTATTATTATTATTACTGTTTCTTTATTTTGGCTAGCTGCAGACAATGTTGCTTCAACCATCTCTTTCCTTAAGGTTTAACTAGCACTCTGTATTCTCATATTTGTTTTTTTGTGAGTCTCCTTTTTATTCATTATATTAAAGATCAAAGAACACACTGAAATTAATGTCATACACAAAATATTTTTTTTTATTTATAATTACAGAGTGTTGCCTTAAATGGAATACCTTGTCAGTGCCCACATAAACTGTTCACAATTGTTTTTGTCCCTTGGCACTTAGAAGGCAAGGTAGAGTCAGTAAGTCAGTTACTGAAACAAAGAACCATTAAAATTCCAACACACAAGTCAAAGTTATTAGAAGAACGTATCTAAGAATCAGTTTTTTTCATGTGGAATTCAGGCAACTATGTATGATGAAAACAGCAAAAGTTGACTGTCCTAAAGTACATTGACAGTTTAAAAAAGTAAAATAATTACTTCATTGCTTTTCTTATGTCCCAACACCATTTGTTCAGCAGCACAGACATCATACAATCATTATGGAGAGAATAAAACAAATATGTTTCACAAGAAATGTACAAAACTTTAAATCAACAGAAATACACCGACTGGTATCTTCTTGAAAGATCACACTGTTACAATAGATTTGTGTTATTAACAGTGAATAATTATGAAAACTGTTGCCAACAATGTGGCACAGTAGAACACACAAACCATAAAAGTTACTATAGTCATATTTAAGTTAGCAAGATCACTTTTAACTTCATACTTAATAACGACTACAGCAGGAGAGTTCTAGCAGAATGCTTCTATTTTTTGGTGAGTGATCTCCTTTACTCTTAAAATACTTGATAATGAGTAGTTGTAGGAAGGGGAAAAATCTCTTGATCAATGGCACTAGGTTTGGCTAACAACTTCCAATTACGTGAACCTCTACCTAACCTGACAACACAAAATTTTCTTAACTGTTGTCATGTGCATTGAGGAAAACAATGACAAATTGAGAACAATGATGTGACAAAAGCAACTAACAGTCAGCCAGCTGTTTACATGTTAGGTTTATACTTCCTTTTCATGCTGTGTACCAGGCTTAATTTTAAAATCTGCAGTTATAAATAAATTTTTGACGAAAAATGAGCTACCAGCTAGGAGCTACAAGAATAATTAGATTTTATCATAGTGGATTTTCTTCATCCAAATATCACATCTCTAATTCCACATATAGATTAACTGATAATTGGAAGTTTTGGGAAAAATCTTGTACTGAAGGACACTTTTTCCTTCCGTTTTAAAATGTGTAAGATTGCCAATATTAACTTACAATTTTTCTTGAAGCAATAATTCAATACTGTCATAGTCATTAGGTTAATTGCAAAGGCCTGATTATAAAGGATATCAAAGCCCATTTGCTGAGTTTCAACGGAAAATTTCTGAATGACATAAATAGTT
The DNA here is from genome assembly GCF_021461385.2 of Schistocerca piceifrons. NCBI lineage: Eukaryota > Metazoa > Arthropoda > Insecta > Orthoptera > Acrididae > Schistocerca > Schistocerca piceifrons. The sequence continues at coordinate 268,338,177 of NC_060145.1, forward strand.
AAACGATATTTCAGATATTGCTCATAATTTTATTTTTTATGGTATCGAATTACTGGAGACTTATGACCAAGAAATGTATTCTTACTTGCTATATGAAATTTTTCATGGACAATTAGGAACAAGGGTAACACAAAATTCAAGAAAAGATAAGGATGAAGTAAAGAAAAAGTTATGACTGCTTAAAACAAAAGTATTTTGGGAACAGAGAGGGGAAGTCCAAAATGTGGCTATTACATGGGACCCAAACAAATCCCAGATTATCTGAATAACATATATGTTTAATGAAAGGAAAAAAGGAGGCAGAAGCAACAATCTCAACTCATTTTTAACAGGCTTGCCTATCATGAAATGGGTCAAGCCTCTTGGTGAAGACTGACAGTTACAACTGTTTTCATGAACAGTTTTATGATAATCTTTGTAGACACACAATAAACAATATTCAGTGTATCTGCAGGACAATTTAAATGAGTTTTATTTGTACTTCTTTACACATATTATAATTAATGGGTTGAATACACACAAAAAGGATCATTAAGATTCATGTCCCATAGACGACGATGTCATTAGAGATGGAGCATAAGCTTGGATTGAGGAGGAATGGGAAAAGAAATTGTGTGTGTTCTTTTCAAAGTAACCATCCCAGAATTTGCCTCAGACAATTTAGTGACTGGATACCATACATCTGAATGCATGAAGATCTGAACTGCCACCCTCCTGAATGTGAGTACACTGTCATACCATCTCACCACATTGCTCACTAGGTGATATGCCTGAACAAATTTATGTTTTCAGTTAAATAATACAGGGAACTGCACCTTGGATATTGATGGCTGAAGTTAATAGCTGGAACCTTATAATAGATAGTCATTGTTCACCAGGCTACAAGTGTGCCTGTAACTACTGGCATAATGCAATAACGTAACAGTTGCTACATCATGATATACTCTGTAAGTGTACATCCCAGATATCATACAAAATTAAGTCACAGTAAGAAAAATAAAAGTCTCAGTTAAATATATGAGTACAACAGGTAAAATTGAACATAATTTGTGGTATGAGAAAATAGCATTTTGGTGAAAAGTCTCATGAAAAATCTCTAAAATACATACTATCAAGTCTAACAAAGTTCAGTTTTCACAAATAATTATTCTACGTATATTGTGTTAGAATCACCTGCTGCATCTGATTCAATTTGTCTCAAAACACAGCATGTGATCAGTTCTTGCAAATAGCAATGTATACAGGGTGTTACAAACAGGGTGTTACAAAAAGGTACGGCCAAACTTTCAGGAAACATTACTCACACACAAAGAAAGAAAATATGTTATGTGGACATGTGTCCGGAAATGCTTACTTTCCATGTTAGAGCTCATTTTATTACTTCTCTTCAAATCACATTAATCATGGAATGGAAACACACAGCAACAGAACATACCAGTGTGACTTCAAACACTTTGTTACAGGAAATGTTCAAAATATCGTCTGTTAGCGCAGATACATGCATCCACCCTCCGTCGCATGGAATCCCTGATGCGCTGATGCAGCCCTGGAGAATGGCGTATTGTATCACAGCCGTCCACAACACGAGCATGAAGAGTATCTACATTTGGTATCGGTGTTGCGTAGACAAGAGCTTTCAAATGCCGCCATAAATGAAAGTCAAGAGGGTTGAGGTAAGGAGAGCGTGGAGGCCATGGAATTGGTCCGCCTCTACTAATCCATCGGTCACCGAATCTGTTGTTGAGAAGAGTACGAACACTTCGACTGAAATGTGCATGAGCTCCATCGTGCATGAACCACATGTTGTGTCGTACTTGTAAAGGCACATGTTCTAGCAGCACAGGTAGAGTATCCTGTATGAAATCATGATAATGAGCTCCATTGAGCGTAGGTGGAAGAACATGGGGCCCAATCAAGACATCACCAACAATGCCTGCCCAAACGTTCACAGAAAATCTGTGTTGATGACGTGATTGCACAATTGCGTGCGGATTCTCATCAGCCCACACATGTTGATTGTGAAAATTTACAATTTGATCACGTTGGAATGCAGCCTCATTCGTAAAGAGAACATTTGCACTGAAATGAGGATTGACACATTGTTGGATGAACCATTCACAGAAGGAGGCCAATCAGCTGCTGATAGTGCCTGCACATGCTGTACATGGTACGGAAACAACTGGTTCTCCCGTAGCACTCTCCATACAGTGAAGTGGTCAACGTTACCTTGTACAGCAGCAACTTCTCTGACGCTGACATTAGGGTTATCGTCAACTGCACGAAGAATTGCCTCGTCCATTGCAGGTGTCCTTGTCATTCTAGGTCTTCCCCAGTTGCGAGTCATAGGCTGGAATGTTCCGTGTTCCCTAAGACGCCAATCAATTGCTTCAAACGTCTTCCTGTCGGGACACCTTCTTTCTGGAAATCTGTCTTGATACAAACGTACCGCGCCACGGCTATTGCCCCGTGCTAATTCATACATCAAATGGGCATCTGCCAACTCCGAATTTGTAAACATTGCACTGACTGCAAAACCATGTTAGTGATGAACACTAACCTGTTAATGCTACATACTGATGTGCTTGATGCTAGTACTGTAGAGCAATGAGTCGCATGTCAACACGAGCACCAAAGTCAACATTACCTTCCTTCAATTGGGCCAACTGGCAGTGAATCAAGGAAGTACAGTACATACTGACGAAACTAAAATGAGCTCTAACATGGAAATTAAGTGTTTCTGGACACATGTCCACATAACATCTTTCCTTTATTTGTGTGTGAGGAACGTTTCCTGAAAGTTTGGCCGTACCTTTTTGTAACACCCCGTATGAGAAAGCATGGTGTTTGAAGGATTCATGGGGAGGAATTTCAAAAACAAAGCATACATGATGATAATTCAACAATAAGATTTTCAGATGAATTCACTGCTCCTGAAATTGGCACCAGTGACTACCAAAATTTCCAATATCTGATACAAGCAATAACTAACTTGAACATATCATAGGTCAGTTCCAAACACAAGTGACTTCCAGTGTGGCACAATTATTGGGGCATAATTGATTTTTTTTTTAATCCTGTGAACAGTTTATAGCATTGATGTGGCAAGTGATTAGAGCGATAAGACAGATATATGGATTCATGTAACTAATGAGGAAGTACAGATTAGAAATGGGAAGACAAGAAATTTGTGGCACAACTTGACCTATAGAAGGGATCGGCTGATAGTACACATTCTGAGACATCAAGGGACCACAAATTTAGAATTTGAGGGAAGCGTGGGTGATAAAAATCATACAGAGAGATCAAGACATGAACACAGTAAGCAGATTCAGAAATATGTAGGTTGCAGTAGTTATTTGGAGATGAAGAGGCTTGCACAAGATAGAGTAGCACGGAGAGCTGCATCAAACCAGTTTATGGACTGAAGACCACAACAATAATGACAACATGGATTCAGCAGTCAGCTAAGTGCATGGTTCACTGAATAAGTATGAGAAAGCCTCACAGTCTCACAACTGAAACAAAGGATAAATACTTCTTGAACATAGGTGACACTGACCACTCAACAAGAACCACTTTTTAGCACAACAGTATCCTATAAATGAAGAATTTACACCAGCAAGGTACTGCCGCAAAACATGCTGTGTCTGACAGCACTGTTCAGAATGATTCCACGTAAAATAACTTCTATGTTTCTCATTCACTATGGCAGCTATCATTATTAATCAATGACGGAAACCTTCCTCCCAATGACACATCATCGTAAATGGAGACGGACGAATGCCAAATGGTAACAATATGTTATTCACTTCAAATTGTGAAATCATCAAGGTCCAAGGTAGTGATATTTAACCTGTGCACTGCAGCACCCTGGTGTGCCATGACTGACCACCTGGGGTGCCATCGATTTGCTTCATAGTTTGTGGCATAGAAGACAGTTGATGAAAATTTCATTTCTGGTGTCCACCTGTGTGGCATCAGAGGAAGTCCGTTTTAGATGCTGATCAGCCTGTGTAAGCAGTCATAACATAGTAGCTGAACTACTGTGTGTTATACTTAGCACCTAAACACAAGTACAGAAAATACAATGGTAGCTACTTAGATTTTGGTTTTGCATGCACTGCTGTGAACAATGAAGGGCATTCTCAGTGTGTTTTGTGTTTGAAAATTACTTTCTGTTCAATGTATGCTACCTAGCAAATTAAAGCATCATTCAGAAAATATTCATAAGAATGACATGGTCAAACCAAGAGAATATTTTTCTAGAAAACTGAGTCAAATGAAAGAACAAGAATCATCATTTTCTAAGCTTAGCGGGTAGCAAAATGTAAGAAAGTCTACTTGATTGAAGAAGAACTAATTCTACAGTGTGCTACTGAGAAAGTGTCCATTACGCTTGGAGAGCCATGGAAAAACAGCTTTTGTCCATTCCTTTGTTATTCGTGAACAAGTTATAGAAAAAATTAGAGGCTGGAATTTTGGTATGCAGCTTGATGAGGCCACTGATCACAATAGAGATACTCACTTAATTTGCTAGGTGCATTTTAAGGTGATTTTTAAGACAACTTTTTTTTGTACAGGTATAAATACAGGTATGACAGAAAAAGATTCATGACAGAAAACCAAATTAACTGGGCTCTCTGTGTTGATGTGTGTACTAATAATATGTGGTCCATGTTGGTTGGGGGGGGAGGGGGGGGGTTAGAGAGGTCTACAAGCAATTATTTGCAACACAGCTCCCAATATTATGAGAACCCATTACACCATCCATAAAGAAACACTTACTTCGCAACACGTGAGTGCTGACCTGAATCAAATACAGTACTGAAAACTGTCATAAATGTGGTGAACTTTATTATAACTTGTCCACAGAAAGCTTGATTTTTGGGACAATTAGTCACAGTATGGTCAATGAACATACATCTCTCTTCTTTTATAGCAGCATTCATTGGCTTTCCAGGGGAAATGTATTATCATGCATTTTTAACTTAGTCAAGATGTTTGTTCTTGCCTGGCAGAAGAAAATCATATCAGCACTAAGGGTTTTTTAGACACTGAGTCAACTAAAGTTTGGATGCTTATGTGATATATTTGAGCAGTTAGACTCACTGAAGAAGTCTCTGGTAGTGAAACTCATTTCATTCGGGTTATTGACACAATTTCAGCCTTCAAAAAGAAGCTGGTTGTTTGAGAAAGAAGAGTGAACGATGGAGGCGAAATGAAATAGGTTTCAGTGGGTTCAAAATTCCTTCACAGTACTGCAGAAGAGTAACAGTTGGTAGAACTTTCACAGATTCTTCACTAGAAATGAAGATTTAACAAGTGACATTGCAAACATTTTGATATTCACTAAGAAAAGAGTTTCCAAGCTTGAGTATGAAAGTATTGAAGGTATGAATTCCTCTTGCAACCTCCTATCTTTGTGTGGAGAAGGAAATGAAGATAGCTGTATCTCATTTGATGCTAAGATTTGACAAGTTGGGGAACAAGAAGCAAGCTCAAGCATTGCACTGAGATGAGTAGTATTTTATTCACAACATTTTTTATTAATTTTTCCAGTTTTTACACAGTAACCTATAGGGGAACCATGGAAACAACATAACTGGTCAAGGGAACCACAAACTCAAAAAGGTTGAAAAACCATGAGTACAATGTAATGGAAAATGAAAACTACAGATATCCATTTGGCAGTGCCATGATGCAGTAAGGTGGTATCTATAACCCACCACGACACACACTGCTGCACCTCTCATTGTGTGATACATACTGCAGTAAATTGCTTACTCCAAAGCAGTCCTAGTACAACACTGACATTTGACAGTGACCAAACCTCATTTTCCAGACTGTTCACAACACCTAAGGACCATTCTCTAGCCTTCACACTGACTAGTTAAATTCCCAAATGAATAATTGCGCTGTTTGCTTGTCACTTAAACGTGAACCTGTACAGAGCCAACAAGATAATCCTCTCCACCAAAAGCAGATTCTTTCGTGGTAATGTTTTGCAATGAGAAAACTCTTTGGCAAAGTCTTTACCAGTAACTAACTACTCCATCAGTGCAATAGTGAAAATAAATTAAAAATGATTGTCAAGTTTAATAACTACAACTATATGATTCCATTCTTTGGGAGTTGGAGTGCTGGACTAGCACACAGTTTGAATCTATTAAAGGACTTGTATATATAAAATTCCCATTTCTAAACAACCTAAAATTTTCATGGCTTATTTCACACAAACAAGGGAAGCAAATGTGAATAAATTACTTTTTTCTTTAACTTTCTTCATTCAAATTTCAGTTGGTGCACAAGCATAAACAAAATGCAATACTGAATGAGTTGTAGACTGTTGAGTAGGTCCTTCCTCCACGTACTCCCCTAATGCACTCTATTCCTGCAAGTGTTATGGTGCAACAAAAGTAGAAACATACATGATACCACTGAGTCCACTTCAGCTTGTGAAATATGCACTGTTATGAACTTTCACCAATGGTATAGCAAACTCACTGTCAGTTGATTGGTGTATACTGTACTTCACATGCAACAGTTAGGTGCAAGAACGATGCCATTAATCCATAATGAAGACTGTCATGGAAGAAAGACCTACTGCAATTTTGCTCACTTAGTCAGCTTGGACATAAGAAAAAAAGGAAGAACGGGTAGGAGGGTAGAGAATTTTAGAATTCCACAGCCAACAAGCAGCTCCTCAGGTGATTAAAAATCAATCACATTGTTATGGAGAACCTAAGACCACGCAGTATGCATGAAAAGTGTCCCCCAAAGATGGTTACAAATCTGCAACAGAGTAAATAAATACAGATTTAAAATTTTGTTCCTGCTCTCAGTATCAAATACTGACTTCTTGGAAAAAAAAATAATTAGAGCAGAAGGAATGTGGAGCCAACTCAGCAGTAAGAAAACAAAACAGCAGTAAAAATAGCAAACTGGCATTAAATTGCACCTTGTTTGGCTCCTATATGGCCCGGGAATGTTCTGGTAGCCTTCTCAGCTCCTCAAATAGGCTTAATGACACATATACACACTGAAATTTTGTAACTTCATGTAAGGTGTAGTCCTCTACAATAATCTTAAGACACACAAAGCAGCATCAACATGCAGCTAATCCATTGGCTCACATGAAACATGTCTAATCATCTCATCTATAATTGAGACATAGCAGTCAGAAACTTCCATCCAAATATTGTTGTGATGAAGAGGAAAGTATTTCACATAAATTGTGAAGTTGTAAGAAAGTGTGACATGGTAAAAGACATCCACCATGAATATGAGAAAATATAATTTCACTCTGTAGTTCACTGTTGAAAAAATAAATAAGTTTTCTCAACAATTTTGTACTAACTTGTCAGCCAATCACACTCTGAAAGACACACATCAGTAATAGAAATAATAATAGCCATAGTCCATTTGATATTGTGCACTACATAACTACAGTAACAATAAAATAAATGAAATTATGTATCTATGGGAGTGTTCACAACTGTTCTAGCAGCTGGCTCATCTAGATCAGTTCATAATAGGAAACACTGATACGCATAATACAAAGAAATGCAGTATTAGCATAATGTACCTCATAAATAAAAGTAAACACTGTATTAAATAACTGTAAATGGCACAAACATAGCTGCCCCAATTTTTTTGTGTAAAATGCAATTTAGGTAAGCCTTTAGGCATGAACTGTATTCAGGTCATCATAGAGATCAAAATGATTCAAAACTGGAACAAATGGAAACAACTTCAGAATTTAAAATGAGACAGTGGTAAATAAATAGTGGCACTGAAGAGAATTCTCAAAACTAAGCAATTTTTTACCCATAATATTTTGGTATATTGCTTTGATTCACCGTACATGCAAAAACTCAACCTAGTACTAACAAACTGTCAAATTCTTAAGGTAAGAAATAGAACTTTTTCAGTATGATGATAGTGCTTAAATACGGCCATTTAATTTTTTACAGTGAAAATTAATTTTTAGCTACCCTGATTTAATAAATAAACACACTTTTTGTCATTTCAGCAGTTGAAAGTTACCAACTTTAAAACTTTTGTTTAAAAAAAGATTAGAAACGAACACATTTACTTCTTAATCAATGGCTTATCCTAGTAATTTATCCTAAGTAACTAAGTGTACTTACAACAACAACAACAACAACCATAATAATAATAATAATAATAATAATAATAATAATAATAACATAATTCTGATCAAATGCTGTGGAGACAGAATCCAACCTTAACTCTACTTGATTGATTTTTGGAGATACATCAGTGACAGTGTGTCAGTAATATTCTAAAAGGGGAGATTAAATGAAAGATTGTATTTAATTCACTGTTTACTTTTATTTATGAGGTACATTATACTAATACTGCATTTCTTCGAATTATGCATGTCAGTGTTTCCTATTATGAACTGATCTAGATACTGGTTACTGATGGCTGCAGAAAGACTTTAGTGTACCCAAAGTTCATGAAAACAAAGTACAATTGTAATTAGGATGAGGCAGAAAACATTTTTCACATATTTCACAGTAAATCAAATGGGTGAATGTGCTCTCTTCTAATGCTTTTTAAACAAAAAGTAGTTTCTAAGTGAGTTATCAATATCCACTGCGAAAATAGCAAATGATTAGCTTACTTAAAATTGAAATTGGAAGGAACAGTTACTTCTTCGCTAGAAAACAGGGTAATTTTAATCACATCCATAATATTACAAAGAGGCCATTTCTTTCTTTTGAAACCATTCCATTTCTCACTGTCAGCAAGATTTTTTGGTGATACAGAATCAGTTTCACTAACTGACACAAATTTTATATCATCTGTCCACTTGATTTTAACCCATTTAACTTTCTTCCAGCTTTCAGCAGATTCCAGGGAATGTGAGATTCAATATTCAACCTGTCATTAATGGCTGCTCTAAACCCATTTCTCTAAAAAAAATCTCAGATATAACATTTTCAATAAAAGAGCTGGTGTGTTAAATATAAATTGTAATAAAATTTTTGTCAATGTGCACAATATAATACTGATTGTGTGTTCATTCCATAGACATAAAATTAACTAAAGAATAAAATGTAACTTTGGAATGGACTATTCCTTGCACTAGGATATATATATTTACCAACATATGATGAAGACATAAGAGAACATATCTGTTAATGTGTCCACTGTCATACATACCAGGTGTCTCCCCTAAGAGTCGCCAGGCTTTTTTTCTCTGCTGTTTTGGCAGACACTTGCAATTTCATTTTTACAATGTACTGCTGGAATAAGCCCAAACAAATATTGCTCATTGCATGAATGTGATGCCTAGTGTCAACAAAAAGTCTTAACTTTCTTTCCCGTTACAAACAAAATTATTTTTAAAAGTTGAATTTTATGCGAGCATTTGACTGAGCAGTGCCAAATTAGTCTAGCATGATATGTTTTCATCATTATGTATTAAGAGTGACAATAAACTAAAAAGAATAACCAGTGCTCCAGCAGCGACAGCACTGCTCTGGCCCGTGCTGCCTGCTCAGTCACTGTCGGTTTACTGGTTATCCTTCCTGGTTTACTGCCTCTGATAACACATTTTGATAAAACAAGTATCACACTAGAGTAATCTGGGTATGTAAAATTCCACTTTAAAAATAATTTTGTATGTAATGGGAAACAAACTATCACTTTTCATTGAAACTGGGCTTCACAATGAAGATACGATAACTGGTGTTTGTTTGGGCTGATTCCAGCTACACATTGCAAACATGAAATTGTGGATATCTGCTGAAATACCAGCAAAAACTTGCCTGATGACTCTTAGGAAAGACTCTCTCTCTCTCTCTCTCTCTCTCTCTCTGTGTGTGTGTGTGTGTGTGTGTGTGTGTGTGTGTGTGTGTGTGTGTGTGTGTGTGTGTGGTTTATTTGTCCTTATAAGATTTTTCCAATTTGTCCTTATTCTATACACCAAGGAAAACTAACACCATTTGCGTACTTGTTTGTCTCAATAGGATGTCATGAGATGCACCTGTGGCTGCACTGGACGACCAGCACAACGCTGCTTCTCTCGCTATCGCAGCACACTACAAATGGCGAGTGTAGCAGCAGCTGTTGTGACCTATTGTTTTGTTCTGGGTTCTTTTGCAGTGGCCAAACTTCGTGCAGCTGATGCTCGGTTTTCTCTAACTTATTTGAATGTAACAATAGATGAACCAAAACTACAAGTAAGTAAAGAAATGTTACTACTCAACATGACATTCACAATCTTTAAATGCTGATAAAGAGTTTTCTGCTAATTCACACAGTCGACACTATAAAATACCATGCTGTGAATATTCCAATAGTTTTCTCCCCTTTGTGGGCAAGGTACATAAGAAAGTAAAGATGATTTAATTAGGAAAAAAGAGCCCATAGAGTAATTGCAGTCAGTCAGTCTGATTGATACTATAATAATGTCTTTCTTGTTAAAGAGTACTCTGGCACAGTATCATTGTGTTGCAGTTTCCAAACCACCAGAAGGCAACAGTATTGTCAACTTCTGTCTCTCAATGTGCAGTAATTTGTTACCAAAAGAAGAGCAATACAAAAATTGATATCAACATTTAGATGTCTCCTGTTCATCATAGCACCATTGAGAAAGCTGAACAGAAATCATTTGACCCTGCATATTGGGCAATTTACTGGCAACTAATGAGTCAGTGCAGTTCAGTTTGACATCAACACAATCTAAATATCACCAGAATACAAATCATAACAGAGTGAACAAAGAACACAATTTCGGTGTTGTTTCTCATATTGATGTACAAGATATAAGAGACAGCTGAAATACCCTCAAACTTCAAGCAAAATGAAATAATTCCAATTCCAGTGAAGGCAGGTGCCAGCAGGCGTGAATATTATCTAACCATCATTTAATAAATCATGGTAAGAAAACAATGATACCAATTAGCTACAGAAGAATGGAAAACCTATAGAAGCCAACTTCAGGGACTTTTAATTTCAGTTCTGGAGAAATGTAGCAATACGAGACAATACTGCTCCAAAAACTTATCTTAGAAGGTAAACTGAAAAAAAGCAAATCTGCATTTATAGTTTTTGTGGATTCTGGTAAGGTTTTCAACACTCTTTGAAATTCTGAAGGTAGGTGAGGTAAAACACAGGTTACATAAAGTTATCTAAATCTTGTATGGAAACCAGAGTAGAGACATTAGAGTCAAAGGACATGAACGAAATCATTAGTTGAGATGGGAGTGAGGCAGGGCTACATGAGTAAAATAAGGATAATGGAATGTAATAGAAGAAAATAACGTGACACTGATAGAATTGGATTAGGAAATGAGACACTGAAACTAGTCTATGCGTTTTGATATTTGGGTAGCACAATAACTTATGACAGTTGAATCAAAGTGTGTATAAAATGCAGACTGGCATTTCTGAGAAACATGGATCTGTTGACTTTAATATAAAGATTTTTCTGATAATATTTGCATGGGATGTACAGAAGTGAAATGTGGATGATAAATAGTTCAGACAAGAACAGAACTGAAGCTTTTGAAAAGGTGTGCTGTAGGAGAATGCTGAAGCTCAAATAACAAATGAGGAGGTACTGAAATGAAGTGGGGAAAAAGAAATTTATTGCATAGCTCAACTAAACAAAGGGACTGATTGATAGCACACATTCTGAGTCATCAGGAAGTTATCACTTTGGTAATAAAGGGAAGATTTGTGGGTAAAAATTGAAGATGGAAACCAAGGCTTCAATAACCTAACCAGGTTCAAGCAGATGTAGGTTGCAGTAGCTATCCAGAGATAATGAGCCTTGCACATGATACACTACCATGGAGGGCTGCAGCAAACTGTTCTTCTGACTAAAGAAGTTATCATCATCATCATCATCATCATCATCATCATCAAAAACAACAACAGATGAATTCCTCTGTAACTGCATCTACAACATACGTAGAGGCTTTCAGATATGACACGCAACTAATGTACATGTTTAATACTTTAGTGGCAGACTGCAGTTATACAACATAGTGACATTAACAGCATCATCAGGAGAATGCAGAATGAGTTTGAATGAAGAATACGTAATTTTATTTAGATAAACAGCAGGGCAATGAAAAAATGGTTCAAATGGCTCTGAGCACTATGGGATTTAACTTCTCAGGTCATCAGCCCCCTAGAACTCAGAACTACTTAAACCTAACTAACCTAAGGACATCACACACATCCTTGCCCGAGGCAGGATTCAAACCTGCGGCCGTAGCAGTCGCGTGGTTCCAGACTGTAGTGCCTAGAACCGCACGGCCACACCAGGGCAATGAACAAATTATGACAGACAAGGCACTGTTGGCAATCCAGTTTCATTTCTCTGGGAAACATATCACCTGTTGTAACTACCATAATACTATACTGAGAAAAATAGACAGCTTATATAGATGAAATGTTATGGAATCATATAAACAACTGTTAGGTGGAAGGCTTCAAATGTATTACAAGTTGTTTAACATTAAATGACTATATATAATCTTCACTTCATTTATGTTCTACTCTTTATGCCCCACACTTTAAGTTTTGGTTTTGAGCAGCCTATGCATGTGTGATTATGGCTGATTAATGTTAGTGGACAAATACATATTTATAGAAAGATTTTGGTCAGAATCACTGACAACAAGTCTAGTCAATGTTGTAAATGTTGGTTTTGATTTTATGTGGAAACATTTCATTTCACCAGCATAACACACTTTTCACTACAGGACACAAATGCAGTTTGGGAAACAGAAAATTACAACTATAATTATGACCCAGGGTATTTGGAAGAAATATATGAGATGAGACGTGAACGTGTATGGGAAGTATGTGTCGACAAAGGATTGAACACCAGAGGACAGCCAAATGCCTGGGAATTTTTCATTGACAAGGATCACCATCTGGTCTGGTGTAGTATCTTCAAGGCTGCTAGTTCAACATGGATGTATCATTTCAATATATTAGGTGGGTACAGGAAAGTATAAGTCACATCCATTATTTTGATTGAAAACTGAATGACTTGGTGAGAAATTTAGCATGTAGTTGTACCACTAACTGCTCTAATTCAAAATTATAGGTACTTACTTTATCTTCTTGTAATTTTTTTCATTTTTGTCATTACGAGAGTGCAACTGGGGGGGGGGGGGGGTGTTCAGGTGAGGGATTGGGGGGGGGGGGGGGGAGGGGGCACGAGAGAGGGGGGACACAGGATTTTCTGCCCCCCTCTATTGCAGTGGTCCGAGCCACCATGTAATCTTTAGGTTGTACTCAAGTTTTCATAGGCCAGCCTATAACCCAAGAGTTTGTTAACACTTTACTTACAGACTGTAAACACGAATGACTTTAGATCTCCAAACATCTGTCCATAGGTCTTTGTGGCCAGTTGAGGGATCAGTACAACATGATTTTGTTATTTTTTGAAACAGCTGTTACATGATCTACACATGGCTGAATAATCTGGGAATCAAAGAGGACGAATGATCTGGGAATCAAAGAGGCTGACATGACTAGTGTTTTTACTGATCTACTTTCACTTAAACAGGAACTGTTTTTGCAAAAGGACAAACTCAGCTCTATTTGGCTTCAGATACCATGTTCAACCAATCTTACAGACACCGTCAGTATAATTTTTATTCACTGGCATGCAGAGTTCTCTGTATAACTAATAGCTGATACATATGAAGTATCTATAGCATATTTAGAATACAGCACTCACAATGCCTTGTCATGACAAACAACTTAAGTATAATACTGATCTCAGCACAGGCATTGTATTACTTCTGCTGACAACAATGTTTTAAATGCAATGCTCTTTATGACAGTGTCTAATGTGGATTGTAGAAACTTGAGTTTAGCTTTGACGTAAGAACATTGATGGTTTTAGTGACAAAATGGTACAATAGTGGAACCATCGAATCATCCCAAGAGCTGATCCCTTTTACAAGCAAAAGAATTAAAGATGTTTTATTTTATCATCTTATTTTGTCCTTCATTGAATACCTACAAGATAAATAAATTCCCTGTAAATGTAAATTGTAATTACTTTTAAAGATAGTTTTTGAGTCAGAGGCAGAAATTTGCAGTACTATTATTTGAAATAACAGGAACATAAATAACAAATTGAAAAATGCTCACTAAAATGTTGTAAGTATGTATACAACACTAAAGAAACATTCCTTTTTTTATCTAGCTGGCTACAATGAGAGATTTCTAAGGCGAACACGCAAAACACCAATGAGCCTTGCACGTGCTCGCTTTCCACGACCATCTGTTCAGCAATTGCAAGAGACACTTCCACACGCACTTTCATTCCTGATTGTCAGAGAGCCATATGAACGCTTGCTTTCTGCTTATCGTAACAAGATAGAGGGGGCAAAGAATCCTTACTACCGAAAACTTTCAAAACATATTGCTCAGCACTATCGGTACAAGCAAGATCCGATGACAGATGTGCCAGAAAGTGTAAGGTGAGTAGCAGCATAAAGTTATTCTTACAGAATAATAACTAATAACAAAATGCATACAACAGCCTCCTAGTGCAACACATTAAAAAAGACGTTTAGTCAACTAAATTGCTTGTCTTCGATGTACTGTTTAAAAATAAATAAGTAAATAAATTAAAATATTCACAAAATAAAGATCAAAAGCAACAAAGAACTTCTGCTAGGTGATTAATTGACGAAACATACTAGAAACTTTGTATTTAGTGGAGATGATAAACAGAAATATAAATGTGAAAACTCAGAAATTTGAAACATTTTGATTACAGGTCAGGTCCCACATTTCCAGAATTTGTTGATTACATCATAAACAGCAAAAAGTTTGATGAACATTGGGCACCTTATCATTCATTCTGTACTCCATGCCATGTAAACTTTACAGTTATTGCAAAAATGGAAACACTAGATCGAGATGAGGAGTATATCATCCATAAGGCTGGTCTACAAAGACTGCTGTTACCTTCCCACTACCGTTATAAGCCAAGAACTGCAATCAACAAGGCAAGGTATGTACATCCATTGTTCACTAAATCATTGCATAAAATCTGCAGTGGAACATTTTAACAGGGAATTTTCTATTTCATTTGTTACTTTTCACATTTAATAGAAAAATTTATTAAACAGGTCTTACAAACATTATTTTACATGACACATTATTATTTCTGATTGAATCAGTGAGATACAAACATCACTTGAATGTAAGCTGAACCTTCGTGCTGTACATTCAAGAGGAAAAGCTATTCTTCTACTATTTTTAAAAACATGTCATTTGGAGAACATACATGGATGGGAGTGATGCTAGTTCCCCCTCCATCATCCCATCTTTCTCTTGGTAGTAGCACAATGTGGAAACAAGAGGCACCTTCACTTACTATGCAAAATATTATCATCTCATTTCTTAACTACAGGTGTTCAGAAAGCTGAAATTTTGAAAACACTCTAGACACAAAAACTAACCAAGTGCAAGTAGGACTCACACACTGACAGTTACGTACAAACTTAATTATGTATCATATAGTTCATCCATCGAGGTCTCAACAATTTTTGGCTGTTATCAATATTGATAATGCCATGATCTACAGCAGTTCCTCACTCTAGCCTGGACGTAACTTCAGTTTATATATGTAGAGAGAGAAGATTTTATAAAATATCTTTTATTTAATTACTGAAACATGACTACAACTTACATTTTATGTTTGCATGCAGTGATGTCTATCTATTGTGCTTTTGACAGACGATGAGTGCTATGTATGTTCAAATTGTAAAAGATATTTTTTACTTGATACAGTTACAATTTAAAAAGTTTCAGATTCTTTACTTTACATGTACTGTGAAATTTTGCTTCTTGCCGAATTTCATGTTTCTAAGTTAACGGGAAGTACCCTATAGGTTTTGATGATCGTTTTCAAGTATCAAAATATTTTACCTAAATGGTCATATTTTTTGACTGAAGTGACTTAGAAGCTTACAATTTTTACACCGCCAAGGGACCATAGACATTAGTATGTGTCATAAATTTGAACTAGTTATGAATCCTCATTCCTAAGGAAAAGCGTTGTTAACAGGCAGGCAGGCAAGCAGACAGACAGCCACACAGAGGGACAACAAGGTGATCCTATAAGGGTTCCCTTTTTACAGACCGAGACATGGAACCTAGAAACAAGTGTATGTGGAATCCAAAACATTTTGATAAAGAAGGTGAAGCATTTTTAAGATAACTGTAACTTATAATGAGGCCATGATACAGCACTACATCCTGGAGAACAAATTGGAGTTGAGATGTACAAGAAAAGACGCCAAAATCATGGCTAGAATTTGCCTATTATCAGAGAAAGTTCTCAGAATTGTCTTTGACATTTAAAAGATGTGTCAGTGATTTTTTTCCAAGACAGAGGGATGACGAATGTAGTGTGCTTACTGGTATGAGAAATACTTACTGCAGCAAGTAACACTAACAACTTATTCTCGTTTCTTGATAATTGTCTCCACATAAATCTGTGGTCCCAAAAAAAACCACAAACTTGGGTGAAATTAATTGGATACCTTGCATACCACCTTGGCTTACTCCCATGTGACTAACCGAAGTCTGGACGTCTTAAAGGAGTATGAAAGGGAAATAAGTTAATGATCCAGTAGTAGAGCAATACAGCAGTAACTGAATGTTAGAGTGTTTTCTACAGATGTATCTCCAGTGGACACATTATATGAGAATAAATTATGTGAACAGCCCTCATGCTTTAGAAGTATTAGTTAGGAAGAGTATCACACAAATTTTTCATACTTTATGCCAACATGCATTCATTTTCTGAATTTCAGGACTACCATATATATTTAGGGCTGTGACACAAACTCTAATACCACCTTTCCACACAATGGGCATAGTATTTTCACAAAACAAACTGACCAAGATCTGGTAGAGGAGAATGTCTGCTGCATAGCATAAATAGTATTCAACTGCAGAGCAGCATTAGTTTACAGTACTGGTACTGTTCGGAATGAGGATGTTGCAGGAAGTACTCTTAATATCATTTTAACAATTTTTAGATTCTCTCTCTCACACTCATGATATTCATGAAACACCTGGTTAACTCACAAGAAATTAAAATGGAGACACTAAGTATGTGAAGGAAAAAGGCAGCAGAGTTCTTTAGGAGAAGAGTCTTTCAGGAATCCAGTTACAAGTTAAACAGTTTTATAATGTACTTTCTCTCAGAACAAATGTAAATAAAAATTGTTCCATATACTTGAGGTAACAAACTGCTGTGCTGGTAAAGAAGATAATACCAACGAAACTAAATTCTTTAGCATTAATGGCATTCCAAATAAAGTAAATCATATTTCTTTCTTGCAGGGATGGGAAAGCTACAGCTGCACTAGTGGAAAAGTACTACTCACAACTGACAAAAAAACAAATGGAGAAGTTACACAAAATCTATGGTACTGATTTTGAAATGTTTGATTACAATGCAACGAAGTACTTCACTTTTACACAATCTGAACTATAGTTATGTGTCTATTGCATTACATCAAATCATGGAATTAATAAGAAGAGACACTTTGCTTCTTGCTTTCTAAATTATTAATCATTTACGGGAAATTAGGTAAATATTACTGTTACAGATGCTATTCACAATATTTGTACATTATACACCCCAAATCAAAAGTAAATGACCATGTTATTAATATTTGTGCCTGTTATACTATAAAAATTATTGAAAAGTTGAAAGTCGTCATTAATGTTTTCAGTCTAATATATGAACAACTTCACTATGTTGCAATATATTTATGAACACTAGAAGAGCAGAGTCAGTTTGTCAATAAGATGACTGCACCATATTAATGATTACTTCAGCTTTAATTTGTCTTTGTGTCTTTTGTAAAATAGTTGAGTCACATGGAGTGCAAATACTTGGATTAACCATTCCAATCCTATTGGACCAAATCACAGCAATTACGATTGCAATAAAAATAAAATGATGATGAGATAGATAAAAATAACAACACTACATTTTTGCATGATAAAAGAAGTAAAATAGTTTTCAGAACTGGTTATTGTGAGTGTAACACCTTCTAAGACAGCCCACCACTTAATTCTTACAGTATGACTGAAATTTTTTCAGCTGAACAATGTTCAGCAATTTATGTTCATATTACAAAACAATTAAAACTAGTGAAGTGTGGCAACATTAAAATGTCCAAAATGCAAATGAAGAGGTCTACAGTATGGCATTTTGAGAGATTCATCCATGATTAGAAAGGAAGATAATATCGGTCCCTTACTCCTGCTGAATTAGTTGTATACAGTACAAACCATTTTAAAGTTTGTTAAGTGCTTAATGGTTTAAGCATATGCAGTACTTCAATTCCTTTGATACTGCACCACATTAATAATTACTTCTGCTTTCAGTGATAATTGTTGTTTGCAAGCACTATGTAGTGAGTAACAAAAAATTTTGGATTATTTTGCTCCCTCCAGCCATCAGTTATTTACACTATTGCTAGCCACCTTGCAGTATGTGGAGGAGGAGAGGTTACTTCAGGTATCATTGTCATTTCCCTTTCTTTCTCTTCCCTTTGCAAATAGTGGGTGGGAAGAAAGACAGTTAAGCGTATAAGACGGATAAGCATATAAGAGCTTGAATTTCTCTTGTTGCCTTTTACATTCTTCAGACAATATTATACATTTCAGCATATAGTACACTAAAGAAATGTAAAATATTTATGATAATATGAATATCATCATATAAGTAACAGTGCTTGTTCCTGAATATTCATTTTGTGTAGCTACAGAAAAAAGACAGGCAAATTTAAAACACAGTTATGGAAACAGTGCAGCTAATTCAAGAGTTTATCCAATGACTTTACCCAATATCTTCTACTACATGTGCATTTTTCCTTTATTGCTTTGTTCTGTATGCTTTCTTCATAGCGCAAAAAGTGTAATTGTGTAGACAGTGCATGACTTTTTTGATATAACACTGATACAAAGTAATGGAATTTTGCTTCCAATTTGCACAGTTACACTGTAGTTATTTGAATGGGGCTTACTAAAACATACATTTAACAATATAATTTTGTTGTCAGTGTAAACCACTCCTCTATATTGTTTATGTTAAACTAATTTCTAAGTTTTCAACTTCCTCCCTAATACTACCTAAGTATATTGTGTCGTGGAAAAAATACGTATTGTACCGGATGTTTTTCAACAGTTAAACCATTACATTAAGCTAAAATAGAGATAGTAGCATATTTTTATCTCAAACTGGTATTTCCCACTATAATGCAAGATGATAATGCACTTAGATTCACTGTTTCCGATAACCTTGGATACTGGTGATGATAGATATGTTAGTCTGCGGTGCACATCAGTTCAACATCTCATTAATTAGTATGTGACATACACATTCTTTACATTGGAAACTGAACAGCAAACATGCACAAAAGAATAATATATGATGACTGTTCCTCAAAATGTACACACAATGCAGCAACATTCTGAAAACTATATTACTTCCAGTTAGAGAAAAATCTTGTCCATCTATTGTAAAAGCATTTGAAAGCCACAACTATATACAAGAACTGCATAAAAATGTAATACAAACTGTCACTGTTTAGCAATGATATTATCTAGTATTCTAACGAAAATAATTCAATAAGTATTTTAGAAAAAAACTTTGATATTTTGGTGTACCAAAACTTTGTTTAAAAACATTTCTACATTTTATATCTGAATGTACTAAAAGCTCAAATGGAGGCAATAAAATTGTTTTAATCACTGAAAAATCTACTTTATGGTAGTGAAAAAATTAACAAACTTCAATAACTTGTAATCTTTCCAAACTTTTTGTTATAGGATGATAAGCACAAAAACAGGGGGGAAAAGAAATATATGGAAACTCAAATCTGTATTTTATTTGTATTGTTTGGTGTTTGGTGGTTGGCAGCAATAAGGTTAATTCAAGTAAAGATCATATGAACCACATGGTAAAAATGTTTGGTACAGTATAAATGTATCCATTAAAATTCATTTAATTGTGCACATGAGAACTGATCATCACTCACCAAATAGAAGAGATGCTATGCTACCAAGTACATAATTTTCTGGATTTTCAATTTATCTGTGGAAGTTCAGTAGTGAACATGAATGATAGTGTTGATTATATATGAATGTCAGCACTGTGGGGTTCAGGGTGTTTAGAAATGAGATGACCATGTTACTTAACAAAATAACAAAACTCCTTTCTGATGTGACTTTTGGGGAAGCAAACATGAATGAATATAGATGGCCAAGGCAGCAACAAGATTCACAGGAAAAATGCGCAAAGTGTGACTGGCTAGGCTACTGACAAGAATAATACATGAAAGAGGGACACGGATTGGATGCATGCACAAGCTGTGATTGTGAGTTTAGTCATTATTAGAATAACTGCTTTCTACAAAGCTCTAAAGTCACATGAGATATGTGAAACAAGACCCTTGTCACCTAATTAAGGATCAAGTTGCATAATTACCCTTCAGTATATCTGGATGTCTTTAGGGATGGGTATATGAATGTAACTACATTTATTAGGGAAAGAGCAAGAGCTCAAAAGCTGGTGTGAATGCTCTTTTCTTTTATATGTGTTTCTATGATAAACAAATTAGTTTGCTATAAAAGAATCGTTGCCTTTCCCTTATTTTACATGTTGTTCCATTCAGGAATTTCCATTATTATTTTACTGTAAATGAGAATGGTGTAAAATATGGATAATAGCACTCATACATGAGATGGACCTCACTGTGCTTTGATGATATACATATCATCAACCATAAATGTGGTTGATCACCAGAGCCACAGCAGTCTCATGAAATCTATCATCATCATCATCATCATCATCATCATCAGTCTGTTACCTTCATCATAGAGTAAAACAACTATAGCAGTTTCTTGTACTATGGCTCCACAGCTTCTAATGCTAATTATAGCATTGTTTCAGTTTTGGAGAATTGTCTTCCTCTGAATACTTTCTAATTTTCCAAGTTCCTTTTGTATCACTTATCCTTGAACTTCAAACAGCACTATTGAAATCCCAAAGAGGTTTTTCTCTTTCTTTCCAACAATGGAAAATCCAGGATGGAATGTAATAATACTATGAAGAGGAAAGTTGCTTCTTACATCTCCACTACATAATGGGTAGCAATCTGTCCTTTTCATAACATTATCGTTATTCCATCCTGGATTTTCCTTCATTTGATTTTAATTATCAGTTCCTGTTTTATTTTCTTTACACTTTAGTGTTTATTTGTTCAATCAAATTTCCACTGCATCTTCCCACATCCCCACAAAGACATTTTCAAATAGGCTAATTTTGTTTATTTCAGCATTTTTTTTAAAATTTTTTTTTGCTTAAAACTGTCACTTTCTCTACAGTAGTTGCACTGTTCCAAGATTTTCCTTCCATTTACTTTCTTCATGCCAACAGTTGCCTAACTACCTGTGTTAAATAGTTGTTCCTTTTAGCCATGTTTGCATAACTTCCTTTTGTCTAAGATGCTAAACCAGTTTCTTAATTTTCTGGTATACCTCCCAATTCTATAATAAACTGTTACAATACACATTTCTTTCACTAGTGAAAAAGAGTGAACTATGTGTGAGAATGCAAATTCAGGCTGCACAGAGCTCGGTTCTCTTTAGCAAGATGGTGACAAGCATTGCAGGATCATCTAATGTCTAAGGGGGGGCAACTGTCATATCATCTAAATAGCATATGCTTTAAATGGGATATGCAATGAAAAGGTGCCATCATCAGAGTCATGAATGATCTATAATTCAATACAAAAATTTAGTATGCCATTATAAGTAGACATCATCTTCCTTGACACTCTTGACACTTTGCTTTAATATTTCCTATCTGAAGTTTTGTAACATTGGAATAAAATACAAATATTAACGAGGCTTTGTCTACTGGGGAGTTAAAACCACAGTGACACTCTAGCAATGATATTTCAGAGCTGTCTAACAATTAAGTTCTTTTCATTTTTATTTTGTGGTCAACTGACCAAATGTATATACTTCAAATATTACAGAAAAATACTACCGAAACAATATTTTAACTGAAAGTATGGAGAAACTGGTTCTGTCTTTTATAGCAATATATGAACAACACTTCATCTTCAATGTGTTCAAATATATTTCCCTGTTTTTTACATTTATTGTAGCTGAAGAACATAGAAACTAAAGAGAATTGCAATGTTAAAAAAATGGCAACCTGAAGTAAAAATACACAGAAAAGGCGAGTAATATTACTGAAATCATGGACAGAATAATCTGAGCATATCCTCTCTCTCTTACTGAAATGAAATTTGTTAACACTTGACAGAACTAACTCCACACTCTTCATTATATCCATTTTCCTGGAGGTACAATAGCATTTACACGTTCTGGAAGGATTAAGGAAGAGGTGGGTGGTTGGGCTGAGCAAGTAATTTGATTGAAGTTTTTCTCCTGCACAAATCTTTAACTTTTTAGAAGGTAATGAGCTTGATGGTTGTTGTTCACCTGTGTAGCAATGAGATACTTAGCCAATCACAGTGTGGATTTCAAAAGCACAACTCTACTGAGTCATTTATACAATTTACTGAGTACATATAAAAATCTTCAAATGATAAAGTCTCATCAGTTGGGATTTTCTGTGGCTTCCTGATGGCATTTGATTGCACCAGTCATTATATTCCATTAGATAAGTAAATTTTTTATGCAATACATAGTTCAGCACAAGTATGGTACAGTCATTACTTAAGAAACAATGTAGAAAGTTACCCTACATTCTTTGAGTAATACAAAGAGAGATGCCACATCATACTCATATGGAGAAAATGGAATGGGAGACCCACAGAGGGCAATCATTGGTGCAACCTAATTTTATGTTAATGATCTGCCATTTTATTTAAATCAGGAGACAGAATTAGTTCTGTTTGTAAGTAATATAAGCATTATTTTGAACCTGAGCAAAGAAGCATCAAGATGAAAAATAAATGATACTTTGTGAAAGTTACTAACTGGATTCGCACTAATGGGCTAACTTTAAACTCTGGAAAAAGAAGAAGAAGAAAAAAAAGAAAGAAAACAGTTCATCCAGTTTTGTGCTGCCAAAAACATCCCTTTTGCTTTTAACCTAGAGCATCCACAAGAAATAATAAGCAGGATGGAAAATACTACATCCTTATATGTGCATATTCAGGGGAATTTAAAAGTGAAAAAAGTGTACAGCAGACTCACTAATATGTTAAGGTTTGGCTACTTTTGCAGCAAGAATCATTGCCATCTTCAGAGATTCAGAAGTCAAAGTTACCATATTTTGCATATTTTCATGCACTGATTTCTTATGGGATAATATTCTGGAAAAACTCCTCACATTCACAAAAAGTATTAATTGTGCAAAGGAAAGTAATTAGAACAATGGGTGGAGTTCATACAAATACATTTTCCAGGTATCTCTCTAAGCAAGTGGGAACATTAACCTCAGCCTCACAGTACATCCATTCACTTACAAAATTCTTTTTATCAACAAGCCATCTGAAGTTGAAAGTAACAGAGATATTCACACATACAACATTGCAAAGAAAACTGATGTGAATTACCCTTTAATGCAACTAACTTTGGCACAGAAAGCTGTAAAACTGACAATCTAGCCACGGGAATAAAAGTCTAACAATCAGCAGAAGTCTTTTCAAATGTGGATTAAAGATGTTTTTCCTTAAAAACTTTTCCTACATCGTAGATGAATATCTAAACAGAAAGAGTCATTTATACAGAAAGAGCCTCTAAATGTCTAGTATGTAGAAGAAACAAATATTTAAAAAAAGTAGGTAATGTACAGGTCTACGATGGAATAACAGCAATATGAAAAGGATAGATTATTACTCAGCACACAGAGGAGGCATTGAGTCAGACACAGTCACAATGAAAAATAACACTAGAAATATTTTCAGTTTTCAGACAGAGTCCTTCTTCAGATATAAAATTCACACACATTCACAAGACTCATACATTTGTACAACAAATGAGTTGTTTAAATGTGAGAGTCTACTACTGATGAAGGACTTTGTCTGAAAGCTGAACATATTTCTAGTGTTCTTTTTCATTGTGCCTGTCAGTGATTCAACACCTCTTCTATGTGGTGAGTAGCAATCTATCCTTTCCATATTATTTTTATTCCAGTATGGGTTTTCTTGCCATATTTTTCTGTCTATATATGAAGGCTAATGCCAGGAACTATTGACACAGTTTTTCACTAATAAATAGACTGATACAGAAGAAAAGTTTATGTACATAATTTATTACTAATACACCATTAAGTAACTAACTAACTTGCAGTTCCTTGTACAAGTGAACCACACAGAGTTTAAGGATACATTGAACTGTTTGCTGATATTTCTAACGATGAACAGAATTAAAATAGTCACAGTACAAAATAAGGACAATGATTCATTATTCCAACACACAAAACACGACAGTAGCACATATTGATGACAGCGAAAAGCCAAGGAAAGAATCTACAATTCATAGACAGATGTACATTTTCAATTCAGAACATGAGCTTATGTAAAAATCAACATACGCAGACGCTAAAAGTGACTCACAATTGATGTGAAAGGATGGGGGAATGATTTGAAATAACAGACTGCAGAAACATTACATTTGACACCTTAGGTTTCTGACATATCACAAACACTTCCACATGGAAATATCACTGTCAGACTTTAAGAAAGAAGGAAGGTAGATTGGGATTTAATCTTCCATGAGGTCATTACAGACAGGGCACAAGATCATACTGGGGAAGGAAATCAACTTTGACTATATCCTTTATAAAGGTACAATCCCCACATTTGCCTTAAGTGATTCATGAAAATCCCAGAAGTATAAATATGAATGGCTAGATGGGAATATGAAAACCAATCTTCCTAATTGTAAGTCCTATGCTTTATCACAATGACACCTTGTTTAGAGTGCCAGACTGAAATATTGTAATACATGTATCTGATGGGAGTCAATGATGTCAATATAGCAATGGAAAATAAAATATCAGTGTGCTTCATTACGCTGTCTGCTACAACTGAGAGCTGCACAAGTTGCCTCTCCTGGGAAATGGCAACAATTTAAAAAAATTAACTTCTTTCAGCAAACATAAATTTTCACCTTAGTTCCTTTGCCTTTTTTCTTTGAAGTTCCAGTATCATTCTTTCTCTTGTTTCCATGTATTTAAGAAACCTATTCAATATTCTTCATCATCTGATCATTTCTCATTATTTCCCCAGTGAACATACTGTTTTGTCTACCTGTCTCCTAAACTTTACCATTCTGCATTTCTGTATTTTATTCTCTTAGTCAGTGCAGTTGGCGCAGCAGTAGGAATTATTTATACACCTAACCACACATAAATATACTTAAGGCTATTTGCAAAATTCATAGTCAGCATTTCGTATTGCTGCTCTAGCTATAGACTCACCTGAATACAGAAGATAAGCTCACTTGCTTCCATAGCAGTTTCTCAAGCAGACACATACAAAAATAAACATTTACATATCACAACACTAGGGAATTTATTTACAAACAAGACAGCACTTACTTGATAGGACAGTAAGCAGAAATATGTAGTCAGAGAATGTGATCAGACCAGCACTTCCAAGCTTGTAAAAAATGCTGTCCTCATCTAAGGCAAGTTCCAGTTTCATATGGACATTCTGTGAAAGATATTTGCTATTAATACTCCATACTGTGACAAATTCACAGTGTATATCATTTCTGCAGAACAAAAATGAAGCTGTCTACATATAAAGTTCAACTCAAATTTCCTCACAGCAGAGAAATTTGGCACGTTAACTGTATGAAAAAAATTTCCAAAGGTGCCTATGATTAAACAATATTCCAAATGTTTTACAATGAAGCACAATGTTCAATAGTGATAACATCGCATAATGTGTCACGCTCATATACGACACTGCAAAAAATGTAATGTGGAAGTTGATTCTTTCATAAAAGCAGTTTCTGGGTCCACCAGTTCATTATCTATTACTTAAATTATCATTTTCTTAATCAATAAAACCCAATTATAAACAATGCACAAAAGAGCTGAGCTTTATTGAGAGCATGAAGAATTATTAAGCCTCATTAAATTTTTGACTGCTTATTGTGATGTTGCTAAACTATAAGACAGAATTGTTGGCCAATACTTATTTTCAGGACACGAAAAATGTAATACTGCTGATAGACACATCTACAAGTAAAAGTGATGCCTGAAGATGAGGCCCCACTACAAGTGGGTGGGTGTCAATCCTGTGTTCTGAGTGACTTGTCGTTCCTTTTTAACATTGCCCAAAATATCCCACTCTCCTCCCCAATGGAGTAATTATTAGTTCTCAAAGCCCTTTTACTTTTATGGGTGTTTATTGCACTACTGTACATTTTGCTTCTTCAAGGTAACTAAAGGAGAGAAATTCTGTCTCCTTGTTCATTAGCTTCCTAGTTTGAACTTTGCAATTAACGTTAAAAGTTTTATACAGAGAGTCAAGTATGAATTGTCATTTAAATTGGAGACCTCATTGATGCATATTTTTTTATAGCATCCTGCTTAATAGCTGCTAATACGTCTTGGAATTTTCATTTGGAATAATGCATCTGAAGATTTATTCTCAACATCTGGCGCTGTTTACAGGCATCATATGAACAAACAATATGAAGAAATTCTAAGATACACTGTTCAGCCACAAGCACCTTTCCCCATTAGAGCACGCCCTCTGTGACAAGAGCAAAAAGATGCAATAGCAAAACTGTAATGTAATGATACTGTCCAAAGCAATTATAAGAATGAGATAAAAATAGCTGTCATTAAATGTCATCAAAAAAGCTTATTAGTATACACACCTTATGCCACACACAGTACAATGATGGGAATTATGTACTTGCTCCTATTTGCCACTTAATCACTACTCCCTTTCACTGATTTTTACCAGTAAGGTATTTGACCTAAAATGTTTATTAAGAATTTACTGGGACCTTCTACAATTAATCCATTTAAGACAGTACTCATTTCACTCTACATCTATACTCTGCAAACCACCGTGAGGTGCATGGCAGGATGATTTGATGTGTGTTTCTAAAAAAATAATTTTGGGTGGTTTATAGAGTAAACTATAATCATAAACTTTCCAGTTCATCCTCAGCAGCAGCAATTAGCAAACTCAAAATTATGAAACTGTATTTTCTTCAATTTCACCTCTAAGGAAATAACTTTCAACAATCCAGCATAACTATGGCAACACAATGGAGTAGTGTAGCCAAAAACATAGGTACGTTTAAGAACTTGTTGTAGCTGAAAAATTCAGTCGCACTGTTGATATTTCACAAAACCCTTGTATGAAGGCTTATATTGTGGCATTTTCTTATTATACACAGGTGATTTCACACTATTACAGATGATTGCTTCTCTCTATTTGATGACAAATTACACAATTGTTGCGCCTTTTACAGAACATGACGTGAGAAATGCATTTGTGCATCGCAATTTTCCTTATCTTATTATGTCATTGTTAGACTTGTCATGGCTTGCTTTTGCATAAGAATTTTTGGAAATAGCAACGGTTTGAATAATTTCAGCACAAACTATGTAATTTTTTTTCCAAATTCAGGAAACACACATTTCTAGTATTTAACATACTCACACACTGCCAATTTGAACATTTATGTGCCACTCTACCACTTATGTACTAGCAACCTGAACAACTATGATCACTCCAGATGAAAAAGTTTACAAACCCATACACATTAATTTTATCCCCTATGTAGTTGAATCACTTATTTGACTGACATCACTTTCTGTGCTTGTTTCAGTTACAATATTGTTCTGTTCAAATTTGAACTCATAAAATTTTAAGAGCATGAACTGTTGTTCAAATTGAATTAGATATCCTATTAACAACAAAAGTTGATCTTTGTATTAAAGATACAATGAATTTTGGAGAGATACTTCTACAACTATACCTTTTAACATAAATTGACCCTTCAATGGATCTCAAGTACACAATTTTCTCTTTTGCAAATCATTTTCCGTGAACAAATGCAAAGAAAGTATTATCTCACTAACCTGTTCACATCAAAAATACTCTAAATAACACTAAATTGCTGTTCCAGCATTGATATCTATTTGTATGTCATTTTATTGAAAATATAAATGTATTTTATATGAGGGAAAGGAGGGTAAGAAAGTGATGGAACAGAAAGCAAACAAAAATTCACATGAATATGTTAGCCTCTTACATTCAGTCACAGCATTAAATATCTGCTGATACTCACCAGCATTCATTATGACACATTATCCAATTATGGGCTTTATGTTAGTGCACACACATTAAAGATGATACTGATGAGGCAAAGTGACATAAACTCATCAAGGATGAATTACTCCTCCATTATGTAGAAATGTGTAATACAACTAAATATGTGCTTCCTGCAGCTTCAAGAGTTATGGTGGTTATGATAAGAATGATCATTAAAGAAGAGTAATAAGTGCACTGCTAATAACACAGACACACTGTGGTTTACTACAAATTTTATTATTTCATGATTTATGCACAGCTGTTATTTTCTCAGCAACTGTTTTATATATTTCAGAATAAAATTCAGTCATCACTTGTGAAATACATTTTCTAATTGTGCAAATGATGACTGAAGTTTATTATTTCAATTAGAGAAGCTATTATGTTATTTTAGTATGTATGCTTAGACATTACACTGCTTTGACAATAATTTGTTATTTACTGAATTTTATTAAGAAATGCTACAAGGTTTGATAGATGCCTAAAGAAAATGCACAAAATTTATGACTGTAGAAAACTAACTATAGAAAGCAAGTCATAGTGAATTTGCTACCAGAAGCATTTCTACAAGCATCCATATCATTCTTATAGGAAAATGCAATTCTTGAATGAGTGACAATGAGGGTGTCATAAGAGGAAATATAGTTGTGACAAATCTAATGCAAGGAGTATAATCTGTGAGACTTCCAATTTGAGAAGTGTTTGATAGTATTGAAACCTGAGATTAAATTAGGTTTGATGTTACTGAATAGCCCATGCAAATAAATAAGCTTTGTCATGCTGTTTAATGAGAATGAATTGTATAGATGAGTAAATTATATCAAGCACAAAATTTTCAAACAATCATCATTTTATTCTTTTCATAACTTTAAAATTTTGTATCTAAAAGGTTAAAATATTTATGACAAGTGTCATAAGAGCAGAGGACACACAAAATCATAGTATTTATAATCCAAACTGAGTCAGTGATATGGACATTATCAGTTTTTAAAACATACTGAGGAAGGAAACAACTCAAAATTCTGAATACACATCAATTGTAAAAGGCTGACTATGCACTCCAAAGCTATGATGACTTCTCTGTGCATGGAGTTATGTGAACACGCATTGGCTTCCTTGTAGTGCACAACTAATTTCAGTGAATATTCAGACATAGTTTGCTTCCACAAAAGCATAATTAAATCTGGGGCACTGGTAATGTCAAAGTACGGAAACATTTTAGTGGACGCCACCAGACACCTACTATTGTTTCTGTAGGTAATTCTGGAAACATTTTGTCCAATCTTGGTTGTTTAATTATTTGTAAGTTCCACACATCAAAACTGTGACCTCCCACTATGATGTAGAATAAGTACATTAGCACACTGCACTTCAGGGAACTCTTTTTAGTTACTTTACCACATATATTAATTTGATTTTAAACAGAGATCAGTCATCAGTCTAAGGATTCATATGAACATCATAATCTTTACTGGGCATTGTGCTAATGGAGGTGGTGAGCTACTGCCAACTTCTCATCTGAAAATCAGCTCACCCAGCCAGTTAGGGGGGCTTAAATTTGAACATGTCACTTAAAGTGCCAGAGAATACTCCTACGCATAACATCAAACTTTGATTACTAAACTGGTACATCACTAAGCTAATCAAAACAATGGACTTGCAGTTTTAATTGTAGATGGCAAAATACTTTCCACTCAGAAATCACTTGCAGATATGAACCAGAGTATATTACATTTCTTTTAATTATATCTTGCTAACTTTGCATAATGGATCCAAGCAATATATTTTTGTAACTTCATTATTCATTCTACACATGAGTAACATTATGGCTATATGGAAAAGTACTAACACAGGGAGAAATAGTCTATTCTAGAGTCTAATTTGCCAGATGACCAATTTTCTCTTCCCCCATCTTCTAATCGGCAACGGGAACAGAGGCAACTTCAAATAAAAAGCTACTTAAATGTAAAGAACCATTTGATCAGAGTTGCATTACAAACTCTGGTAGGTTTAAGTAGTACTCATGCTACATAACTAGAACTCAACATCATGTTTTTCTTGCAAGTTTGTCTTTTGCTCTTCCCAAAATCTCAATTAAATAATTAGCTTTGTTTGATGCTATGCATCTATAAACAAGACACCCATCTCTACTTATTCAATCAGTCTCCAAAATTTGGACAGTAAGTAAATGAATTATGCCATTACCACAAGCCATATTTTTCTCCTCAGAAAGTTTTATGTAAAAAGATTTCAAGTTCTCATTTATTACTGAAAGATAAACCAGAATTGATTGATAACATCAACAACATATCAAGAGTCTCTGCTGATGCACCATTGACTTGTGACATCAGCTGCTCAAGTAATTAACATTGAAATTCACCAACAGCTGTGTACTTAAAATGTTATTTTAAATTATTTTGACTACCAGTTTCGGCATTCCACTATGCCATCTTCAGGTCCCATATGCATCTTTCAAAAATAAATGATATTATCATACAGTGCCATATACTCATGGATGTCTTGAATTCAAAACCATATCCCAGATGCTTCATTCGAAGCACTTGAGTTGCACTCAAGTCTTCGAATAAAGAACTTGGAATTTGGTTTTCAATTTACTATGTCCAGTAACATATGGCACTGTATGACAATATTGTTTATTTTTGAAAGATGTATATGGGGCCTGAAGATGGCATAGTGGAATGCTGAAATTGGTAGTCAAAATAAAATAAAATAACATCTTAATTACAAAGCTGTTGGCAAATTTCATTGATAATTACATATCAAGAGGGTTTTTTGTGGTAAAAAGAAGCACATACTGAATATCTTCCTGGAATCCAATGATATATAAGAGTTATGTTTTCATCATTTTTAACTATATCATATTCTCAGCTATAAATTGCAACAGGTCATCTTTTGCTTTAAAATAGCTATCCCCAAAGCCCCCCCACACATTCCAGCAATGTTTACTCAAAAACTGGTTGACATGGACCTGCATTCGCTGATAGACACTTGTCTCTCAGCCCCATCAGTTAGGATCATTATCCAAATGCATTTCTTCCACCAAGTTAAATGGCTGCAAGTGGTACACCAAGCCTTGTAGACACATTGCACAGTTTTCATGTATACAGCAACAAATCAAGCAACTTCAGCTACAGTGTGTTCATGGACACGTCCAAAGCCAATATGACCTTTCTGATATTCAGTAGTGTCTCCATGTTAAACTATTTTACTGTGGTGATGTCATACAAACGTCTGGTGCACCTATGTGCGTGTGCATACTTGTATGCACCCACATATACATGCACTCCAGTTCACTGCAAAAGGACACATGTCTATTTGGTATCAGTTTTACACTATCTATATTGCTCCAAAGTAACCACTGTGCTTTTTTAAGGGGGTTGTTAAAACACACATCAAAAACAGTTTTGCATCACCCCGGTTCCCAGAACTCCTCGAGATAGACATTGACTGTGGATATTGTATCACAGACATAGTCCCTCTGACTATTCAGAGATGTCACTAAACCCGCCCAAGGATGTAAACAACCACACATGAGCAGCACCTATTAGATGGAAGGGATCTGGCAGATGATCAGTTCCAGTTATTCTACCAGAAAGGAGGTGCTCGGCTCATGTTGTCTGTAGTTCAGCCATGCCTAGATGGTAAAAACCGCAGTTCGATCGTGCCCTCATTGTTACTTTGGGTGGGGAAGGGCTCTCAACAAGGAAAATGTCCAGGTGTCTCCGAGTGAACCAAAGCGATGCTGTCCAGACATGGAGGAGATACAGAGAGACAGGAACTGTCAATGACATGTCTCTCTCTCTCTCTCTCTCTCTCTCTCTCTCTCTCTCTCTCTCTCTCTCTCTCTCTCTCAGGTGCCCACGGGCTACTACTGCAGAGGATGACCACTATCTACAGATTATGGCTTGAAGGAACCCTGACAGCAACGCCATCATGTTGAATAATGCTTTTCATGCAGCCACAGATGTTGTCTTATGACTCAAACTGTATGCAATAGGCTGCATGGTGTGCAACTTCACTCCTGACGTCCATGATGAGGTCCACCTTTGCAACCACAACACCATGCAGCACGATACAGATGGACCCGTCAACATGCCAAACGGGCTGCTCAGGATTGGCATCACATTCTCTTCATCGACGAGTGTCACATGCGCCTTCAACCAGACAATCATTGGAAACATGTTTGGAGGCAATCCAGTCAGGCTGAACGCCTTAGGCACACTGTCCAGTGAGTACAGCAAGGTGAAGGTTCCCTGCTGCTTTGGGGTGGCATTATGTGGGGCCGACGTACACCACTGGTGGTCATGGAAGGCGCCGTAATGCCTGGAACTCTTGGAACAAAGGTGATGCAATACTTTTTTTGATGTGTGTATTTTAATGTGGTGAAATTTGATTGAACAATGGAAACTCCAGGTAGGAACAGGAATCAACTTTCCTAGCTCTGAAATGTTTTCCTACAATTTTCCACTGCTCTTCTCTTTACAGTCACCTTAACAAAATGTTTAGTGGTGAACTACTGTGTCTGTAAAACAGGAAGTTGAAAATTCCTTAGCCTAGTAATGAGAGAGTATTTTCTGAGTCAAACTCATGCTGCTTCTTCAACATAGTTCAGTTTCAGTCCATTGCATGTAGTCATATGTTTTTCCTGTGAGTAGATCCCATTCACGAAGTGTGCTTTTAAAGAGTCAGAAAAACACCTATCTATCTACATTTACATCTCTTCTGCACAAACCACTCTTCAGTGTTTGGTGGAGAATACCTTGTGTTCCAGTGTCACCCCCTCCTTTTCCTGTTTGCAGGAAGAAAGATTACTTGTAAGCCTCCATGTTGGCTCAAATCTCTCTATGTTTTTAGGTCTTTTTATAAAATATGCATAGGAGGGAGAAATATAATGCTTGACTCTTCTAGGAATTTGAACTTTAATAGTAAACCACACCATGATGCAGGTAGCACCTGCAACTGGAGTTGGTTCAGCAATTATGTGGTGCTTTCGTGCTTACTACATGAACATGTATTGAAATTCATTGCTCATCTTTGGATCTTTGCTATTTCCTCTATCAATTCTATCTGATGCAGATCACAGACTGACAAGCAATATCCAACTCATTAGTCACACAAGCTTTTTTTGAAGCAACCTCTTTTGTTGATGGACCTCATTTCTTGAGGATTCTTCCAATGAACCTCAGTCTGGCATCTGCCTTAATTGGGATTAGTTTTACATGGTTGTCCCACTTTAAATAGTTCAGTATGCATAACTCTAGTTATTTTATGGAAGTAACTGCTTCCAGTGATTGTTTTGCAGTCGGGAAAACATATAATAATGGGCTTTTCTGTCTATGCATGCGCAATACATTACATTTGTTTATACTGAGTGTCAACTGCCACTCTGCCTCATGGAACTTTTGACATTGTCTGCAGGGTTATTTAAATTAATTGTGAATAGTAATGGTCCTCTAACACTCCCTTGGGGTATGCTCCAAGTTACTCTTATGTCTCAAGACTTATCTCCATTGAGAATTAAGTGGTGTGTTCTGTTTGCTAGAAACTCTTGAATCCAATTACACAGTTGGCCTGATATTCCATAAGTCCATATTTTGTTCATTTGTTGCCCATGTGGAACAATGTCAAATGCCTTCTGGAAGTAAAGGAACACAGTACTGCCTGGGCACCTTTATCTGCTTCTTTCTGGGTCTTGTGGACGATAAAAGTAAGCTGGGTTTCACACAACTGCTTTTTAGAACCTATGTTGATTGCTAAATAGGAGATTTTTGGTCCTCAGGAATGTCATAATACCCAAGCATAGCCTTTAACCTGTCCTTTGGCCTCAAAAGGACTTCCAGCCAATTATTTATTTGGGTTCAGAATAGATGGAAGTCAATGGGTATCAAATCTGGTGAATGTGCAGATGTTATTCAATTCGTATTTCTGATTCATCAGTTTTCTCATAACCAAAGCACCTTTGTGGGCAGTTGCATTGTCCTAACAACAAATATTTTTTTGTTTTTGCTTTTCCTTTCAATACAACCACTGCTCACACATTTTTGCATCCAACAGATTGACAACATTTGTGCAGCATTCATCAATTATAGTTTTATCCTTCGCAAGGAAATTAGTACAAGCAATTATGTTAGGTTTCCAACAAAAACTGACTGTAACTTATTCAGTAGAGGATAAACACTATCTTTTGTGGTGAAAGATCACCAGCTTCACATCAGTTAGATAATTTTTAAAATAAATATTTAGCTTTTACTGGGTGCTTTTATAGTTTGATTCTTAAATTAGTAGTAGTAGGAGGAGGAGGAGGATGGATGGTGTGTGTGAATGCAGGGGAGCTGACTAAGGTTCGCAAACAGCTGAAAAGAGCATTGGCTGAGATCAGTTGTGTGCAGGCTGCTGCCTTGGGGTGTAGTGGTGGCAGAAAATCTGGTGTGTCACATACGACATCTCAGGTGTCACTTGTTTCCTCCACAGGCTCTTCTACCATTCACCCTGTGAATGGACAAGTAGTTGCTCCTTCAGCAGGATACAGGTCCATGGGAGAGGGATTTGCTACTTTTTGGGATCTCCAATTTTAGGCCCATTTGGAGCCCCTTAAAGAAATAGTATCCAGGGCTGGGAAGAAATCCCATGTGTACACTGTATGTTTGACATGGGGTCCGATCTGAAATGAGGAGGTGGCACCGCCCATAACTACCAAAGGTGCAGGGTGCAATTATCTGCACACTGTGGCTCATGTTGGCACCAATGATTCCTGTTGCTTGGATTCTGAGGCCCTTATCAGCTCAAATGGGCAGCTAGGGGAAGTGGTGCCGTGTGTGTGTGTGTGTGTGTGTGTGTGTGTGTGTGTGTAGAGGGGGATGGGGAGGGGGTGGGGGAGGAAGAGTTAGGTAAAAGTTTGATGTCCTCTCATGAATACTCACCAGTTCAAAAAGAGGGAGCAAAATCAGATCATGTACAAAATAAAGGCATTTAGACTGTCAAAATTTTATCCCTAAATTCCTGAAGCATTTGTAACAAAGTTCCTGAATTTACTGGCCTCCAGGAAAATTGTCAAGCTCAAATTATTCTCAAAACTGAAAGATGGGCAAAACTTGAAATAGAAAACTCTAAAATATTTAATGAGGCATGGAACATACATCAGAAAGAAGACAATTAAAAGCCACAGAAGTGTTCATTATCTGGACACAAGCAACCAGCGCAGGTGAACTCAAGTTAACCTTTGTATGTTTATACCAGCTACCTAATTCTGCGGTAGCAGTTGTAGAGTCATTCAAAGAAAGTCTACACTCAGTAGTGTGGAAGCACCCCAATCATGCAATATTAGTTTTAAATGACTTTAACCTACCGAGTATAAGGTGGGACATATACGATCTCATTGCATGTAGAACAGACAGAAGCAGGTAGAACAGACAGAAGTAGTTCTGAACATGTTTCCTAAAATTTGCCTTCAACAGCTAGTTCGACAACCCATGCACAGTGAAAATATTGTAGACTTCATAGCTACAAACATTCCTGACCCTATCGATGATATTAGTATAGAGATAGGGATTAGTGATCATGATGGTATAGCAATGAGGGACATAAAAGTTAATACACCCATCCAGAAGGCTATGAGAGTATTTACAATGGAAAGAGCAGATAAGCGGTGTTAGCATCCTACTTAGAAAATGAAAGGACATCATTTAGTTTCAGCATGATGGGCACAGAGGAAATGTGGGCAAAGTTTCAACAGGCTGTAAATCAAGCTCTGGAGAAGTATGTTCCAAATAAGTGAGTTAAGGGATGGAAAAAACCCACCACAATTTAATAACAAAATTCAGAAAAAGGTGGAGAAGATGAGGTTGTTTCACTCTTGGTTCAAAAAAAGGATGTAGAAATGTCGACATCTGAATATTAGCAGAAATTTGTACACCTATAAAAAGGTCAATGCAAAAAGCATACAACTGCCACCATCATATTTCAACAAAAGATCTTGCCGAGAACCCAAGAATAATCTAGTCCTACATAACATCACTAATTGGGTTGAAGGCTTCTGTCCAGTCACATGTCGACTAGTCTGGTGTGGCAATAGAAGAAACCAAAATAAAAGCTGAAGTTTTAAATTTCATGTTTAAGATATCATTCACACAAGGGCATCATACAGGCATACCATCGTTTGACCTTTTTCACAGACTACTATTGGACGACATATTAATAAGTGTCCCTGGAATTTTCTAATACATGACATAATTAGGTTAATTTAACAACATACTAAGTTAATATAACAACTTTATTTTTTTGTGTTTTTTGTTTTTCTTTATTTTTTATTTTTTTATTTTTTAAATATATTTTTTTCTTTTTTTCTTAATTTATATCTAAAAATTCCTCTATGGAGTAGAAGGAGTTGTCATTCAGAAAATCTTTTAATTTCTTCTTAAATACTTGTAGGTTATCTGTCAGACTTTTGATACTATTTGGTAAGTGACCAAAGACTTTAGTGCCAGTATAATTCACCCCTTTCTGTGCCAAAGTTAGATTTAATCTTGAATAGTGAAGATCATCCTTTATCCTAGTATTGTAGTTATGCACACTGCTATTACTTTTGAATTGGGTTTGGTTGTTAATAATAAATTTCATAAGAGAGTATATATACTGAGAAGCTACTGTGAATATCCCTAGATCCTTAAATAAATGTCTGCAGGATGATCTTGGGTGGACTCCAGCTATTATTCTGATTACACGCTTTTGTGCAATAAATACTTTATTCCTCAGTGATGAATTCCCCCAAAATATGATGCCATATGAAAGCAATGAGTGAAAATAGGCGTAGTAAGCTAATTTACTAAGATGTTTATCACCAAAATTTGCAATGACCCTTATTATGGTTTCAGCAGATCATCAATGTGTTTCTTCCAATTTAATCTCTCATCAATGGACACACCTAAAAATTTGGAATATTCTACCTTAGCTATATGCTTCTGATTAAGGTCTATATTTATTAATGGCGTCATACCATTCCCTGTACGGAACTGTATGTACTGTGTCTTATCAAAATTCAGTGAGAGTCCGTTTACAAGGAACCACTTAGTAATTTTCTGAAAGACAGTATTGACAATTTCATCAGTTAATTCTTGTTTGTCAGGTGTGATTACTATACTTGTATCATCAGCAAAGAGAACTAACTTTGCCTCTTCATGAATATAGAATGGCAAGTCATTAATATATAATAAGAACAACAAAGGACCCAAGACTGACCCTTGTGGAACCCCATTCTTGATAGTTCCCCAGTTTGAGGAATGTGCTGATCTTTGCATGTTACGAGAACTACTTATTTCAACTTTCTGCACTCTTCCAGTTAGGTACGAATTAAACCATTTGTGCACTGTCCCACTCATGCCACAATACTTGAGCTTGTCTAGCAGAATTTCATGATTTACACAATCAAAAGCCTTTGAGAGATCACAAAAAATCCCAATGGGTGGTGTTCGGTTATTCAGATCATTCAAAATTTGACTGGTGAAAGCATATATGGCATTTTCTATTGAAAAACCTTTCTGGAAACCAAACTGACATTTTGTTAGTACTTCATTTTTACAGATATGTGAAGCTACTCTTGAATACATTACTTTCTCAAAAATTTTGGATAAAGCTGTTAGAAGGGAGATTGGACGGTAATTGTTGACATCAGATCTATCCCCCTTTTTATGCAAAGGTATAACAATAGCATATTTCAGTCTATCAGGGAAAATGCCCTGTTCCAGAGAGCTATTACACAGGTGGCTGAGAATCTTACTTATCTGTTGAGAACAAGCTTTTAGTATTTTGCTGGAAATGCCATCAATTCCATGTGAGTTTTTGCTTTTAAGCAAGTTTATTATTTTCCTAATTTCAGAGGGAGAAGTGGGTGAGATTTCAATTGTATCAAATTGCATGGGTATGGCCTCTTCCATTAACAGCCTAGCATCTTCTAATGAACACCTGGATCCTACTATATCCACAGCATTTAGAAAATGATTATTAAAAATATTTTCAACTTCTGACTTTTTGTTCGTAAAGTTTTCATTCAATTTGATGGTAATACTGTCTTCCTCTGCTCTTGGTTGACCTGTTTCTCTTTTAATAATATTCCAAATTGTTTTAATTTTATTATCAGAATTGCTGATTTCAGACATGATACACATACTCCTGGATTTTTTAATAACTTTTCTTAATATAACACAGTAGTTTTTATAATTTTTGATAGTTTCTGGGTCACTACTCTTTCTTGCTGTCAGATACATTTCCCTTTTCCGGTTACAAGATATTTTTATACCCTTAGTAAGCCATGGTTTGTTACAAGGTTTCTTACGAGTATATTTAACTATTTTCTTGGGGAAGCAGTTTTCAAATGCATTTACAAAAATGTCATGAAATAAATTATATTTTAAATTGGCATCAGGTTCACGGTACACCTCATCCCAGTCTAACTGCTGTAGGCTTTCCCTGAAATTTGCAATTGTTAAATCGTTGACTGAACGTACTACTTTGGAGGACTGTTTAGTATTGCTGAATGGAGCTATGTCATATATTGTAACTAGCTGTGCACCATGATCAGAAAGACCATTCTCAACAGGATGAGCATTTATCTGGTTAAACTTATCTTGGCCTATAAAGAAGTTATCTATCAGTGAGCTGCTATCCTTTACCACCCGAGTAGGAAAATCAATAACGGGTGTCAAATTGAAAGAACCGAGTAATACTTCAAGGTCATTTTTCCTATTACCCTCTTTCAGAGAATCTACATTGAAGTCCCCACAAATAATAATTTGCTTCCCCCTGTCTGACAGATAGCACAACAAGGAGTCCAAATTTTTCAGAAATAGATGAAAATTTCTTGATGGGGACCTATATACAGTTACAATTATAAATGTGCCTTCATTTAATTTAAGCTCACAGGCACATGCTTCTATATGTTTCTCTACACAAAACTTTTTTGTTTCTATACTTTTTGCACAATGATAACTTTTGACATATATGGCAACTCCTCCTTTCTCCATATTTTCTCTCATTACATGTGCAGAGAGCTTATATCCACTTACATTTACCTTATCCATATCAGTAACAATGTGATGCTCAGACAGGCATAGTATATCTATTTCATTCTCAGCTTCTAAATCTTCTAAACAAACCAGAAGCTCATCTACTTTATTCTTTAAACTCCCAATATTTTGATGAAATATACTTACATTATTTTTAATTATACTTTTATGAGAACCTTTCCTTATTCTAACATTTGCAGTACTCTCCTGTCTGAGTTTCTCATTGTGCTTAGGCCTAGTTCCTATACCAGTGGTCACATGGTGTTCAGAGAGGCAGATTATGTCAACTGGGTTGGGTGACTTTAATTCATCAATGCAATTACCTAGGACTGAGATACAACTTGGTGGAGATAAAATTTCTGGTGATTGGTGAAAATTTATAATTGATAGCTGTGATTGGTGATCAAATGTGCTAGAATTGTGCTGTTTAATTTGTTTCCTAAACTGAAGATTTGTTTCAATCCTGACCTCTCGTAGAACTTGACATCTTTCTGTCTTACCTATCCTAAAAAAGGTGCTGCTCCAACACCTGTAACCACTGGTATTTTACCATTCATGGCAGTTCCTCCCCCCCTTAAATTTCCTGCTATTACCCCAGCCAGTTTCCCCTTCCCTTTCCTGTTGAGATGTAGGCCGTGCCTGGTATAGTCCCACCTACTGAGATAATCAACAGGAACCACACCAATATGAGCCCCCGCACCCGACCCAAGCAGCTGTTCCAACTCCAAATTAACTCTCCCAACAGAAGAGTTCAAATGAGGCCGGTCATGGCGTCTCAGGACAGATACAAATTCAACATTGGTGTGTCTCGATGCCGACGCAATCTTTACCAGGTCACACTCTATACTGTACCAAGGATCTCTGTCGATGCTGTTCCCTGGCCCTCCCACAATAACCACGGTGTCTTCCCTGGTAAATCCTTTACAGAGTGAACCTAAATCCTCTGTCACCTGATCCAGACTAGCACTTGGTTTGAAAAAATTTGTGACCTGGTATTCTGGTCCTAATTCCTCCTGCAGAAGTTGGCCTACACCTCTGGCATGAGAACGGCCTAACAACAAAACTTTCTTCCTTTTCGATGACTTTCCTACATTCTTTTTCAATTTCCTATTGAAAGTTTGTTGTGTCCTGTCTACACCTACCTCTGCTTGAGGCTCATCAGTTTCTAACTGAAGCAACAGGTCAAACTTATTTTTGACATTCACCACAAAACTGTCAGACTTAGTTTTAGGCCTGTTCCTTCTGCTACCTGTTGCCACTTCCCACCTCTCTTTGCCCTTCTCCCTCCTTAACCTGTCCAGATCTTCCCTAGCCTGATCTAGCTCAGCCTGAAGGGCAGCAAGTTTCCCCTCCTGTTCCACTATCTTCCTATCTCTGCTGCAAATCCTACATAACCACTGATGAGCCTGATCCACTTTCCCAACACCCACGCCACTGCAGTCCCCCCAGTGAAAAAAACTACTACATCCATCACACCAAACCCCGGAACTAACAATTCTACGGCAAGTCAGGCACTTCTCACTCATGGCAAAAATAATACTTCAGCTAGAACAAATCAATTAAATTACCGAAAATCAAAAAAGACGTTACAAGAATTAAGCCTATTCACAAATGTATATAAGCAAGTTTCTGATTTAAAATTCCGCTGTTTTTCTGAGATCTGTATTAAAACAATGAAGGTATACGCTATTTATTATATATTTCACTCGATGGAATGAAAAAAGGGGAAATTAAACGAGATACTTTAACTTTGATTCTCCAAAAACGTTACGAGAATTAGGCCTATAAACAAATGTATATAGGCAAGTTTCTGATATAAAGTTACGCTGTTTTTCTGAAATCTGTATTAAAACAATGAAGTTATATGCTATTTATGGTAGTTTACTTATTTGTTACCAAGAAACTAGTTAAATTACCGTGAAACAAGAAACAAACACGTCTACAAAATTTAAGCCTAAGCGCGACTTCGCGAAGTTACGATCTTTTCGTGTTTTCTGAAAAAATACGCAAAGAAAAGTCAAACCTTTAATGGAAAGACTAAACGATACACTAATGCACGTATTTAATTTGTTGTCGGCGTTAAACTAAATTATATTCCTGTCTAAATCACTTAACTTTCCGGAAATGGTTTCTGGCGTCACTTACTCGGCGGCCATAAATACATTAGCAGGTTAGGTAAATGGGGTATCAGAAGAATTTTAGAAAGGTGTAGTTCATCTATGAAGGAGGCCACATATAAAACGCTAGTGCGACCTATTCTTGATGAACTCAAATGTGAATCACTGGATGGAAGATGACATTCTATTCATGAAACACTATTGACAAAATTTAGAGAACTGATATTTGCAGCCAAATGAAGAATGATTCTACTGCTGCTAACGTACATTTCACCTAAGGATCACAAGGACAAGATAAGAGAAAGTAAGGATTGCATGGAGGCATGTAGACAGTCATCTTTCCCCCAATCAATTTGCAAATGGAACAGGAAAGGGAATTACCTACAACATCCCCCCTGACATCCACCATACATTGGCTTGTCAAGTATGTATGTAGTGACAGATGTAATTTATTGAGACATTACTTAGATGAGAGCTTCATTTTCACATTTGCTTATCCAGCAGTCAACAAATTCAGTGCCCATCTTCTACTGTCTTCGCATAATTAATACTTCAGGTAAAATATGCTATTCTCTCTCCTGATTTTATTATGCTATTACATATTTCATACACATTTAACTGCTAACTATACAACTAAGCCTGTGGTTGCAGCTACAGGACCATCTTTGCATCAATCATCTCCAAGTACTGCCGCATTGAATACATATGCTCATATTTTTAATGCTCAGAAATGAAGCAGCACATTCTTTACAAACCTTCCCCAGCTTACGATGAATTTCTATTGATGAGAAACCACACAAAACTAAGAATTTTATCATGGCAGAGCATTCCAGTTCATTATTTTGAATGAAATAATGCAACATGACTAATTAAAAAGTGAGAGCAACAAACTGTTCCACAAATCAAGCTTTAATTTACTTACCCTGTTGTGCAACATGTGCCAACATAACAAAATTAAAATTTTATGGGTTTGAATGCCATCTCTGAAAGTCCAAGAATTTTTCGTCTTATCCTCATGAACACTTGTACTTTGTATGCAGCATTTATTTCAATTCCACATGAACTATTTCTGGTATCAGATGCCATGAAGGTTGAATGGTCGCGGAAGAAGATGGGCTTAGATGACCTTTTGGGGGCATCATCATGGCCATCCAATACTGTCATTGCATGGCAAGTGCACCGCTGTCTCCCACCATGTGAATATGGCAGCCTGTAGCATTCCACACAGCCCCTATATAAGCGCCCATCTGGTGCACAGCTAGTTAGTTCCATGCTCACATCTGAGATTTTTGGATCTAACTTCACTG
Organism: Schistocerca piceifrons; assembly: GCF_021461385.2. Lineage (NCBI taxonomy): Eukaryota > Metazoa > Arthropoda > Insecta > Orthoptera > Acrididae > Schistocerca > Schistocerca piceifrons. Next base: position 268,381,055 of record NC_060145.1, read on the forward strand.
TTCTAGGACTGCTTGATAACCGTGCTGCTTTTCACTTGGTTACCCTCTTTGGTTGTGTCTTGGATTTATCTCTACGCTATTCTGAGCCTTGTCATCATTATTGTAGTGAAGCCTTAGTTTAGTGCATCATTGTCATTTAGGTTGTTTGTCCTTGTCCAGGTCTGCTGTTTGTCCATAGTCTAAATGTTGCATTTCACTTGCCTGCCATTAGTTTGAGTTACTCTTCTGCAGGTGCTTCTCCTGCCCAGTGGCTCTTCCATTTCTTCCAGAACTACCCATGGATACAGCACTATTTGCCTTCATAATTTACAAGAAAAATAATCATAATCTGCATGTCTGACTTTCTGCATGATGAATTTGAACTGTTTTTACCCTTCAACTTGCAGCTCTATAATCACTTACAACATAAAGTTTTTTTGAGTGATATTTTGCAGTTCCTTTAGTATTTCACAAAATGCAGCCATTCTCATTTTTAGTTCCATTTTCTATTTGTGTTTTTGCTGGAAGAATGTGTTATGGACAAACACACTGCTGTTCTCAACAAATTTTTGAAACATGAGTCTCCTGAAAAATTGTCTTACTTTTGCATTAAAATTTCTTTTTAACCTGTATTAGTGACATCTGCAGTCATTTATCAGCTTTTGCAGTTCTTAACAGAGGCCTGCAACCTAATCATTAAAATGTGAGCATGTTGATGCACAGACTTTAAAGATTTATACGTACATGTTAAAAAATCTGCCTACAATATGTAGTTTAAGATGAGGCGGTTGGAAAATAGTGGTGATTAGCAAGGTATGAAAATAAATGTTTAAAAAATGAAGGCAACAATATTCACAATGGAAATGGGTAATAATGTGAGGAACGGCAGATAAGAAAGATTTTATGATGCAGAATTAGTCATGTCATCATATGTGACGAAGTGTGAGGAGGGGGGCAGAGCAGATTGGTAGAACATGAGGAAACTATACATACATTTTTTAGTACGCAGTTATGGGAAATATTGGAAAGCTTTGCAGCCTTACATGGTGCTACAACAAGAGCAAGATATGAAATGTTTACTAGCTTTTTAAATGCTGGTCTGGAGAAATGCAAATAGATTACACTAAAAAAATGAGGCTGCCTAAAAATGGTGTATGGATCGAGACAAATACTAAAAAAGATTGAGAGGTTGGAATGAAGTTGGTTTGGGAGCTGTATGAGGGCATAATGGCAATTAAAGATGCTTCAATAGGCAACCTGAATTGACAAAAGGGAAGATAATGGCTAACAGTTTATATCAAGATAAATTCAAACAATTAGTTGCAGAAAAAAGGCCTGCTTTGCTGGCGAAATAACTTGGAAGCAGACAAGGTGAGGTAATGCAGCACATCTCCAACTGTAAATTAAAGACACTGGAAAATACAAAAGAACACCCTTTTCAGACACTGGATTTGCCATTTCATTACACTACTTATCTTCTAATAATTCCCTTTGGAGATATTCACAAGGAGTGGTAATTGTTGCTAATAATAACAATCAGTTTCGACTGAATTGTGATGTATATAATCACAACAGATGATACAAAAGTAATTTCCAAGTACATTTTCCCTCATTTTTTAGGACTCAACATGGGTTCTGTATTCTGGTGTGTGGGTCTTCAGCAACCTCCCATCTTATAAAACAAGAAACTGAGAATACCTATAAATGCAAAAGAACATTTGGAACATAAATCATTAGCCACAATGTTCAAAAATAATCTGATTATTTAGATTCAAGGAATGACGATTCCTGTTGGCTGCATCACAAGCATTGTAAAAAAGTGTCCATATGGAATACAGACAACAGCTGTTCTATAATAAATATCAATTTGTTCAATCAGACATTAGGTTGTAAGTATGAGATATACAGCAGCTACTCATATAAATAAAGAAGCAGTGTGTGTTTTATTTTTTAAAGCGCAATCTGTTTATGAAAATTTAATGGTACTTAATAATTTACACAGTTTCTAACAGCTGCTCTACCTTTTTAACAAGTAACTTGACTCATTATACAACCCTGAACCCTGAAGGTTCTCCTTCATGATGGGATCTACAGTACATTATGAAGGACTGACTGCATCAATGAAGAAGTAGAAGAAATCAAATAAGAGAAACACATCACAAAACTTCAAATGTTCACAAACATAAGAAACAAAAAGTGAGTGCCAGTGTGAAAAGGATGGAAAATAGTTATAGCATTACACAGATGATTTCTTATCTTCCTGCATCATGTATTCCACTTTATTCCCCAGTACGATCTTTGTGGCTCTAATTGCAATGTTCTCTCAACTCTAAGCAGCTTTAACTACAGTATTATGTTTTTCAAGCAGAAATTTTCTCTGTCACACAAGGCAGGCATTTATCATCCACTTATACCAATTTCCTTCTTCCCACAAACATTTCTCTTGGATGACTCAGTAAGAATACAATTTACAGGACCAATAAGAAGAAAATTTTTGAACAATTAAAAGACAGATTACCTTATGCGCCATCAGTAAGAAATGATCCATTAGTTTGATGTGCTGTTCTAGATGATGAGTTGAATCAATGAAGTTATGTTTTACATTTGTTTGTATACTGTATACAACAAATTTATTCTACTTCATCTGCAGGATAAGTTTTTTTATGTGGCTTTTTTTCAGACAATCATATTATCTGTGTTTCATTTGAAGAGAATTTTGAACACTTTATCACAACAAAAGTCTTCGGTGAACCATGTAAAAGACTGCCAGAAGTTTATTAAATATCTGACACTAAATCAAGAAAGTGACAATGTGGCATTGCAAGATCAACTACTAAAAGTTTATGAAATATCTGACACTAAGAAAATAGCAAAATGAATAATACAATCAATTTTTGCAAAATAATTTAATGGGATAGATAGAAAATCTACTCAACAAGCGGCAGTAGAACACACACATAAAGAAAGGTTGTAATTAGGCAAGCTTTTGGAGCCAGCACCTCCTTCCTTAAGTCAGAAAGGTTGAAGGATGGAAGAGGGCTGGAGGAAAAGAACCAGAGAGGTCTAGGAAAAAAGTAATGGCAAAAACAAATTTGTCAGTAATTTCTGGATAAGAACTGAAACAAGTTTGTGCACCACTTTCTGACTGTTACATAGGTTTACCATTTCACTTCAGGAGTGAAATAGCAACACAAACTGTGAATGAATGACAATGGCCCTGCACCAATGAAAGAGAAGTCGGTTTAATCTGTTGGAAATATTACAGTCAGTTGCAGATGCTGGAGGGGAGGGTGGGGGATGCTGATGGAAACTAACCAAACCTTCTGACTGAGACAAAAGTCATCTTCCATCAGGACTATGCAAATGCTCACAAAGAGGCCCTTCAGAAATGGGAAAACTGAGGAGCACCCATCCCATTCACCAGATTTAGCACAGAATGAAATTTTCTCTCAGCAGCAAAGTATGCACTTATATGAAACTTCCTGGCAGATTAAAACTGTGTGTCAGACCGAGACTCGAACTCAGGACCTATGCCTCCCGTGGGCAAGTGCTCTGCCAACTGAGCTACCAATGCATGACTCATGACCCGTTCTAACAGCTTTACTTTTGCCAGTACCTCGTCTCCTACCTTCCAAACTTCAAAGAAGCTCTTCTGCAAAACTTGCAGAACTAGCACTCCTGGAAGAAAGGATACTGTGGAGACATGTCTTGGCACACCCTGGGGGATGTTTCCAGAATGAAATTTTCAGTCTGCATTGGAGTGTACACTCATATGAAACTTCCTGGCAGTAACTGTGTGTTGGACTGAGACTCAAACTCAGGACTTTTGCCTCACACAGGCAAGTGCTACAAAGGCAAAGATCCCAAGTTCAAGTCTCAGTCTGGCATAGAGTATTAATCTGCCAGGAAGTTTCAGATTTAGCATACTTTGATATCCACCTATTTCTTTTATAAAGGGGTACCTGACTGGAAAAGTCTCGAATTCAATGTGGATATTATGTAGTTGTAAATGAGTATTTTGCAGACCTTTGAGAATTGCATTTTCACTGTGGAGAAAACTATGTACAGATTGCACTGGCCTGAAAGATGGATATATTGGAGCAACAAACCAATTTTAAAACACAGTTCTCATTGCTATGAGAAGAACTTTTCACACTGCCTTTGTACTGTTTGGATTCAATTAGGATCTCCAACAGAGAATTGGTAATACTTTGAAGTACCTGTTCAACAGTGAAATATTTCTTCCCTTAACAGCTTTTTGCAAGCTTTCTATTTAATTTTTTCTGTATTCAGAGCAGAGCAGAGCAGAGCAGGCTGCCATATGTAGCACAGCAGACTGCCATATGTATGTTCTCCCTTTCTCTCTCTCTTTCAGTTTCCCAAGACCGGATACACATTGACTTACATTTTGTGTTACATAAATGCTTTCATGAGTTTATTGCAAGTTTTATTATTCTTAGTATGTCATTTTATGGTAGCTTTAAAAAGCAGTAATGTGTTAGATTGACAGAACATTATGTCATATGTTGTTAAACTACCAAACTACAGTTTAGAATCCAATTTTTTGTTCTCAAGTAATGTATTTTCATAACGTTTGTAATAGTGTAACAGATCTCGAATGAAGCAGCTCTAGGGTCTTTATAGTTACTAAACTTAATTAAAATATAAATACTTAATGGCAGCAGATTTTGTAGAAATGCCAATAGTACAGCAATCCGACTAAGATATGCAGGGAACTGTTAGCAAAAATATGTCCAAATGCTGTACAAATGAAAGCCAGAAGTGCACTTTAAACAGAAGCCTATTGCACTCAGGTTACATTGGAATTAATCATAATTACATCATGCCTAGGAAGAGTGTCTTCAGTGTGCTCAAAGCTGCAGGTTGATCTGTGCTTTGGGATGACAGTCTAGTTTCCTAGCAGAAACCTACAGCTAACCTCGCACATGGTTTTGTGGACTATCAACTATATAGACTCAGCAAGCAACACTAGTCTGTGAGAAACCATGACAAAAGGGATATATCATCAGAAAGATTGTGCAAGCATTATGCTAAGTAATCATTAAATGGAAGAGCTTACCTTAAAATCCTAGCAAGAAAATTTAAAAGTTTTAACAGCTTTTGAACAATGTTTTCAGTGGGTGAAGTACTGATGCCAAAGTTAAATTAATTCGCGTCTGAAACTGATGAGAGAGTTGTCTGCTATGTTCACGTGTTTATGTTAAATTATTTAATGCTAATAAAGTAATAAAGGAAAAAGCCATTCCTGAGCATGCAAAGAAAATAATGAAATGTGAGTTCTTTTCAATAAATACCTCATCATGGTTCTGGAAAGATACAAAGAAAAGGTAAAAGACTCATTACACTGACAGAGAGAAAGAAGTTAGAATAAAACAAAGTTGCAGACACATCAAGAGATATAGGTAGGTTTTTACTGTGACACACAGATGAGAAATAAAAGTGAATCACATTATATGAGTCAAGCAGTAAAATAGAAAAAGAACAGAGGATCATTCATTACAAAGACACTTAACTGAACATGTGTCAAACAAAATACGTTAAGACCAAACTGTTGTCCATAAAACAATCAATTAGAAAACATATTACTAACTGCAAATATAAAATGTATTTAGAGCCCAGCCAGAGAACTAGACTGAAAATGATAAATAATCAAGCCCAAACTCAGAACTACATTATTTTCTTTCCCGTGGTCTGCAGTTTCATGTTACAGATATTGGCCAATTCTTGTTTCCACTTAACTGAGTTATTGCTCAAGGCATTCACAGATAACAAAATTGGCCAATTTATTTTACATAATCTCAGCAGTATAATAGTAAAAAAGAATTTTTTCTTTGGCAGCGCAATTATTCTGTCTCCAGGCAGCAGAATAAGGACCCCCCCCCCCTCCCGCCCTCTGTCGCACCCCCCGCCCCCTCTGACACACACACACACACACACACACACACACACACACACACAAGTTAATCCACTGAACAATTAAAATACACGAAACGTGCATTTATTTCAATAACAGAATATTCTATATGGAAACAAGCAACTCATTTTGTTGCCTAAGGATGGGCAGAAACATGTTGCTTAACATTAAGAATGTTCAAATACATACATTAACACACACTCCTGGTAATGTTGTGCTGTTAGTGCAAGTTGTCATCTGTACTGACAATGGCAGGATAGGTTTGGAAGAACAATGTTGTGGAAGAAGGCATAGAGCCAGGGTAGGAAGATGAAACAGGACAACGTGTAGGAATGCCGGGATGACTCTCAGATGTGAATGGTGGCACAGATGTGGTCACGCATGGAGGGGGGCCCAAGTAGGAAAAATAACCACAAAAATGTAAATGGAAGGATGGGATGTCTGGCATGGTGGATTTTGCTCCTTTATTAGTACACTGTAACAGCAAACATTCCAGTTTTGAACAGTTCTTCAAAGTGAGTAGAAGTACATTTAAACAGGTTAAGCCCCAGAGTGAACCTAGAACTGAAGCCTGCAAGCGTCAGTACGTACAGTCTACCTCGCCTTGTCTTGATCACAGAATAAACCAAAAGAGTAAGTTTTCTTGTGTAACTCTGAAAGAGCATAACGAGTGAGCTCATTTATGGCTTTCTCCATAGAGAATTCTTTGCAAAAGCCAAACTGAGATGCACTGGTACTACATATTTGAGTCTTGCCAGAAAATATCCTGACTAATTTTACAAATGGCTCAAGGACACACTTACCAAGTCAGCATAAGATTTTAATCCTCAATTACAAACACCAACATAGCCAAACTAGTGTCCACTTCTTAATTCATATTGGTTTTTATAACTGCCTTAATGGTTGTATTGTTTAACTGGTGTCTCTCTGCAGTGTAAAAGGTGTCTGACAGAAAATTTAATGTATTGGTTGTTTATTACTAGAAACAACGTTTGGTAGCACTGTGCAGAAATAAAAATTTAATTTGGTGATCAATGGCTTCAATGTGTCATCACTGTTGCCACAGCTACCATCTGGAGTTTAGTTATGTTTTCCAATTTGTTTCCTACTAATTATTCAATAGGTGTTCTACTGCAATCATATTTTTCTTCCTTTTATTCTCTTTAGCAGCTCAACACACAATGGTAACTGGTCTAACAGGTGTCCATCAGAATTAGACAACACAACACAACACCACACACACACACACACACACACACACACACACACAAATCCAACTTGCACATAAATGACCACAGTCTCTGGCTGATAAGGCCCTGCGGCCAGAGACTATGGCCATGTGTGCGAGAGCTGCATTTGTGTGGCAGAGTGTGTGTGTGTGTGTGTGTGTGTGTGTGTGTGTGTGTGTGTGTGAATTCTGATGAAGGCCTGCTTGCCCGAAAGCTTTTGTTTGACAATCTTTTTATTGTATCTATCTGCAAATCAGCATCTCTGCTATATGGTGAACAGAAACTCTCCTTTTCATAATACTGTCATTATTCCATCCTGGATTTCCATTATAACTGGTGTGACACAACTCATGAAATAAAGTTTCTATATTATGATCGGTCTTACTGATCACTCTGATTTATTCAGACCTATATTGACTAGGTTTGTGTGAACAATGCTTCCCAGAATGGTGTGGCATACATTACAGATGTAAACAAAACTGCCAATTGGGTACCCTATGCCGAACTGTCACCTTTCTTTTAAAGACTTTCCTTGCATTTACTTCCCTTTCAGAATTTTAGATGCTAGAATACATTCCATCTTCACCTCCAGCTATTTTTCATGGTCACAGTGCTAGATTATGATTTCACATTTAAATATCTTGCTCTGTAAATGTAAGGCACATATTTGGGTATTGCTGGGGCTAGGCTTCAGACATTTAGTTTTACATTGAGTACATGGTTCTCTAAACGATTTATCTAGTCTTTTTATCTTCTTCAAAACTCCTTCCTTTGGCAATGGTAGTGCTGCCAGTTTACATAAATTTTCTTTCTTGTATCTATTTTGGCTGTGGATTGGTAAAAATGTTTTGCAAAATGGATAAAAAAGAAATCCCTGAGGCAGACCATTCTTTTGGATTGTATGACAATTCTTTTTATCTTTTAATTTATACATATGATTATTCACCTCCTGTTTCCTCTCCCTTTTTTCTGTTTTTCCCATTTCTTCCCTAGACTAGCACTTTCACCAACCACACGACAATGGCAGCAATATATGTTTGTGCATTTATATCTTCCTGTTCTAAAGAATAGCACCAGTAAAAGACATGGTCATACAATCAACTCTTACTCTTTTTGTGGCTTCATACCACACAGCATCAGGTCTGAAACATGAGTGCAGGCTTGCCATCTCAATTATAAGACACACGTGTGTGTATTTTTGTAAGTTTCGTATTAAAATTCTCCTCTTCTTCACTGTATGCTGAGCATAAGTTAAGCCAGGAACCCCCCCTGTGGTAATATAGTAGACCTGCACTCTTAATACAAGTCTGTACAGAGATATCATTCTACTACCAGATGGTTTGTAGAACTCCCACTAATTTCATCTCTTCTGGTTACAATTCTTCAGTGGTGTCAGAGTCAAAAGCAGAAATGTATTCACAAAATGTTTATTGGCATTTGAACTGTTTATTCTTTCCAGATGCTTCACAGTCTCACTCGCTGTTGTTGTTTTCTCAAAGATTACGTAGGTCATCGTCAAGACCAAAAATGAAAAACTCCAGATATCGCGTATTTGCATTTCTGTTCTTAGTGTATGTATGATGAAACTACATGGTAAAAGCTTCCTGCTGATCATTAATCGTTTTGCATGGGATTTTTGTTGTTTTCAATTTTTGAAGTAAAATATCAAATTAGAACATGGTTTACAGGATTAATTATCAATCAAGAGTGGTGTCACTGAATGTTACACATTTTCTGGAGGAAATTCTTCCACATATCTTCAACTTTAGCAGAAGTTTGAATTTTTGGACTTTCTCCCCAAATGTATTTCTGATTGCTACTTCACTGTGAAATCTTTTTTAAAGCAAAAATTATAATATGGATACAAGATTGAGACAAGACAGGAGTATGAATGGTTTGTAATAGTGGAATGGCATGTAATAAGACACTTGTGATGGGAAAAGCGCAAGAGACAAGTGCTGTGGTAAATATACAAGCAACACGAGTTTGAAAGGCTGATGTGATCTCATGTGCCAGTGACAGTGAAGGTGGGAGTGAATACGTCTCGGAAATTTTACTGAATTGTGCTCGAAGTGTTTATGTGATTTACAGGTACCAGCAATTGCAAATATGTGAGTGGATGCTCTATAGTTAATGTACAAGCTGTAAGTGTATGCAAGAAATATGACAGATGAAGGAGAACGAGTGCACATTGTGTAGCTTTTGCACAGTGGTTCTAGCAATGTGAAGCAACGTTAAAGAGTATTAAAATTTTATTGGGTGACTAATTTGTAATGTCTGCGAAATTTTCTACAGTGAGGCAGTGTATTTCTCAGCATTCACTCTTTCGTCATTTTTCAAGAATGATATCAACAATACACCATTAAGTCATCATTATGTTCCTTTGGTAGGGGATCACTGTTAGCACATGACAATATAATATCAGTTACTTATCACCATTCATTAGCCTGTCTTAGAAATAAAATATCCTGTCCCTTGGAAGCATAGAAAGGCATGCTTTGAGAAAATGCACCATAAGTTGCTCAGTAAGCTCAACATGCTTCAAATAATGAAAATCAAATGTTATGTGCTATGACCTTGAGGAACAGTGTATGTCAGATACAGCAACTTCTCATGGTTTATTACTGTAACTGTATCATAATGCATTTCCATGTGATTCCTTTCAGCAGTCATATACAATCACATCAAAAATTTCTTGAACGATACTTTACTTACTGTGTCATTTCCATGTAGTCTGCTGAGGTTTCTGGCTGCTTTGTAGTCATGTTTAACCTAGTACAAAAAAGTAGACATTTTTGGCTTATGTCCGTGATGTGTGTGTATGATCACATGGTATGCTAGCACCTACTGACTCCTTATATGTAGGGAAATGGCCCTGTTACTTTCCAATGCAACCACATTATTGGAAAATATCCAGCTTATGCCATTTACAAATCATACATTTCATGGGCAGTGACCTGATGTCAAAAAGTTTATCTTTATAGAGTGTACTGCCATTCCTTTTGACAGGAAAAACAGAAGCAACACTTTTTATGTTAGTATCAGAGTTGTGATATGTCATGGAAATGTAACACTTCATAATCAAGCACAAAATTTTAGATTTATTACGACATATTGTACAGAAAACATAAATAATAAAACAAATTGACTTTTATATTGGGTTAACTGAATTTGTCATTGGTGATTGACAGATCGTGGCAATAATATCAAATAGGAAACACTTTTCTAATGTTCTGCAAAAATTGTATTTATTTGACCACAAACCCATAGGTCACAACTGGATATCACAACCACAGGTTAAATGACATGTGACTTAAACAGATAAATAAAAAGATGAGATACAGACTATTTACAACAGAAAGTATTACTTTTTTATGTTATGCAGAAACAGTCATGTTTAAGAAAGCACTACAAATAATTTTTTTTTTTGTTATGTGAACATTATGTGTAACAAAAGATGAAAAAATTGAATTTACTATTATATTTAAACATATGTGTACTTAAACTTAGTTTAACAACTTAAACTTAGTTTAACAGAGAGGAAAAAGGAAATCGTGTTTCATCACTTACAACTAAGCTGGTATTCTGTGTAGTATGTTTTTTATTCCAAGTGTCTCCAGTAGGATCATATTTTCTTGACAAAATGTAAAATGTTACAATAAACCATTAAAAAAACTGTTATAAAAGTGTGGGCTTCCATGAGCAGTGAGTTAAAAAATGTTATTTTTAATATGCTACTCACCATATGGCGGAGATGCTGAGTCGCAATAGGCGCAACAAAAAGATTCATACAATTATAGCTTTCAGCCATTAAGGCCTTTGTCAGCAGTAGTCACACATACTCACATGCACATACACAAACTCACGCAAACGCAACTTGCACACATGTCTGCAGTCTCAGAGAGCTGAAACCACACTGTGAGCAGCAGCACCAGTGCATGATGGGAGTTGCGACTGGGTGGGGGTAAGGAGGAGGCTGGGGCAGGGAGGGGGAGGGGCAATATGGTGGGAGTGGTGGACAGTGAAGTGTTGCAGTTTAGACGGAGGGCAGGAGAGAAGGTGCAGAGGGGGCAGGGGGCAAGTAGCAGAAAGGATAGAAATAAAAAGAAATTAAAAGACTGGGTGTGGCGGTGAAATGACAGCTGTGTAGTGCTGGAATGGGAACGGGAGGGGGCTGGATGGGTGAGGACAGTGACTAACGAGGGTTGAGGCCAGGAGGGTTACGGGAACGTAGCTTGTAGGTTGTCATGCCTGCATAGAATGCAGAACAGTGGTTGCAGCTTAGCTTGTCAATCACATGACTGGTTTCACAGGTAGCCCTGCCTTTGATGGGATAGGTGATGTTAGTGACCGGAATGGAGTAGGTGGATGTATGGGACAGGTCTTGCATCTTGGTATATTACAGGGGTATGAGCAATGAGGTAAGGGATTGGGAGCAGGGGTTGTGTAAGGATGGACGAGTATATAGTGAGGTTCGGTGAACAGTGGAATACCACGGTAGGAGGGATGGGAAGGACAGTGGGCAGGACATTTCTCATTTCAGGGCACGACAAGAGGTAATCGAAACCCTGGCGGAGAATGTAATTCAGTTGCTACAGTCCAGGATGGTAGTGAGTTACGAGGGGAATGCTCCTCTGTGGCTGGACTGTGGGACTTTGGGAGGTGGTGGGAGACTGGAAAGATAAGGCACAGGAGATTTGTTTTTGTACAAGGTTGGGAGATAATTAGGGTTCATGAAGACTTCAGTGAGATCTTCGGTACATTTCAAGAGGGACTGCTCGTCACTGCAGATGCGACGACCATGCGTGGCTAGGCTGTATGGAAAGGACTTCTTGGTATGAAATGGGTGGCAGTTGTCGAAGTGTAGGTATTGCTGGTTAGTAGGTTTGATATGGACGGAGGTACTAATGTAGCCATCTCTGAGGTGAAGGGCAACATCTAGGAAGGTGGCTTGTTGGGTTAAGTAGGACCAGGTGAAGCAAATGGGGGAGAAGTTGTTGAGGTTATGGAGGAATGTGAATAAGGTGTCCTCACCTTCAATCCAGATAGCAAAGATGTCATCAATGAATCTGAACCAGGTGAGGGGTTTAGGATTCTGGGTTTTATAGAAAGGATTCCTCTAGATGGACCATGAATAGGTTAGCATAGGATGGTGCCATGTGGCGCCCATAGCTGTACCGCAGATTTGTTTGTAGGTAATGCCTTCAAAGGAGAAGTAATTGTGGGTGAGGATATAGTTGGTCATGGAGACTAGGAAGGAGGTTGTTGGTTTGGAATCCATAGGGCATCTGGAAAGGTAGTGTTCGATAGCAGTAAGGCCATGGGCATTAGGAATGTTAGTGTACAGGGAGGTGGCATCAATAGTGATGAGCAGGGCACCGTGTGGTAAAGGAACAGGAACTGTGGAGAGTTGGTCGAGGAAATGGTTGGTATCTTTCTTTTTGTTGTGCCTATCACGACTCAGCATCTCCGCTATATGGTGAGTAGCAACCTTCCTTCTCTGGTATTGTTACATTCCATCCTGGATTTTCCATGGTTTGATTTTATTTTTAATAAGAAGTTAAATGTGAAAATTTATGCATAACATAAAAAATTGATGCTTTCTTTCATAAACACACTGTATCTGTATGATACACGTCATTTTATCTGTGGTTGCAACATTCAGTTCCCACCTAATGATAACTTGAGAAGTCAAAAGCCAGATCATAATCATACAAACAATATTTTGTAGAACATCAGGAAAATGTACTATTTAATAACTTTATATATGTATATGTTAGGGATGTGTGTAAAGACTGATTACCATTGTTGAAGCAGGAGAAGACAGGCTACAGCCTACAATTACGAAAAATAAAAGTAATGTAATGAGTTTATGAAATAGACTAAATGAGGTGGCACAGTCATAACACACTCGACTTACATTCAGGAGATCGATGGTTCAAATTCTTGTTCACTTAACCAGATTTAGGTTTTCAATTATTTCCGTTCATCGCTTGACACAAATACCAGTCTTGTTCCTCTGAAAAGGGGTATGTGCTCCATCTATTATGACATTGTTGGTGGGACACTACATCCTAATTTTACTTTCTTCTTTTAAATGAAATGCACAGAACATGAGGAAAGGCAACCCTTCACCTGCAGATGAATGATGTAGGTATCAGGTCCAGTATATACTTAATACTGCAATCTTACAGCTTGTGTGGGTGGTACAAAGGCATTAAGTCTTGAGAAACTGTGTGTACTTAAGATTATATTGGATGATCTGCTGGCAGAAACAATCAATAGTGTAATTTACACTTATGTGATCACAGGATTTGTCAGGTTTTCTCACTAGACTGCCGCACTGTTATCCTAGGATCAAAACCGGTAAGACCAATGATCAGGTACACACAAACTATGATATCAAGAGCTTTGTAAAACTATCCAACATGGATATCCATATTTATAGTTTCTTAACACTAATGCATCCTTACCATCCACTCACATTGATGCTGCTGCAATGTGAAAATTGGAAAGAAGACATTCTTACACTAACACTAGATATAGAACTCCGAAACCAATCTCCTTCACAAGCAATGTGTTGCTATAGAGAAGATTAAGCTTTAGTTTAAGAATAGCTCATTAATTCACTACGAACATGAAACTAACTAACTGTCACACATCTTGTAATGCAATCATAACATTCATCTGCATGTTATTGGCTGCCTTTCCTCATTTCTTGTTTGTTGTTGCCACCTTGGAATTTTCATTGTCATGCTATTCTTTGGAAACTCACAAAAAATTGTTGCTGATACTGTTAGGAAGAAGGAAATGGACAGAAATAAGCAAATGTAGCAAACGTAGGCAAAAGTCTTTCAGAGTACAATATAAAGACATTTACCATATGACTACAAGCGCAAGGAGAACATTTTCTTTTTTTTTTTTTTTTTTTTTTTTTTTTTGACCTGGCAAAGAGATTGTACTGATAACAACGAAATTTCACTGTTACGCAATAATCTAAGAAAACTGTTAACTCAATACAAGAATGTATTTCCTTATACTATTTTTTAAAGTAAGCATTATGTTTATTTAGTTCAAATGGGTGAAGAGAAAAAACAGCACAGTCTGACATTCTTTGTTTTGAACAAACTGTCATAAACAGAAATTAAAGCAAACTTGGTGAAGTTTTATAAGGAGTAAACTTTTTCATTTTCAACAGTTGTCAAGTAGGTTGCTGAATTCAAAATTTCTCTTGAACATAACACATGTAAATGGCATTCTAAAATAGCAACCATAGATGAAAATGTTGTGACTCGCCGATCTTTCAAAGTGCCGCCGCGCAGTTACGCACGTCCCCTACATGAGGCGCTGTCTGCGGGCCATGCAGCAGCAGCGCCACCTAAGCGGCCAGCCAGCCAGCGGCCGCTAGACTTGGACTCAGTTATGATTTGACTGTTAAAGTGTATACATGTCTTACTCTGTTTACTTGATCTGTGACTTTCATGTAATGCGTCTTCCTTGAAATATATTTGTTCCACTTGAAGTTATTACAATTGGCGACAAGGTAGTGATTTTTCTTTTCCATCGTTCACCCACATGTTTCCATGGCTACTTTAGAGCAACTATTGCAAGGTCTCATAGAACAGCAAACACTTCTCACAAATGTGATTCGTGATTTTGTCACGGCATCAAATGCGGGGCGTCTCTCGTCGTTAACTCTACCTACTTTTCCTCCTTACGATGAGACGACAGAAGACTGGTCTGATTACGAAAAACGTCTTCGGCAGCACTTCTTGGCATTTCATGTTGTGGACGAACAAACATGTAAGTCTCTGTTCCTTTCATGGATTTCACCTCAAATGTATCGGTTGTTGTCGCAATTGGCTCCTTTGAAAGATCTTGCGTCTTTGTCCTTTGCTGAAATGTGCTCACTTCTGTCCGTCTATTTTCAAAACAAACGCATGTGATAGCCTCTCGTGTTGCCTTTTATCGTTGTCAAAAACAACCAAATCAAACCTATCGCGCCTGGGCTGCTGAACTTCATGGCCTCAGTAGAAAGTGTCAATTTGTTACTGAAATTCACAAAGAATCCTACGCCGATTCCATGGTATGGGATGCTATTATCCGATCGGCGTCCGACAAAGAAATTAGGCAACGTGCCCTTCAGTTGGCAAATCTGACTCTAGATGAAGTCCTATCCATTGCTCAGTCTTTTGAAATTTCTCGCGGCGCTGGAGCGCAAATAGAAGCATGGGGCGACGTCAGGGAAATAGAACTTCTGTGCGATGTTGACGAAGTGTGTGGCGTGTCCCCGCCAGCCGACGTGGCCGCAGTACGCTCCCAAGCACAGCCTTGGCTTAACCGTAAACAAACCTCTAAGAAACTGCAGCAAAACCCATGCCAACTTCCTTCATGTCCACGGTGTTTTACGAAACATTCACGAGAAGATTGTCCACAACGTTGGGCCGTGTGTCACAAATGCATAAAAAAGGGTCATTGTCATCCGTTTGCAAATCCGACTGCATACATGATGTTCATGAACATGACGCTGATTCTGATTCTGTGTTGTCTGTCAATTGTACTTCTTCCCTTTCAGGGAAGTTATTCCTCACTGTCCAAATACTTGGTCTCGATGTTCGCATACAGGTGGATACTGGTTCTGCTGCCACTATCATCAATTCCCAGACGTATCTTCAGTTGGGTTCTCCAGTCCTGTCACATCTCACTAGGCAATTACGGACTTACAATAAACAGAAGATGTTTCTCTTGGGACAATTTGATGCTGAGGTATCTTACAAATCTGTTGTTCGCACTGTTCCCATATTTGTGGTCAACCATAGATATGCACAGAATCTTTTTGGTTTTGATGCCTTTCACATTTTTGGGTTCTCTATAGATGACTCTGTCAATATCGTCTCTGATGCTATTCCTTTTGCTCAATTGGATTCCTTGTCAACGACATTTTCGTCCCTTTTTTCTCCTGGGTTAGGCCGTGCAAACGACTTTGAAGCTCATATCACACAAACCCACTGCTCGGCCTAAGTTTTTTCGGGCTCGGCCCATTCCTGTGGCCCTTCGTGATCAGGTCAAATGGGAGCTGGATCGTCTCACTGCTTCAGGGGTCTTGCTTCCTGTCACTTCCAGTGAGTAGGCCTCTCCCGTCATTGTCGTTGCTAAGCCAAATGGTGATACTCGTCTCTGTGGCGATTTCAAAGCAATGCTCAATGCCTTATCAACACTTACCCTATGCCTCGACCTGAGGAATTGTTCACTAAACTTGCTGGAGGCCAGTATTTTTCTAAACTTGACCTGTCAGAAGCTTATCATCAACTTCCTCTCGAAGCTGCTTGTCGGCAGTTTCTGGTCCTTAACACGCCTTTCGGCCTCTATCAATACCAACAATTGCCATTCGGGGCTACCAGTGTCCCTGCTCTCTTTCAGTGATTCTTGGAACAATTATTGCTCACTGTCCCTGGGTGTATAAATTACCAGGATGGCATTGTTGTTACTAGCTCCACCACTGACGAACATCTTCAAACTCTCCGCAGACTTTTTCATGTCTTACAGACTGCCGGTCTTAAGTGTAATCTTCAGACATCAAAATTTTTTCAGGCATCTATCACGTACTTGGGGTTTCAACTCTCTCGGGATGGTATTCGGCCACTTCAGCAAACTGTCACTGCGATCGATGCCCTTCCTTGCCCTACATCTGTTAAGGAACTGCAGGCCTTCTTGGAGAAAATAGCATACTATCACAAGTTTTTACCGCCTGCTGCTTGGGTGGCTCAGCCGTTGCATCACCTGTTGTATAAAAACGTGGCTTTTCACTGGTCTGCGTCATGCGATGCGGCTTTCCAGAAATTGAAGACTATGCTGAAACAGGCCCCGTGCCTGGGTACTTATCGACCTGGCCAACATCTTGTTATTGCCATGGACGCCTCTCAATATGGGGTCGGTGCAGTCCTTGCGCACCATTTTCCTGACGGTTCTGAACAACCCATTGCTTATGCCTCCAAAACGCTCACGGATGCCCAACTAAAGTATTCTCAAATTGAAAAAGAAGCTTTGGCCATTATTTATGCTCTTCATAAGTTTGGTGTTTTTCTCTATGGATTCAAATTTCATCTTGTTACGGATCACAAACCACTTGTTTCCTTGTTCCATCCATCAACGTCACTTCCCGACAAGGCTGCACACAGCCTCCAGCATTGGGCTCTTTACTTGTCTTGTTTCAATTATAAGATTCATTTCCAGCCGATGGGCCAACATGCGATTGCTGATGCACTGTCTCGCCTTCCCATGGGTCCTGATCTGGCATTCAATAGGGACGAACTTTTGTGTTTCCACCTGGATGTTGCCGAGCAGTGGGTTGTGGATGGGTTCCCCATCACCGGGGACCGGCTAGCGGCTGCTACGGGTTCTGACCCTACCCTCTCCTGGGTTTTCTGCTGTATTCAGAAGGGTTGGCCAGATCGTCCGTCCACTAAGACTTCTGATCCGTTGCGGAACTACTACGCTTTGCGTTACCGCCTCACAGTTAGGGATGGTGTTATCCTACTTTCGACCGAAAATGCTTCGCCGGGTGTTGTGGTACCTGCGTCTTTGCGTGTTTCGGTCTTGCGCCTCCTTCACCAAAGGCACTTGGGTGTCTCTCGCACAAAATCTGTGGCGCGCTGTAATGTGTACTGGCCCGGCATCAACTCTGAAATCGCACACATGGCCACTGCCTGCAGCTCTTGTGCGTCACAGGCCGCCGCCCCGAAGTCATCTTTGTCACTGTGGCCTTCGCCTGAGAATCCCTGGGAGCGTATTCATGCTGACTTCGCGGGACCTTTTTTAGGTACTTATTGGCTACTTGTAATTGACGCCTACTCTAACTTTCCTTTCATTGTTCGTTGCACGTCGCCTACCACCGCGGCAACCACCAATGCTCTAGCTTGCATTTGCTCTTTGGAAGGCCTTCCCTCTACTCTTGTTACTGATAATGGTCCGTAATTTGCCTCTTCTGATTTTGCAGTTTTTTGTGCCCGTCATGGCGTCATGCATGTCATGGCCCCTCCGTTCCATCCACAGTCAAATGGTGAGGCTGAACGACTGGTCCGCACATTTAAGGCTCAGATGAGGAAACTCCTGACTTCTTCTACTGATGATGCGCTTCTCCAATTTCTGGCTTCTAACCGTTTCACCCCCATGGACGACCACAGCCCGGCTGAGCTCTTACATGGCCGACAGCCCCGCACGCTACTTCATCTTATGCGGCCTTCTACCTCACGGCCGCGGGTGCCTTCGCTTGGCCGGTTCACTGCCGACGACCTTGTATGGGTACGGGGATATGGCAGGCGGCCAAAATGGAGTCCTGGCCGCATCTTACGACACTGTGGCCAACACCTGTATGAAATCCAGATGGACACGGGTGTTGCAGTGCATCATTCGGACCAGCTTCGGCCTCATGTGCCAGCAACGCCTGTTCCAGATGCCGCTACACGGTCCCTGACTTCAGCCGTCGCACGGACGCCAAAATGGAAAATATTGAAATAAACGATATCGGAATTGAAAAACAACTGCTATCACTTAGTAGCGGAAAAGCATCCGGACCAGACGAGATACCCTTAAGATTCTACAGTGATTATGCTAAAGAACTTGCCCCCTTTCTATCAGCAATCTATCGTAGATCGCTGGAAGAACGTAAAGTACCTAGCGACTGGAAGAAAGCGCAGGTCGTTCCCATTTTCAAGAAGGGTCATAAATCAGATGCGAATAATTATAGGCCTATTTTGCTTACGTCAATCTGTTGTAGAATAATGGAACATGTTTTGTGTTCTCGTATTATGACGTTCTTAGATAATACAAATCTCCTTCATCATAACCAACGTGGATTCCGCAAACAGAGATCATGTGAAACTCAGCTCGCCCTATTTGCCCAAGAAATTCACAGTGCCGTAGACACTGGCGAGCAGATTGATGCCGTATTCCTGGACTTCAGGAAGGCATTTGATACGGTTCCGCACTTACGTTTAGTGAAAAAAATACGAGCTTACGGAATATCGGACCAGGTTTGTGATTGGATTCAGGATTTCCTAGAAGAAAGAACACAACATGTCATTCTTAACGGTTCAAAATCTGCAGATGTAGAGGTAATCTCGGGAGTACCGCAAGGAAGCGTGATAGGACCTTTATTGTTTACAATATACATAAATGACTTAGTTGACAACATCAGTAGCTCCGTGAGGCTATTTGCAGATGACACGGTTGTCTACAAGAAAGTAGCAACATCAGAAGACTCGTACGTACTCCAGGAAGACCTGCAGAGGATTAATGCATGGTGCGACAGCTGGCAGCTTTCCCTAAACGTAGATAAATGTAATATAATGCGCATACATAGGGGCAGAAATCCATTCCAGTACGATTATGCCATAGGTGGTAAATCATTGGAAGCGGTAACGACCGTAAAATACTTAGGAGTTACTATCCGGAGCGATCTGAAGTGGAATGATCACATAAAACAAATAGTGGGAAAAGCAGGCGCCAGGTTGAGATTCATAGGAAGAATTCTAAGAAAATGTGACTCATCGACGAAAGAAGTAGCTTACAAAACGCTTGTTCGTCCGATTCTTGAGTATTGCTCATCAGTATGGGACCCTTACCAGGTTGGATTAATAGAAGAGATAGACATGATCCAGCGAAAAGCAGCGCGATTCGTCATGGGGACATTTAGTCAGCGCGAGAGCGTTACGGAGATGCTGAACAAGCTCCAGTGGCGGACACTTCAAGAAAGGCGTTACGCAATACGGAGAGGTTTATTATCGAAATTACGAGAGAGCACATTCCGGGAAGAGATGGGCAACATATTACTACCGCCCACATATATCTCGCGTAATGATCACAACGAAAAGATCCGAGAAATTAGAGCAAATACGGAGACTTACAAGCAGTCGTTCTTCCCACGCACAATTCGTGAATGGAACAGGGAAGGGGGGATCAGATAGTGGTACAATAAGTACCCTCCGCCACACACCGTAAGGTGGCTCGCGGAGTATAGATGTAGATGTAGATGTAGATACACCACCTTCGGCTCTACCTGACACTCGGGATACTGGAATTTCTCATTACTCACAACGCAGTCCTCTCACCATCATATCTGTGCCAGCACAAGAACTGACGCCACCAGGAGACGTGCCCATGCAGGAACCAGATGACCATCATCTGTCGGAGCAATGCTACTTGCCTCCTTCTCCTACAGACACGGACACATCGCCCATGTCTCCTGTTATAACAACCAGACTTGCCGCAACGAGCAGATAGGTGCACGAGGCCCCAGCAGATTCAACCCCCACATCTCCTGTCATCTCGACCCGTTATCATCGGGGACACTTCCGTCCGTGCGGGAAGCCTCCTCCTTGGGACTTTACAGCCAGTCAAACAACACCTATGGGCGTTAGCAATCTACAGGCCACCTCCATCAAGACCTGTGCAAAAAATTCAAAGGGGGGAAAAGTGTTGTGACTCGCCGATCTTTCAAAGTGCCGCCGCGCAGTTATGCGCGTCCTCTACATGCTGCGCTGTCTGCCAGCCATGCAGCAGCAGCGTCACCTAAGCGGCCAGCCAGCCAGCGGCCGCTAGACTTGGACTCAGTTATGATTTCACTGTTAAAGTGTATACACGTCTTACTCTGTTTACTTGATCTGTGACTTTCATGTATTGCATCTTCCTTGAAATATATTTGTTCCACTTGAAGTTATTACAGAAAAGATCAAGAAATTCCATAGTTTAGTACTGAATAATACCAAATGCACATATGGAGATAGATGACAGAGCATTTTACATGAATAATCAACTATGAGAAAGCTCTCTGGAACTCCTGTTGCATTTCTTAAATGCAGACCGAAAGCAATTGCGAAAACATTTCTGTCAAAAATGTTTGCACTGTTTTAAGATGAATCAAACTACTCTTGTGTTCTGGTTTGTTGCTTTTTGCCAAGAGTTAGATGCAGACCCATTAGTCTGCACTGCAAAAAAAAAAATGGTAATCAAATCAAAGTATGGAAGCTGGTAGCTCTTAATGAAAAAGGCAAAACTGATTTTCCCATCAGTATAAAAGTATGCAGAAAAGGACATTTTTTATGGTACCATTTAATATGGTTTCTTCACATTCCGTTCATGGATGGACTAGGGGAGCTGGTACGTCTCTGTGTGAGCTGCTGTAAATATAATTTTATATTCAGAATATCTGTGTTGTCAATACTTAGGGGCCGAAGGATATTCAGAGTTCACACATTTATGCAATAGTCTGATGTGGGCCATGTAAGTGTTTTTAAGTTATCTATTTCATAGACAAATAGCAGTTTCCCTGTTTCTACCAGTAGAATGAAGCCTGCTATTTGCGTTATCTAAATCTGAGTTTATATACTGTATAATTATTCCACTTCATGCTTCTACATATTTTTACTTCCTGGTGTATTATGACATGACCGACTACCTGTGACTCATTTATTATGCAGTAAAAGTCTATTACACACTATTTGTTATTTTGTGAGTAATACAATGTTTCTAAACATTAATAGCTGATAATTCTCACTTCAAACTGATTTGTTGTCACAGCCTCACTACATATTATCACAAGTTTTAAAATTTGAAACTTCCCCGTACATAGCTACATCAGCTTTAAAAAGTCAGAGTACAACAAATACTTTTCACTATGTTATTAACATACAACATGAAAAGTAATGGTCCTTTCACACTGCCATGGGACATATTACATATTATTACATAGAGATCTCCTTTTCCAGAAACAAGTGCTGCATTCTGCTTTTAGTTAGTATTCAATTCAACTGAAAACCTAGATTTTTTTAGTTGAAGTCAGTGCAGTAGAGATTCAAAAGTGTAGACACAGGGTTTCTAGCATTAAGAGTGCAGTGTGACACACACATGATCAATGTTTTCACACTCCACGCTTTCTTCCATGGAACAGCTCAGTTTGTTCAAGATAGCTCATTATGTTTAAACTTGGACTATGTTCTACAAACCTGCTACACAGAGAAAGAAGTGATACTGAATAATAATAAACTGATCAGTTTACCTGTCCCTTGTTTTTTACATGGGTATGACCTGCACCCTTTTCTAATTGTAGACAAAACTGTTCTGTTCAAGGCAAATCTATACAATGTGGCCAAGAGAGGAACTAATTAACTAAAAAAAATTATTTAGTACCTAGTGGAGATTGCATCAGATAATGAGGCCTCATTGAGAACAGAAGGGTTGCACTGGGAAAATGAAAGAATACAGGAAAAGACAGATATAGTCATCTGCCGAATGCCTTTATCTGGTGGTTGCAATGAGTTTGCTTTCTATCTGCAACACATGCTCATTTCTCTGCCTTCTGTGATGATCCAAAGAGAGTTTTTTTACATTTGTCATCTATCAGTATAGCATTTGTATCTAGCATATGAGGCTATAGTTTGGTACGCAGACTTATTACAAAAATGTAATTTAACTGTTTGTAAAATAAACAAATAACCACAGTAAAATTACTTCACATTTTGTGAGAAACAATGTTTTTGGGGACAAGGTGATCATCCTGAACTTGTGAAATGAAACTTCTCCTTGAACCAAGCACAGCCCTTTGACAACCAGCCGAGGAAGAAGTTGGAAATGATACGCATTGGGCCGTAGAGAAAATATTGCACCAATGAAGTGTTCATCCATGTGAAGTGAAGCAAGTCACTTATAAAAAAGGACAGTCATGAGTATAGTTTATTACTCTACTGAGTTAGTCTAGTCTGATTAACAAATTCTGGTGACAGGTACTGCAATCACTGAATGATAATGTAGGAACACACAGGAAATGCTTCCATTTCAAAGAAAAATGTGGAAGCTGCTAAGTCTATTTTATTGTGATAATTTGTGGATATTTTAACAATAGGAGAGAAAGAGTAGTCAGAGATACAGTTCAAGGGAAACTTTCTTTAAAATTTATTTTTCATTGTTTTTTGTTTTCTGTTATAGTTGGGCTCACACTCAAATTAAATGGTGATTATTTGCGAACACAACAACAATTTTCGAAAGACTGACAATATCATGTTAGAATGCCATAGAGATATTTTTGTTTATAAGTGGATATCAGTTGTATCAAGTAGGAACATTTTTAAGTGGGTTTAAATTTGTAGAGCACAGGCCACATGGTGGAGCCTGAAATATCAAGTTGTCCAGTATTCTCTTCTGCAGAAAACTGTATCTTTTATGGAAAAGGAAACAGCAGTGTGAAGCAACGTTTAAAAACAACTTCAAGTGTTTTTAGTCGGAGCATAGAATATTTAAAAAAGACCTCTCAAGTTAAATGGAGTTTTGTGGTTGGAGTGATATAGAATACATGTGTTCCATTAAAGCAGTACCTAGTTCAGAAATAAATGAGAATACTTTTTGTAAGACTATTAGTGTGTCAGCTCATAATTACTCAAATTTTTGCCCCAGAGGAAAATTAATTAATGAAAAGATAAATAAAAAGTTTAAAGTGAGAGCAGTACTCTAAAACTTCAACAAGCAGAGAAGAAATAGATGCTAATTTTAAATGGAACAGTGGTTTCATAAATTTTGAAGATTTTGTGTTATTTAAAATTTGTAACAAGAGTATGATCACTGCAATAATCTCTTATTACAAAAAATAAATGTAACTGGATAGATTAAAAAAACTACTCACCACACGGTGGCAGGAGAACATACACATAAAAAAAGGTTTTATTTATGCAAGCTTTCAGAGCCAGTGGCTCCGTCTTCTGGCAGGAGGGTTGAAGAGGAAGGAGAGGGGTGAAGAAAAAGGACAGGAGAGGTTTACAAATTTGGGTGGAGTTCAGAAAAGTCACTCAGGAAGGGTTCTGGTGACTTATGAACTCTACCCATTTTCCTTAACCTCTCCGGTCGTTTTCCTTTACCCCTCTTCCTTTCCCTTCAACCCTTCTGTCCGAAGAAGAAGCCACTGGCTCTGAAACCTTACAAAAGTAAAACACTTTTTTTATGTGCGTGTTCTCCTGCTGCCACTTGGTGAGTAGCTCTTTTATCTATCCCATTACATATAGTGTCAGAAACTGAATTTTTCATTGCTGTCCTCTTACAATAGGACAGTTTTGCGTAGAGCATAAAAGTTATTTTAAATATTAAATTTACAATTCCCAACAAAAATAGTGAAGCACACTGGAGAGGAAGAGGAGGAGCTTCAGAGGAAGAGGAGGAGCTTCAGAGGGGGAGGCAGAGGGGGAGGCAGATGGGTAGTGGTAGCGAGAGGGGTAGTGGTAGCGAGAGGGGTAGTGGTAGCGAGAGGGGTAGTGGTGGGGAGAGGGATAGTGGTAGGGAGAGGGGTAGGGAGAGGGAGAGGGGTAGGGAGAGGGTAGGGGTAGGGAGAGGGGTAGGGAGAGGGTAGGGGTAGGGAGAGGGTAGGGGTAGGGAGAGGGGGAGCGGGAAGGAGAGGGGGAGGGGGAGGGGGAGGGGGAGAGGGAGAGGGAGAGGGAGGGGGAGAGGGAGGGGGAGGATAAGAAATGAAACTTGATGGGTTATTACAAATTCGAGCAAATTTTACAAGGAACTTGGCAGTTAAGCCCACTTATCAGTATGATATTGCACTCCTCTGGCCTGGATCATGCACTGACTAAGTTGGGAAGGATGTAATAAAGACAAGGTATTCTCTCTCAAGTCTCACAACTGTTATAACCGGTCCTTGATATCCTGGATACTGGCACTGGGTTGGAGCTGACATTCCAACTGGTCCCACACACATTCTATTGGAGATGGATACAGGGATTTTGCTGGCCATGAGAATACATCAACATCATGAAGATAGTTCATAGACACATGTGCTGTGAGGATGAACATTGTTCTGTTGAAAAATGGCACCACAATACTGTCATATAAGAGATAACACAAGAGGCGCACAATGTCTGTGGTGTACCATTGTATCTTCAGAACTCCCTCAATCATTACCAGCTGTGACCTGCTCTCTTCACCAATGGCTCAAGAGTAAAGCCTTTGCATCTCTTCGAAACATTGGAAGAATGGGACCTCCCTGCCAGATGCCACCATACTCGCTGATGATGATCAACTGAGGTAGTGCAGAACCACAATTATTTGCAGGCTACAACCCAATGCCACTTATCAGCAAGCTGCGCTTCTCTGTCATAACATCACTCCAAAAGCACCCATTTGTGTTTACAGATGGCTGACGCAGATGTGAAGGGGTTATGATGTTTGTGTATAATATGCCAATCACCCCGTGTAGTGGTCAGAAATGGTTGACTGGAGCCTTGATGATGAGTATGCCTTCCCTCACATTCCATGCAGTACAATATCAGCCCCTGTCACATCTGAATGCCCCACTAATTCAGATACGACACAATTTCAGCAGTTGGCCAAATAAAGACCCACAATGGTTCCTTTCAAACACATCAGTTGCTTATAAAAGTGTGTCATATGAGCATACAGCATCTCCGTGTCCTCTTATATACCGTACCAGGCCCAGTAACAACACTAACCACGAACAACATTAAAGCACTCTGAGGATAATTCTGTCACAAGGATTGTAACTCTCTATCATTTACATACTTGCTGATGGCATGTATGCACATGAATTTACATTAACATCTGACCATGTCTTCTGGATGCTTCACTTTTTTGCCAGGCAGTGTATTTTTAAATGATATGTTAATTCTGAAAAAAATCTGTCTGCCATAATGAACATAGTGCAACAGAGAATCAATCTTGTATCACTGTCCAGCCATTATTGCTTATCAAATTTTCTTAATTCTGTGTCTAAGACCAGAATAATGATCAAAGTATTACAATTAATATAAAATTATCTAGAGCGCATTGAATTTCTTGTTCTTAATAGAAATACAATTTAAAAGTAAAAGAAACAGAGGAATCTCCTTATATGGCTTCTACTAAACACAACCAAGTGCTTCTTATATTATGAAATTAACAG
Source organism: Schistocerca piceifrons (assembly GCF_021461385.2). Taxonomy (NCBI): domain Eukaryota; kingdom Metazoa; phylum Arthropoda; class Insecta; order Orthoptera; family Acrididae; genus Schistocerca; species Schistocerca piceifrons. Next base: position 268,407,141 of record NC_060145.1, read on the forward strand.
AGATTAAATTGAAAGAATCAAACAATATAGGAAAATATAGATTGCTACTTACCTTAAAGATGACATGTTAACTGCAGACAGGCACAATTAAAAAGACACTTACACATTAGCTTTAGGCCACTGTCTTCATCAGAGAAAGAAAGAAAGAGAAACACACACCATTCATTCACACAAACAAGCACACCTCATGCACACACGAGTGCCAACTCCAGCAGCTCAGACCTGAATCTGCAACTTGATGTGTCATCTCCACAGTAAGCAGCAATCTAACTTTTCCTACCTAGTTATTAAACTGGAAGAGGTGAACAAAAGGTAATCAATCACGCTGGGGTCAATCATACAAGAATAAAAAATTATAAAATGAAACCCATCATTTTTGGTTCCATATTTTACTGAGGTTGTTAGGATGTAAAAAGGAACCCAACACTTCCCACCATCTTATCTCACCTACAGCAACAAACATTAAAAATATCATGTTTGCTGGTCAGTTTTCTTGAAATTAATCATTCATTTCTGTAGGCCTTAGTTAAAGTTCTGCTTCAACACTTGGTAGTCTCAGTCTTTTCATCTCGTAGATCCTCCCATATAAGAGTTATTTTGTTTTATTATTTGTGTATATGTGTTTGCTTATATTATATCTCTATGATAACCATCATCTTTTATATTCTCAAAACAATACACTTCTTCATAAACAATATGGCAACTACCACTGAATAATATTATAATTTATTCTGTCAACATCGCAAAAAACTAAATAATAAACCATTTATGGTGACCTAGAGCTGAGTTGTGAAAGATTTAACAGCAATCACACACTTTTGCTCAGACAATACGAGGATAGTTCAAATGAAAACCTTAAAAATTTAAAACTAAAATATAGAAAATGAAGCAAAAGTTTCAGAAATGTTAACAGCAGTACCCATTGTTTGAGAATGATAGATGGAAGTAAGATACAATGGAAGTACAACAAGTAGCAAAGACAGTGCAAAGATGAAACTTCCATTGCTGATATACATCAATGAAACAGAAATGTGCTGCACACTTTAAGTAGTGATTGCATAAAAATATCTGAAATCCATTGCAGAATGGGTATGCCGTGTGGTGATACATGTCTGACACTGCAGCAGTAGAACTATGAGTACATCAAGCTTAAAAAACAATGACCATGTCTGTACACCTGATGCTTCATGACAATGCCGCGCTTATAGAACAGTGATGTCATAGTGCAAGACATTGTCAAAGACAATTGGCATTTAACTGTGAAGGAAACAGTTATGCATTTGTGACTCTTAAGAAACCCTTCCACAATATAAGATGAAATACAATGTGTGAATGGTAGGATGAAGGGGGTAAAGTAAAAGACAGATGAGTAATTCACATCTACAGAACTCATTTCAGGTAATGAAAATGAAATGTCATGAACGACAAACTTGTGTTGAGAAAAGTGTAGGACAGGCTTGCTACTTATTACCACTGTTATTAACTTGTATGTTGAAGGAGTAATGATGCAAGCAATCTTTGAAAGAGCAATAGAAGTTTATGCGAAATAGTTACCACTGCTAAAATTCATTGAGGATGGGGAAAAGAGGGAAGGACACGTCAGCTCTCAATTGGCATATGGAAAGAAAGTTCCTTTCAACAAAAGAATTCTATTAGTATGGAATTGAGAAAGGAGTCCCTGTAACTGCATGTCTGGAGCCCTGCATATAATAAAATAATGCTGTGCAACCTAACATCAGCAAGAAAACTTATGGTGACAGCTCATTCTTTTTCTGATAATGATGGTAAATTTTTGAACACCTTATGTAGGGGGACCAGTGGTGAACAGTGTTATGTACACAGATCTACTTAAAGAGTTCATTCTATCTCTTAACTAGAGCTAAACAATAATGACCTCTGAGCTCAGATAATGGCCTGTGCATGACCATTGGCATCATACTGTCAGTCATCTGTTGATATCATCCAGCATATGAAATCTAACATTCTGTTGTACATCCCCTACCTGACAGAAATGTTCATATCTATGAGTCACTGTCAAAGGCAATGGTGCGAAACATTATTGACTGATGAAGAAATGTAAACATGTGTTCATACAAAAGACCCTTTTAACAAGCTACTGCCATACTTTGAAACTAACGAAATGTGTGTATAATGTCTTGAAATGTTGTAATTAGTTCTCTGAACCAAAAAAATGCAGATAAAAAAATTAAGGATTCATTTGAACCAGTGTATATTTGACATCACTGTCTCGAAAAACTGCAACTATTCCTCACAAAGATGGAAAATTTCAGTGCTTGTAACTGCCTAACTATGGATTAGTTTTAAAAAACCTAAATATGGATTAGTTTTAAAAAATCTAAATATTAAACACACATTTTTACTTTAATCAGGGCAGACTCATGTCTTATGCTCTTAATTTTTACTCTGTGTCCTTAGCTTCTCAGATATTCTTTGATCCTTAATCAGCAGGATTCCTCCAACCAAAATTTACCTCCAGAGACAGAATAATTATTCTGCAAATAGTTGTATGATGAATGATCCAGACAAAGAGGGGCAGGAGACTGAAAATTAGTAAACAGTAAGTAGAGACAAAACTGACTACTTTAGAAGAAAATCAACTGTAAGTTAATGAAAATCAAGTTTTTAAAAAGAATGCTTCAGTGCTACACTACGTGATACAAGGAAATTTAATTACATTTTATGAGTTAGTATTTATCTTCTGTATTAGTTATGAATATTTAATAAACAAAGATGAAGGTAAAAAGTAGTAAGGATTTTGAATGCTGTCAACTCTGATTCAGGTGACTTACCTTGGGGTCATACCTCTTGTATTGGTCAAGGCCCAATCCTATGAACAAAACAAAGATAAGAAAAGTTTGAGTGATCACAATATTTGAAGTACAAATATAAAAGATAAGTACGTTACAGGTAACACTCTCATTTACTGAGAGGAAAGGAAACTTCAAATAACAAAAGCTACAAGCATTTTTAAGGAGTGGGTAAAATTAATTAGGCTAGCTAACAAAATCTGATAACTTCCATCTCCTTCAAAATGTAGTTTTCTTAAATTTTATGAATAACATTGTTTCAAATTTTAAATATCTTATATGGAAAGTTATAAAACTTAGATGTAAAATGCAAAACACACATACACAGAAGGGTCATTCTCCACCAAGTGGCCTAATTTGAGGAATCAATGACCACACAGATCTTCCCTTTGTAATAACAAGTAAGCTACGCAAAATTTGTAGCTCAAGATACACAAAAATTCAAGGTTGTGGATGACTTTTGATGGATAACTGCACATTGACATGTGAGCTCTATGACAGTTTTGTTTATATTTAAGATAGTTTAAAACTGAAACTAATTGTAACCACAGTGATGCTATTTGTTATCAGTTCAACGTAGTTGTAGCAGTTATCTGTGAGTATTTTAGAAGTAATCAATGTGCCATTACATATTTTTGCATCAAATTTGTGCCTCCTTTGATGTTACAATGCTAAAAATTATCATTTCATATTTTCTTTGTTATTGTTCTTTACAAATTGCAGGTTTTCTGTACTGTAAAAGATTTAATTTGTTTTGAAGATCCACTAAACAAAGTTTAAAAAATGAGCTAGAAACTTCTACTGTCAAACATTTGCAAACTTATTATTTCATTTAATGTTTGATAGATTTCATTGTTGATTGGTTCTTTAATATTTTAATTCATCATCTATATCTAATCATAACCAATAAATTATTACAATAGAGACCCAGGATCGAAATAATTCAAAAAGGAGACTCTATACATGATGATTACAAATTTACTTTTTTACACATTACAATCTTGGAAGAGCCCCCACCTAGGTGGCAGATAAGGGAATGCGCATCAGTAGCTCCTGGCAGTTGATGGGTACAAGTGCACCAAAAAGGCCTGAGGGGGGTGGAGAGGAGAGGGGGGGGGGGGGGGGAGAACAGATATCAAATGCAACTACGGAAAGCCCAGCAAGCTGGTAGTGGATAAACCACAAGATTTCAGACACGGAACGAGCATAGGAAAAAATTTATATAATGGAATACTACATAACTAGTCACAAGGACTAAGATCTAATACACTGAATGTACACATGCTGACAGGAAAGGTGGGGCAAATGGTGGACTTGATGGTTAGTAGGAGACTGGAACTTTAGGATTCTCAAAGACCAGATGGAAGGATAGTGGAAACAGAATTAAGGAACATGTAGAGTCTCTATTGAAGTGGGAATGAGGGAGAAGGAAGAAATGGAGTGGCAGTAGTTACCATATAGTGGTGAAAAGAGAAGGTTAATAGAGTACGTGACAGGGTGATGAAGGTCTATATGACAGGGTCATGAAGGTCAAAGTGAAAGAACAAGAAATGAGTATGGAAATTCTGGAAGGATATGCACCACAAGTTGAAGGTCCTGCTGAAGAGGAGGAGTACTTTGACGAAGAACTGCAGACAACTAACTGGACAGACGATCAGGAGCAATGGGGGTGGAAGGGTGAGGAAGGTGAAATGAGGAAGGATGAAAATTGTTAAGACTTTTGTAAAAGAAATGGACTAGCAGATAACAAAATCTGATTTAAGAAGAAGGAAAGTCTAAAGATAACATGGTAAATATGCAATAAACTACATGATATGTGACCAACCAGGCTGGGAGGGGGGGGGGAAGGGGGGGGGGGTCATGGTAATATATTATGTAGCCTTAGGTAGTGATATGTCTTTTAGTTGTGACAAAACAATTAATGAGGAGAAGGCACCAGAAAGACAGGAAAATGGGATAAGAATATGGAAGTTGAATAAAGAGGAATAGTGCAAAGAAGAATGTCAGAAAACAGTAAAGAGAAACACACTAAGATATGATATGCACTAAGCAGAGAGCAAATGGGGAAGATGTGAATCACTGATGGTGAAAGCAGCAAAAAAAGTGTGTAGAAGAATAGGTAATAAGAAAAGGTAGAAATAAAAACACTGGTGGAATGAGAGAGTAAGAAAGGAAAATGCAAATAAAAACAAAGCATTATGTTTATGGTTTCTAGAGAGAACAGAGAAAGCAAGAAAGGAATACACTGAGAAGTAGAAGAAAAGAAGAAGAAGAAGGTGGCTGAGAGATTGGTAGCAGTGGAGGAGAGAGAACTGATGGAAGAGTGGACAAAAATGACAAAGAGGACAATGAGGGGAGTAAGAAGGTTCTCTATGGAACAGTTAAGATTAAGAAGAGAAGTGTGATGGAAAATGTCAGAGCGATCAATAAAGAAGGAAATGAAACTGAGAATGTACAGGAAATCAAGGAGATGTGGAAGGAATATTTGGATGAGATACTAAACACCAATGGAAATTGGAAGACAAAACTGAGAAGTGTCAATATGTAGAGAATTTTGAGATGGAGTCAAACTGGACAGAATAGAGTAAGTGATGAAGATCATTAAAGGTGGAAAAGCACCTGGACTGGATGAAGCAAGTGGAGATGATAAGAGAACCTGGTGCAGTTGTAGTGCAATGACTCTATTAGGTTATGTGGGAAAGAAGGTCACCTGGAGACCTGAAAAAATGACTCATAGTGTTGGATTTTAAGATAGCTTGTTGGAAACTATGCCAAAATTATAAAGGAATTACTTTGAAGTGACATGATGCCAAGGGGTATATGAGAAAATCCTAGAAAAAAATAGTATGGAAGATAAAAGGTGATAACTCAGAGAGAAACAATATGGGGTTACCATGAGGAAGACTGACAGTTTTTATTTAAGGTAGCTGCAAGATGGATACTATGAATAAGCATTTATCAATGGTTTTCCTGGACACTAAGATGTATCCGACAGTGGAAAAAAAGCAAGAATTGGGAAACTATTTAAAAAAGAGGGAAGGGGAGGGGGGAGACTGGAAAGCCATGAAAATAATAAAGGAAACATATCAAGGAAGCAACAGTTGTCTAAAAGCAGGAGGAGAGAAGACAGATTGTTTAGAACAGAAAAATGAGCTGAAGCAAGGAGCATACTACCCTAGTTATTTTTCACTACTGTTACAGATGAGATATTGCGGAAGTGGTAGTATGAACAGGAGATGAAAATATGAAAGCAATGGTGTTTGCAGATGAATTAATGATGTGGAGATATAAGAAAACAAGAGGTACAAGAAGGGCTAATGTATAGGAGGAAATGATGGCAGAGTATGGATCGAAATTTAATGTAAAGACGTGTGAAGCTAAGCTACAATGGATATAAGCATTAGTGGGCAACTACTGAAGAAAGTGGAATGTTTCAAGTACCAGGAGAGCATAATAGAAGACAGTGAGTGGAATGATAAGTAGGTTAGCAATGGGGGAACGCAAACACATGAGTTCCTGCAGAGTGTAAGAGGCCTGGTGTGGAGAAGGGATGTACCACAAAAAAGCAAGCAACTGTTATATTGAGCTTATTACGCTTCAATACTCTTACATGTATCAGACACATAGGTGTCTTTCTTTCTCATCTTGTCCAGTAAGTCTCGCCTGATTCGGGGTTCTGTGTGACTTTCCCTAAGTCTACCCCATTTCCTAAGCCTCTCCAGTTGCTTTCTGTTCACCCCTCTTCCTTCCCCGTCAATTCTTCTGCCAGACAAAGGAGCCACTGACTCCAAAACCTTGCACAAGTAAAACTTTTTTTTTCTCATTTGTGTTCCCCTGCTGCTGCTTGGCGAGTACATTTTTGATCTATCCAATTACATTATATGCCAGAAACACAGGTAATGAAGAAAAGGCAGGTGAGCAAGTCACAGGGCTACAAGATGAAATTTCAAAGAAGCAGGATATGACTTACAGCAATGGATAGGGTAAAGAATGAGACAGTGAGAGAAATAGTGAAAGAGGAGTTCATGCAAGACTCCACAGAAAAGACAAGATGAAGATGGTGTGGGTGTGCTAAAAGAATGAGAGTTGTAGAATACCAAGACAGGCCCATGAAACAACTATAGCAGCAAGAGACCTAGAGGTAGACGAAGAGAAGATGGATTGTTGAAGTGAAAGAATGTGTGACGATAAAAGGAGAAGACTAGGAGAGGGTGGAGAGGGAAATACAGTGGGTGGACAGGAACAGACGGGTATGCTTACATTCCAAGCACACCCAGCTACAAGCTGGGAACTGTGGAAGATTGTAGTGGTGGTGGACATTTACAGAAATTTTTTCAAGAGGGGGCAAGATTCAAATCTTGCCAGTTTTGATGTAAATGATTTGGAGGGTTTAAAATATGTCATGCTCCAAGAATTAAACTTGACAATAAGTACCCAAAAGTATATGTACCTCAAAAGATTGTTAATTATCCACTTTTTATTTTTAAGACAGATTACTATCGGTACTAAAAGGTAAACGTATTTCAGCAATAGTGTATCCAAGCAAGTCTTTGTGTGTTATTAATACAAATGCCACCTTTTTGATTCAACAACTTGATATTACATCCTCAGGTGATTAAATCCAATGAGTTATGAAATAATCTAGAAAATATTCACAAAAATACATTATTCATACTCCCATAATGTTAGGTTGAGACTAAAAAGTAAAAACCTGAAACGGGAAAAAATACAGAATGATTGAGAAGTTCCTAGTGAATATCTGCAAAAATGCCATATTAATACCCCTTGAAGTTTATAAAAAGGACATAAATATTACAAAAAGTTTATTCAACTCTGATGCCATCCTTAACACTTTCTTTGCTCATAAAACTACACATCTAGTCACATTAATGGATTTATTTCATTTTCTTGAATTCTATTTTTTTATTCTTGACAGACATAACAAAAGATGAACAAAATTTGTTCTGAAAGGTAAAATTTTTGGATCAGGTAGATAAAGTGTTTCTCAAGGCCAATACATGACTAGATGAATGTGAGAAATTACCCAAAACCAACATCAAATTGGCCAGAAGAATTGACTATTAGCAGCCTACGGCTGCACCACAGTAATCCTTGAGTCCTCAGTTTGTCACATTATTGTGTTATGCGCCAGCTGGAATGCAGGATTAGTCACACTGCGACTGTGTGTGTGCCTGGAGAGTACGTTTCTTCGAACTTGAAATTTCACAATTTCCCCTCTCCTCTAGAGCAGAGAACAACATTTTATTTTTTCATCTTGTGTGTTTTGGATTAAGTATTGATGTAAACATCTATATATAAGTGTGTTGTTCTGGTTGTTCAATTGTGTTGCTGTTTCCATTTTATGTACAATATTTTGAAGACCGATCCTCAGCCATTTTCCTCAGCTGCTGTAATCTTTGCTGTTATGTGTATTTGCTGCCTGGACTCCAACAAGACTGTAAATGATAATTGGTCACACACCACTATTTATAGCCGAGTTTGACACCCGATGCCTGCTACGCTCTTTAATGCTCTTTTGTAAATGTAAATGTGATTTATTAGTCTCATTACATACATTGCACAGATCATATGATCTGTTGTACAGGAGACACGTCAAGTTTAGCAAAAATATAATGTATAATGATTTATAGAATTTTTTTTGCAGTATTTTAAGATTAATGCCAATTAATACAACACTACAATATTTAATATAAATTAACAGTTTACCAATTTCCTTTGTTGTACACAGACAACACTGCAATATTAGCTATAGATTTTTATTGTTCAAAGTGTCAGTCTGTCTTCCATGAATTCTTCAATGGTGTAGTAACATTTATCCATTAAAATATTTTGGAGTAAGCTTTTCAGCGAACCAAGGCCCATAGTTAATATGTTTCTTCCTTTTAATTTGTTATATATTTTTAGCCCCATGTGCAGTGGTGTCTGAGCATTAAGCTTTAAGTGATGAGAACGAAATTTGAAGTTTTCCTTGTGATGACTACTATACCTATGCTTAAAATGGAACTTTTCAAGATAATGTTGATTATTATAAACAAAAATTAAAATTTCAAAAATGTATGATGAAGTAATTGTAAGTATTTTTAATTTCTTGAACAATGGGCAATATAACTCATTTTTGTGGGCAGCACATGTTTCTAATGATTTTCTTCTGAAGAATTAGTAGGTGTGTACTGTTTATTATCCCATACCGAATAACAGATTCAAAATGTTTTTCAGAGCCAGCACTGATATTACGTGATGCAAATTCTCTCAGCGTTTTCGAGCTCTGATGAATGTAATGGACATTTCAAACTGAACGCAAGATCAACAAGCTATCACGGGTTTTCTTTTTCTGCAGACAAATGGTGAGCTGCTGTTGTGATTCTGTTGAGCATCAAGGAGAAGATGTATCCTTATAGAAATTGCAGATGGATGACTGCCATGTATATTACTGCCATGTTTATGTGTTGGTAATCATGATGGAATTCTGTGCCAGGGCATTAGACAGTCTCCTTTCTGCACCTCAGATAGGGCTGAACAAGAAAGTGACAGAAAAAGATGTTACTTTGCCTCAGTTTTCTAAAGGTTCATATCCATCGTGACTGCAGATCTGTGCCAAAACTGCTACCACACAAAGGAATCAGCACAACTTCCTCTGAACAAAGTACATCTAAGAAAACCCAAGATATGTACTGGTTGCAGTATTTCTCATTATGGTTCACAATTTCTGATCTCCAGTTTAGTGGAGTCACAGACAACGAGTGCTAGGAATTCCAGAAAAAGCCCCCAACAGGAAGGTCAGCTGCCTAAATGGAAAGGTTTTCACTATCATTCACACCACCAAGCATCTTTCTTGCATAAAGTATGAGAGCTGTGTGTGTAAGTGTACGTATTAAGTGTAGGTGACTGTAATGCGGGTGTGTGCATAGTGTAGTGTCTTGGAGTGTGTTGGAGATGGTGGGAGAAAGGAAAGGGTGAGACTTGCTGCTGGCACATAGCCAACTCCTCTTGAAGAGAAGAAAGGGAGGGTCACTGGGCTGAACATCTCCATCCAATGGACGGATCACCATCAACAGTGACTGGTGATTAGGGACTCCATGCCATTATCTCTCCTGTGCTTTCAACCATAAAGGTAAAATGGAAAAATGCCAACAACACATGGCGTACCTGCACGGCCACCTAGTCAATTGCTAGCCACTTCAGTGATCTGATGAGAATTGATGTATCCACCTCGGCACAGCCAATGACTACATTTTAACTGTTGGTGGGTGGGTCATTAAAGAGATAATTCTTGGTAGCTGCTATCAAAAATTAATATGCAGCTCTTACTAGCCAGTAAAATACATTTAGTAGCTAAAGAATTCATTTGCACAATCATCTATAGGATGGAGGTAGCTTGTTCTTTTTAAATAACAACCCAGAAATGAGTCACTTTTGTGTCTAAGGACACATTGAGAAATATGTTCCAGAGTATTTATTCAGCCAGCCATCATGTGTGGTCTAGTAGCATCTTTGATTAATAATCAAAATGTCTTTTGTCCCAGGATCGAAACCCACTGCTGCTTTAAATTTTGATTAATAATCAGCATTGGTGCCCAAAGATTTTCGGCATAAAAAGTCACCCTCATTCAATCAACAGCCTTGTAAAAGAGGGCAGGGGTGCGGACAGATGTTCAGGGCATGCTCTTGTCCCTGGGGTGAGAAACTGCCTCTAAAGGTGGAAGAATCGGCAATGATACAACAGCATGAGAATGCAGAAGGCAATGGAAATCACTGCATTAAAGACAAATAACATGTATTCACAGCACATGTGGCCTGTAATGGAAAAAATGTCTTGATGATCTCTACATTGGCAAAAGATTCTGGAGTAGCCCCCCATTCGGATCTCCGGGAAGGGAGAAAAAGATTAAATGACCAACAAAAGGATAATGTTCTACAAGTGAGGGTGCGGAATGTCAGAAGCTTCAATGTGGTAGGGAAGCTAGAAAATCTGAAACGGGAAATGCAAAGGCTAAATCTAGAAACAGTAGGGGTCAGTGAAGTGAAATGGAAAGAAGACCAGGATTTCTGGTCAGATGAGTATAGGGCAGTATCAATAGCAGCAGAAAATGGTATAAAGGGAGTAGGATTCATTATGAATGGGAAGGTAGGGCAGAGAATTTGTTACAGTGAGCAGTTCAGTGAGAAGGTTGTTCTTATCAAAATCGACAGCAAACCAACACCGACAATGATAGTTCAGGTATATATGATGACATCATAAGCTGAAGATGAAGAACTAGAGGAATTATATGACAATACTGAATGGGCAATACAGTATGTAATCTAATACCAGGTGTACTGGTATGAAATGAGTGCAAAGATACAAATGTGCCGATAGGGAACATTTGTTGTGAATGAGCCTTAATTTTTTTTTTTTTTTTGGTTGGTATGACATCTGTCAAAGATATTTAGTATACATCAAGTTATGGAACAAACAACATCATATGTTTTCATTGTGTTAACAATGTCGAATTTTGTACCAGAAAGTGATGATTTGCGGAAAGCATTGATTTTTTTTTGTTTTCATTTGAAAGAAAGTTCTGCAGAGTCGCATTGAATGCTTGTCAAGGCATATGGTGATCGTGCTCTATCAGAAGCAACATGCAAAAGATGGTTTCAACAGTTCAGAAATAATGATTTTTATCTAAGAAATGAAGAACATGGAAGACCAGCAAGAAAGTTTGAAGACGCCGAATTGCAAGCAATATTGGATGAAGATGATACTTTGAGTCAGAAGCAAATGGCAGCAATGCTAAATGTGGCACAACAAACAATTTCTGAGCGTTTGAAAGCTGTGGGAAAGATCCAAAAGTGTGGAAAATGGGTGCCACATGAACTGAATGAGAGACAGACGGAAACCCGAAAAACCATTTGTCAAATTTTGCTTCAAAGGCATGAAAGAAAATCAATTTTGCATTGGATTGTTACTGGTGATGAAAAATGGATTTATTTTAAGAACCCTAAACGAGAAAAATCATGGGTTAATCCGGGACAACCATCAACATCGACTGCAAAACCAGATTGATTCGGCAAGAAGACAATGCTCTGTGTTTTGGTGGGATCAGAAAGGTGTGGTGTATCTCATGCTCCTAAAACCCGGTGACACTGTGAATACTAATCGCTACAGACAACAAATGATCAATTTGAACTATGCATTGATCGAAAAAAGACCAGAATGGGCCAGAGTCATGGCAAAGTAATTTTTTTACACGACAATGCACCTGCACACAAAGCAAAACTGGTTCAGGATACAATCAAAACACGTGGCTGGGAGCTGCTACCCCACCCGCCGTATTCACCAGACTTGGCCCCTTCCGATTACCATTTGTTTTCATCAATGGGACATGCATTGGCTGAGGAACACTTAGATTCCTACGAAGAAGTCGAAAATTGGGTGTCTGATTGGTTTGCTTCAAAAGACGAACATTTCTATTGGCGTGGTGTCCACAAATTGCCAGAAAGGTGGTCAAAATGTATAGAAAGCCATGGTCAGTCCTTTGAATAAAATGTTTTTACTTTTCAATCCAAAATTGGTGTTTCATTTTCACAAAAAAAAAAAAAAAAAAAAAAATGCTCATTTGATACCAGTAGACCTGGTAGTCTTGGGGAGCTGGAATGCAGTTGTAGGTGAAGTAGTAGAAGAAAAGGTTACAGGAGAATATGAGCCTAGGACAAGGAATGTGAGAGGAGACAGGCTAATTGAGTTCTGTAATAAATTTCAGCTAGTAATAGTGAATACTCTGTTCAAGAATCATAAGAGGAGGAGGTATACTTGGAAAAGGCGGAGTGATATGGGAAGATTTAAGTTAGATAACATCATGGTCAGGCAGAGATTCCGAAATCAGTTACTGGATTGTAATGTGTACCCAGGAGCAGACAGAGACTCAGTTCACAATGTAGCAATGATGAACAGTAGGCTGAAGTTTAAGGCATTAATCAGCAAGAATTAATATGCAAAGAACTGGGATACAGAAGTACTGAAGAGGTATACTTGAGTTCTCTAAGGCTATAGATACAGCAATAAGGAATAGCTCAGTAGGCGGTACAGTTGAAGAGGAATGGACATCTGTAAAAAGGGCAATCACAAAAGTTGGAAAAAAAAACATAGGTACGAGAAAGATAACTTCTAAGAAACCATGGGTAACATAAGAAGCACTTCAGTTGATTGATGAAAGGAGGAAGTACAAAAATGTTCTGGGAAATTCAGGTAAACAGAAATACAAGTCGTTGAGGAAGGAAATAAATAGATATAGCAGGAAAGCTAGAACAAAATGGCTGCATGAAAAATGTGAAGAAATCAAAAAGGAAATGATTGTCAGAAGGACTGACTCGCGTACAGGAAAGTCTAAACAGCCTTTGGTGAAATTAAAAGCAAGGGTAGGTGGAAAGAGTACACCGAAGGCCTCTATGAGGGGGAAGATTTGTCTGGTGTGATAGAAGAAGAAACAGGAGTCGATTTAGAAGAGATAGGGGGCCAGTATTAGAATCAGAATTTAAGAGAGCTTTGGAGGACTTGAAATCAAATAAAGCAAAAGGGATTGACAACATTCCATCAGAATTTCTAAAATCATTGGGGGAAGTGGCAACAAAATGACTATTCATGTTGGTGTGTAGAATGTAAGAGTCTGGCAACGTACCATCTGACTTTTGGAAAAATGTCATTCACACAATTCTGAAGACTGATAGAGCTGACAAATGCGAGAATTATCGCACAATCAGTTTAACAGGTCACGCATCCAAGTTGCAGACGAAAATAATATACAGAAAAATGGGGGAAAAATTGAGGATGTATCAGACGATGATCAGTTCAGCTCCAGGAAAAGTAAGAGCACCAGAGTGGCAATTCTGACATCGTGGTTGATAATGGAAGAAAGATCAAAGAAAAATCAAGACATGTTCATAGGATTTGTTGACCTGGAAAAAGCATTCCACAATGTAAAATGTGCAAGATGTTCAAAATTCTGAGAAAAATAAGGGTAAACTATAGGGATAGGCGAGTAATACACAATGTGTACCAGAGGCAAGAGGGAATAATAAGAGTGGACAAACTAGAATGAAGTGCTCATTATTAAAAAGGGTGTAAGACAGGGATGTTCAATCTGTACATCAAAGAAGCCATGATAGAAATAAAAGAAAGTTTCAGGAGTGGAATTAAAATTCAAGGTGAAAGGATATCAATGATATGATTCACTTATGACGTGCTATCCTGAGTGAAAGTGAAGAATTATACAATCTACTGAATGGAATGAACAGTCTAATGAGTACAGAATATGAATTGAGAATAAACTGAAGAAGACGAAAGTAATGAGAAGTGGCACAAATGAGAACAGCAACAAACTTAAAGTCAGGATTGATGGTCACAAAATTAAGGAATTCTGCTACCTAGGCAGTAAAATAATCAATGACAGACAGAGTAAGGAGGACACCAAAAGCAGACTAGCAATGGCAAAATGGGACTAGCAACGGCAAAAATGGCATACCTGGTCAAGGAAAGTCTACTAATATCAAATATGGGCCTTAATTTGAGGAAGAAATTTCTGAGACTGTATATTTGGAGCACAGCATTGTATGGTAGTGAAACATGGACTTTGAGAAAACTGTAACAGAAGAGGGTTGAAGCATTTGAGAAATGGTGCTGCAGTTGAATGTTGAAAATTGTATGGACTGATAAGCTAAGGAATGAGGAAGTTCTGCGCAGAATTGGAGAGGAAAGTAATTTGTGGAAAACACTGACAAGGAGAAGGGACAGTATTATAGGATATCTGTTAAGAAATCAGGGAATGACTTCCATAGTACTAGAAGGAGCTGTAGAGGGCAAAAACTATAGGGGAATAGAGAGATTGGAATACATCCAGCAAATAATTATAAACTGCACGGGCTACTCTGAGATGAAGAGGTTGGTTGGCATGGGAAAGTAATTCATGGCATCCCACATCAAACCAGTCACAAGATTGATAACTCAGCAAAAAACAGCTTTGTTCACTATACAGCTTCAGGTTGTTGTAGAATTGGGGTGTATTATTTTGTGTAAGACAGAAGGATGTTGGTGGCGGTCCTTCCGTACCACCTTGCTCAATTGGTTGTGTGGACAATTCCGTACCAATGGGCCCCTTTTAGTAATCTTAAAAAAGGACCTGAATCACTGAAACTACACTTTGATTATGACCTTGAAACAGAGTCAATGATCTGATTCTATCATGAAATGCTCATTCACACTCTGAGTTCTTGTAAAAAAAAAAAAAACTACCTCAACCCTTTTGAAAAAGCAATTCTCATCATTAAAATATGCTTAAGCGGACCTGATAAAGAAAAAGTGGCTGAAGTAATAAAGCTAACTAGATGAAATATTTTATCACGCCAAAAATTGTGTCCAATATGCTAAAAACGAGGTTCACAAGACATATGCTGCTCTTTTCTCCCCTACAAATGATTGAAGTGTTCCTTTTATCCCCTACAAATGATTCAAGTGTTGATGGACAAATGAAAATTGCACAAAGGGTCAACTCAAATTTGTAAAGTCTGGGGCATTATACTTTAAAATATCAGAAAGTCTTATAGTAAGAGTCACAAGTGACATACAGTACGATATTTACCAAGTACAAAGTAAATCTGTAGACAGATTTCAATTTCTGCTGCACATGCCAGATACCATATACTTGTACAGTAAATTTCTAATGATCAGCAACGCCATTACCATATTGACTTTTATGACCAACTGAATGGGTTGAAGCAAAAAAAAAAAAAAAAATGCAAGTTTCTTCAAACTCTGGTTGAAGCAAAAAAAAAAAAAAAAAAAAAAAATGCAAGTTTCTTCAAACTCTGAGATCTCTGAGATTTGCGAAGTGATATGCTACACAAGCCTTTACTAAACCAACGAATGATGATCGCCACCATAAAAAGTTTATTTAAGTAATGAATTAGAATGTGTGTTTTGAATGGATGGAGATAGTGTATCTGCAAGCCTGGATGATGACAGAAACTTTATCTCATCTGCGGTACCTGCAAGTTGGGCAACTGATTCCATATTGGCAGGTCCTGCTTAGGAGATATTATGCGAGCCATGGATGAAGAATGGGTGTGACAATGCCAATGATGTCACAGGGACGAGTCCGTATTAAAATATATGTGATGTTCCACACAATGAGCAAACTTCCTTATGCATGGTCAGTGTAAATGAGAGTACAATACACAACATGTTGTTTTTGAGAAGCATCATATTTATTTAAGAATTTGGATTTTGGGTTGTTGTTGTTGTTGTTGTTGTGGTCTTCAGTCCTGAGACTGGTTTGATGCAGCTCTCCATGCTACTCTATCCTGTGCAAGCTTCTTCATCTCCCAGTACCTACTGCAACCTACATCCTTCTGAATCTGCTTAGTGTATTCATCTCTTGGTCTCCCCCTATGATTTTTACCCTCCACGCTGCCCTCCAATACTAAATTGGTGATCCCTTGATGCCTCAGAACATGTCCTACCAACCGATCCCTTCTTCTGGTCAAGTTGTGCCACAAACTTCTCTTCTCCCCAATCCTATTCAATACTTCCTCATTAGTTATGTGATCTACCCATCTAATCTTCAGCATTCTTCTGTAGCACCACATTTCAAAAGCTTCTATTCTCTTCTTGTCCAAACTATTTACCGTCCATGTTTCACTTCCATACATGGCTACACTCCATACAAATACTTTCAGAAATAACTTCCTGACACTTAAATCTATACTCGATGTTAACAAATTTCTCTTCTTCAGAAACGCTTTCCTTGCCATTGCCAGTCTACATTTTATATCCTCTCTACTTCGACCATCATCAGTTATTTTGCTCCCCAAATAGCAAAACTCCTTTACTACTTTAAGTGTCTCATTTCCTAATCTAATACCCTCAGCATCACCCGACTTAACTCGACTACATTCCATTATCCTCGTTTTGCTTTTGTTGATGTTCATCTTATATCCTCCCTTCAAGACACCATCCATTCCGTTCAACTGCTCTTCCAAGTCCTTTGCTGTCTCTGACAGAATTACAATGTCATCGGCGAACCTCAAAGTTTTTATTTCTTCTCCATGGATTTTAACACCTACTCCAAATTTTTCTTTTGTTTCCTTTACTGCTTGCTCAATATACATATTGAATAACATCGGGGAGAGGCTACAACCCTGTCTTACTCCCTTCCCAACCACTGCTTCCCTTTCATGTCCCTCAACTCTTATAACTGCCATCTGGTTTCTGTACAAGTTGTAAATAGCCTTTCGCTCCCTGTATTTTACCCCTGCCACCTTTAGAATTTGAAAGAGAGTATTCCAGTCAACATTGTCAAAAGCTTTCTCTAAGTCTACAAATGCTAGAAACGTAGGTTTGCCTTTCCTTAATCTTTCTTCTAAGATAAGTCGTAAGGTCAGTATTGCCTCACGTGTTCCAGTATTTCTACGGAATCCAAACTGATCTTCCCCGAGGTCGGCTTCTACTAGTTTTTCCATTCGTCTGTAAAGAATTTGTGTTAGTACTTTGCAGCTGTGACTTATTAAACTGACTGTTCGGTAATTTTCACATCTGTCAACACCTGCTTTCTTTGGGATTGGAATTATTATATTCTTCTTGAAGTCTGAGGGTATTTCGCCTGTTTCATATATCTTGCTCACCAGGTGGTAGAGTTTTGTCAGGACTGGCTCTCCCAAGGCCGTCAGTAGTTCCAATGGAATGTTGTCTACTCCGGGGGCCTTGTTTCGACTCAGGTCCTTCAGTACTCTGTCAAACTCTTCACGCAGTATCGTATCTTCCATTTCATCTTCATCTACATCCTCTTCCATTTCCATAATATTGTCCTCAAGTGCATCGCCCTTGTATAGACCCTCTATATACTCCTTCCACCTTTCTGCTTTCCCTTCTTTGCTTAGAACTGGGTTTCCATCTGAGCTCTTGATGTTCATACATGTGGTTCTCTTATCTCCAAAGGTCTCTTTAATTTTCCTGTAGGCAGTATCTATCTTACCCCTAGTGAGATAAGCCTCTACATCCTTACATTTGTCCTCTAGCCATCCCTGCTTAGCCATTTTGCACTTCCTGTCGATCTCATTTTTGAGACGTTTGTATTCCTTTTTGCCTGCTTCATTTACTGCATTTTTATATTTTCTCCTTTCATCAATTAAATTCAATATTTCTTCTGTTACCCAAGGATTTCTACTAACCCTCTTCTTTTTACCCACTTGATCGTCTGCTGCCTTCACTACTTCATCCCTCAGAGCTACCCATTCTTCTTCTACTGTATTTCTTTCCCCATTCCTTTCAATTGTTCCCTTATGCTCTCCCTGAAACTCTAGCTGAAAAATTATAACAATTTATTTTGGGTTATGCTCTTAATTTCCAGTAATAATGAAGTCCAACCAAGATATACTGGCCAGTGTGAAGAAATAAGGTGACGAGCAAATGAATAACAACAAATCGTAACTCCTGAGCAACTTAATATCACAATGAGAAAGAAGTGGAACACTGTACACTTCTACCAAAAAATTGGTCAATTCCACAAATGGCTCCTCAACCTACAATTTCAAGCTGAATGGTCAATAAGCTAGAAGGCTTAATGGGTTAGTGGTTATAACATCAACACCTGGCAAAAAGTACAGGAAAGATGATGAGGGAAGCACAGTTTTATCTTCCTTCAAGAAACAATACAGCCAGAATGAAAATGTGTTAAATGAACTGTTATGTGCAAGTACAATAATACTGTTTGAAGAAGCTGTACATCACAGATTAAGAATGTAACTACTATACTAACATTTTTGAGATTCTCATATAAAATGCAGCTTTTGAAATGATGGTTTGCAAACATTTGAAAATAGCAATTTTGTTGTCTGTTTTTAACCATCTTAAAGAGTTCCCAAACAAACTATGATCTTTACAGTACAATATGACATCAAATTATACATAAATTTGATAAAAAAATGTAATGGCACATTTACATACAAATAATGTCTTTAAAACTCAAAAAGTAACAGCCACAGTTTGTTAGAATTATAGCAAGCAATTTCTTTACAGGACTGCTAAAGAGTACTCAGTACACTTAGTTCAAAAATTGTTACATTTACAAAAGAGCTGAAAAATTATAACAATTTATTTTTTCTCAACTGTGACCTCATGTAACATAAATAAGATGAATGTGAAAGGCTTGAAATTATAATGGGGTTAAGAGCACAGACATTTTGCATGTGATCCAAACAACTCACTTCGATTACTGCCAGTTACAATTTTAAGCTTCTTGAATTTGGACAAAACTGTCATAGTCCTGCCAACATTTTGCAGGCCCTTACTGAAAGCATCATAAAACATTGCATTTTTTGTATCTTGTGCTCCTAATTCTGTGCAGCTTCGTTTTGTTAAATAAGAAATCCCTGTGCAAAATTTTATTCAGACTGGAGATGATCAGGTGGTTACCAATGGTGTGGAATGACCCAGATTCCTTTAACAAAGTTCTACTGATATAGTATACACATAGTTACTTGAATATGGAACAAATGGAAACAAGAGAATGCAAATGGGTCGGGACTGATGGATAGGGAGGACAATGGAAAAAGACTGGCAGAGAGAGAGAAATTTTAGACCTGTAAACATAAACAAAAAGGAGGTGCTATGCTGTTGGGGAAGGGAGAGGTGTAGGGGGCAACAGTTAAGATGGGTGAGGATTTGGAGAGGGGAAATGGGGGGGGCATGAAGCAAGCAGAGAATAGAAAGCCAGGAGATAAAAAGGAGAAAAGCATAATGAAGGAAGAGGAGGAATAAGGAAATTGAGGAGGTATAGGATGGGCAATAAGAGATGGAGAAAGTGAGAATCATAGCAAAGTGCAATTTGTGGACAGCCAAATGTGGTGTTATGGCATAGTGGAGGAGGGGTCAACAGTGAAAGTGGAGGAGAGGGCGACAGCAGTGAGAGTGGTGGAAAAGGGATGCACGGGAGGGGTAGGAGATTGCACAATGGGGATGAGGGACTGGAGGAGGGCCCCGAGCGAGGAGTGGAAAATGACACAGTGGGAGGGTTGTG
The DNA here is from genome assembly GCF_021461385.2 of Schistocerca piceifrons. Lineage (NCBI taxonomy): Eukaryota > Metazoa > Arthropoda > Insecta > Orthoptera > Acrididae > Schistocerca > Schistocerca piceifrons. Next base: position 268,427,035 of record NC_060145.1, read on the forward strand.
GAGGAGGAGATGCTGCAACAGATGGAAGAGAGACTGGGGAAGGGGGGAGGTGGGAGTAATGATAGAACCAGAAAGCAGGTGTTAGGGCAACAGTGGTGGGGGTGGGGGTTGGCAGGAGTATGAGAGTGGTGGTGTGTGTGTTGGGTGACTTTGATAGAAAGGGGGGATTATGATGATGACAGGGGGAGAGTACGAGGGTGACAGGAGGAGGGCAGTATAATAGTGATTTTGGGGGGGGGGGTGGGAGGGGTTAGATGGTGGGCGATGGGAGGCTGTCAGAGTGGCGGCGGGGCGCGAGCTTAGAGTGGCGGCGGGGGGCGAGCTTAGAGTGGCGGCGGGCCGCGAGCTTAGAGTGGCGGCGGGGGGCGAGCTTAGAGTGGCGGCGGTGCGCGAGCTTAGAGTGGCGGCGGGGCGCGTGCTTAGAGTGGCGGCGGGCCGCGAGCTTAGAGTGGCGGCGGGCCGCGAGCTTAGAGTGGCGGCGGGGGGCGAGCTTAGAGTGGCGGCGGTGCGCGAGCTTAGAGTGGCGGCGGGGCGCGTGCTTAGAGTGGCGGCGGGCCGCGAGCTTAGAGTGGCGGCGGGGGGCGAGCTTAGAGTGGCGGCGGTGCGCGAGCTTAGAGTGGCGGCGGTGCGCGAGCTTAGAGTGGCGGCGGGGCGCGTGCTTAGAGTGGCGGCGGGCCGCGAGCTTAGAGTGGCGGCGGGCCGCGAGCTTAGAGTGGCGGCGGGCCGCGAGCTTAGAGTGGCGACGGGGAAGGGAGCTGCGAGGGCGACAGGGAAGGGAGCTGCGAGGGCGACAGGGAAGGGTGCTGCGAGGGCGACAGGGAAGGGTGCTGCGAGGGCGACAGGGAAGGGTGCTGCGAGGGCGACAGGGAAGGGTGCTGCGAGAGCGACAGAGGGTGCTGCGAGGGCGACAGAGGGTGCTGCGAGGGCGACAGAGGGTGCTGCGAGGGCGACAGAGGGTGCTGCGAGGGCGACAGAGGGTGCTGCGAGGGCGACAGAGGGTGCTGCGAGGGCGACAGAGGGTGTTGCGAGGGCAACACAGGGGGAGTACAATGAAACAGTAGGCGCGGAAGGGAGATGGGTGTGTAAGAATCATGCAGTAGAGTAAAGGGGTACATGGAGGGTTTATGAATGATTCCGAAGAGCATAAAGATCATGGTGGAGAGTATAAACATTACAGGGAAGAGTATAAAAAACCCATATGAGAGAAAAAGGATTTGTGAGAGAATATGCACATGTTCAGAGGAAAGGGAAGATAACGTGAGGAGTAGTTGTTGTTGTTGATGTTATTGTTGTGGTCTTCAGCCCAAAGACTGGTTTGATGCAGCTCCCAATGCTACTCTACCCTGTGGAAGCATCTTTATCTCCAATTAACTACCGCAACATACATCCTTCTGAATCTGCTTAGTCTCTTGGTCTCCCTTTACAATTTTTACCCACCATGCCTCCCGTCAATACTAAATTGGTGACTCCTAGATGCCTCAGAACATGTCCCACCAACCGATCCCTTCTTCTAGTCAAGTTGTGCCACAAATTTCTCCTCTCCACAGTTCAATTAGTTACGTGATCGACCCATCTAATCTTCACCATTCTTCTGTAGCACCACATTTCTAAAGCTCCTATTCTCTTCTCTTCTAAACTGTTTATCATCCATGTTTCACTTCCATACATGGCTACACTGCATACAAATACTTTCAGAAAAGACTACCTGACCCTTAAATCTATACTCGATATTAACAAATTCATCTTCTTCAGAAACGCTATTCTTGCCATCACCAATCTGCATTTTTTTATCCTCTTTACTTCGACCTCCATCAGTTATTTTGCTTCCCAAAAAGCAAAACTCATCTACTACTTTAAGCATTTTATTTCATAATAAAATTCCTTGTGCATCGCCTGATTTAATGCAACTACATTACATTATCCTTCTTTTGCTTTCATTGATGTAGATCATATATCCTCCTTTCAAGACACTGTCCATTGCATTCAACTGCTCTTCCAAGATCTTTCCAATCTCTGACAGAAATACAATGTCATTGGCAAACCTCAAGGTTTTTATCTCTTCTCCCTGAATTTTAGCTCCTTCTCCATTTTTTTTCTTTATTTCCTTCACAGCCTGCTCAATATATAGATTGAACACTCCCTTCTCAACCACCGCTTCCCTCACTGCCCCTAGACTCCTGTAACTGCCATCTGATTTCTGCATAAATTGTAAATAGTCTTTCGCTCTCTTTATTTTATCCCTGCTACCTTCAGAATTTGAAAGAAATTATTCCAGTTGAACATTATCAAAAGCATTTTGTGAGTCTAAAAATGCTGTAAACTTAGGTTTGTCTTTCCTTAACCAACCTTCTCTAAGATCAGTCGTACGGTCAGTACTGCCTTGTGTGTTCCTTCTTTTCTATAGAATCTTCCCAGAGGGTGGCTTCTACCAGTTTTTCCTTATATCTATAGAATTTGTATTAGTATTTTGCAACCGTGTCTTATTCGACTGATAGTTTGGTAATTCTCATACCTGCCAGCACCTGCTTTCTTTGGAATTGGAATTTCCATATTCTTCCTGAAGTCTGAGGGTATTTTGCCTGTCTCATACATTTTGCTCATCAGATGGAAGAGTTTAGTTATGTCTGGCTCTCCCAAGGCTATCAGTAGTTCTAACAGAATGTTGTTTACTCCCATGCTCTGTCAAATTCTTCACTAAGCATCATATACCCATCTCATCTTCATCTATGTCCTCTTCCATTTCCATAATAATGCCATCACGTACACTCCCCTTGTACAGACCCTCTATACCTCCTTCCACCATTCTGCTTTCCCTTCTTTGCTTAGGACTTGTTTACCATCTGAGCTTTTTATATTCAAACAGGTGGTTCTTTTCTCTCCAAAGGTATCTTTAACTTTCCTGTAGGCACTGTCTATCTTACCCCTAGTGACACATTCTTCTACATCCGTACATTTGTCCTCTAGCCACTCCTGCTTAGCCATTTTGCACTTCTTGTTGATCTCATTTTTTAGACTTTTTTATTCCTTTTCGCCAGCTTCATTTACAGCATTTTTATATTTTCTTCTTTCATCATTTAATTTCAATATCTCATGTGTTACCCAAGTATTTCTACTAGCCTTCATCTTTTTACCTACTTGATCCTCTGCTGCCGTCACTATTTCATCTCTCAAAGCTACCCATTCTTCTTCTATGTATTCCTTTCCCCTGTTCTTGTCAATTGTTCCCTAACACTCCCTCTGAAACTCTCTACAACCTCTGGTTCTTTCAGTTTATCCATGCCCCATCTCCTTAAAGTCCTACCTTTTTGCAGTTTCTTCAGTTTTAATCTACAGTTCATAACCAATAAACTGTGGTCGGAGTCCACATATGGCACTGGAAATGTCTTACAATTTAAAACCTGTTTCCTAAATCTGTGTCTTACCATTATATAATCAATCTGAAACCTTCCGGTGTCTCCAGGTCTCTTCCATGTACACAGACTTCTTTCTTCTGCACATGCCTCACACCATTACAGAGCCTCCACCAGCTTGAATAGTCAATTGCTGACACGCAGGGTCCATGGATCTATGAGGTTGTCTCCATACCCGTACACGTCGATCCACTCAATACAAAATGGAATGAGACTCGTCAGACCAGGCAACATGTTTTCACTCATCAACAGTCCAATGTCGGTGCTGACAGGCCGGGCGAAGTGTAAAGCTTTGTATCGTGCAGTCATTTAAGGGCACACAAGTGGGTCTTTCACTCTGAAAGCCCATACTGATGATGTTTCATTGAATGGTTCAGATGCTGACACTTACTGATGGCCCAGCATTGAAATCTACAACAATTTGCAGAACGGTTGCACTTCTGTCTCATTGAACGATTCTCTTCAGTCATCATTGGTCCTGCTCTTGCAGGATCTTTTATTGGCCGCAGCAATGTCGGAGATTTGATGTTTTACCAGATTCCTGATACTTACAGTACATGAGTGAAATGGTCACACGGGAAAAAACCCACTTCTTCACTACCTCGGAGATGCAGTGTCCCATCGCTCGGGTGCTGACTATAACACCATGGTCAAACTCACTTAAATCTTGATAACATGCCATTATAGCAGCAGTAACCGATCTAACAACTGCGCCACACACTTTTCAGCTTATATGAGCGTTGCCAACTGCAGTGTCATATTCTGCCTGTTTACATCTCTGTATTTGAATATACATGCCTATACCAGTTTCTCTGGCACTTCAGCGTATTTCTTCAATCTCTTCATCATCTATGGAGCTATTTGGCATATAAACTTGTACTATTGTCGTAGGCGTGGGTTTTGTGGCCATCTTGGCTACAATAATACATTAACTATGCTGTCCATAGCAGCTTATCCGCGTTCCTACTTTTTATTCATTATTACACCTACTCCTACATTACCCCTACTGGATTTTGTATTTATAAACCTGTACTCAGCTGACCAGAAGTCCCTTTCCTCCTGCACTGGACTTCATTAATTCCCACTATATCTAACTGTAACCTATCCATTTCCCTTTTTAAATTTTCTAACCTATCTGTCCAGTTAAGGGACCTGACAGTCCACACTCTGATCTGTAGAACACCAACTATGTTTCTCCTGATAATGGCATACTCCTGAGTAGACCCCACCCAGAAATCCAAATGGGGGACTATTTTATCTCTGGAATATTTTACCCAAGAGGAATGCCATCATCATTTAACCATAGAGTAAAGCTCCGTATCCTCGGGAAGAATTATGGCTGGTAGTCTCCCCTTGCTTTCAGGTGTTCACAGTACCAGCACAGCAATACAGTTGTTTTGGTTAATATTATAGGCCAGTTCCATCAATCATCCAGACTGTTGTCCCTGGAACTACTGGAAAGGCTTCTGCCCCTCTTCAGGAACCACACGTTTGTCTGGCTCTCAACAATACCCCTACATTGTGGTTGCACCTATGGTACTGCAATCTGTATTGCTCTGGCACCAACAGCAAGGGTCCATGGTTCATGGGAGGGACAAGGTGAGGGTTGGGACATGAGGAGTATGACGATAATTAGAGGTATTAGGGGGATTTGCAGACACTATGAGAATGACAGGATGGAGTTCAAGTATGAGGGGGTAATATGAAACAGCATGAGGGTGACAGCAGGAGAACGTATGCAGATGACAAGAGTTTATGATGAACAGAGGAAGAGGATGAATACAACAAGAGTGAGGATGAATCTGACGGAGTTAGAGAATAAGGGCTTGGGGCACTACGAGATGACGCTTCCAAAGGGAGGAGAATATTGGGACAGGGTGGAGTGGGTGGGGGGTGGTAGAGTGGAGCATGAGGATGTTGCATGGGGAGGGAGAATGAGTATTACAGTGAGGAAAATATGTCAGAGAGAGATGGTGTGGATGTAGAGGGACAAGCAAGAAGTTGACAAGTCCAGTTGCTGTGATGTCAGAGAAGGGGAGAGACAGTGACAGAGAGAGAGAGAGAGAGAGAGAGAGAGAGAGAGAGAGAGAGAGAGGGGGGGGGGGGGGGTGCAATAAAGAAGAGAGAATGGATGGAAAAATCAGGATTACAGGGACATGAGGTTTGAGAAGATTCGGAAAGAAGCAATAGAGTTTTCCAAGCGACTTGAATGGGATTGAAAGATAAGAGGGAAGAAGATTGGTGAACAGACAGAGGCTCAAAAATGATGCAGGCAGTAGTGGGGACTATGTTTGACGGACGGAGAAGGAGAGTAAGCGATATGCAACCCTTCTTTAAATTCTGTATTTTTATCAATTGTGAATACAGGTACATATTACAGAAAACTTCCATGTTTCTTGGATGGGTTAAAAACAATACTTTGTATAGAAAATATAAGTACATTTAATCTTTGTGGCAACCTTTCAGAAAAACTACATGGTCTGTTGAATGATTGGGTCTTCTGCCATTTGATGGTGTCATTGCAGGGAGCACCTGAAGAAGACATTAAGTCACACTGTCAAAACATCATGAGGGATGATGCTAATGACCAGCAGAAGACCAAATAATTCAATACATCATCTATTGTCTGGAAAGCCTACAGAATTACAATTTTACAGTAATTACAATAGTGATCCTGCATTATGTTTTACTCATCTTTCACATCCCTGTAACAAGAATAGAATGGAATGGACATGTCTTGAAAGGAGCATATAAGATGAACATCAACAAAAGCAAAACAAGAATAATAGAATGTAGTCTAATGAAATCAGGTGATGCTGAGGGAATTAGATTAGAAAATGAGATACTTAATAAAGTACACAGGTTTTGCTATATGAGCAGCAAAATAACTGATGATGGCTGAAAGAGAGAGGATATAAAATGTAGATGCAATGGCTAGAAAAACGTTTCTGGAGAAGAGAAGTTTGTTAACATCGAGTATAGATTTAAATGTCAGGAAGGAATATGTTGCAGTAGTTACTAAGGGGCTAGCACAGAATAGAGTAACATGGAGAGTTGCATCAAACCAATCTTCAGACTGAACACCACAACGCCGACGATCATTGCTCCACATTAATTACACAGGCCAATGAAAATTTTTTTTTAAAAACCTTTTTTTTACTTTGATAGCTGATCTTCATAGATTTTTATGAGGTGAATCCAAATCTAGCCTTAGTTTTTTTGTATCACCCATAGTTTTTGAGCAATATGCTTTTTATTATATAGTATAAAAATCCTATGCTATACCATGAATGGGGAAATTAATGAAAAGCTTTGTTACAACATAAGCATGGTTTGTATTTACAGTAAGCTACTTAAAACAATGATATGTGTCAATAGAGGTTTCACTTGTCAGCCGGAATTGGTTTGTATTTTCTTTCTCTTTTTTCTTTGAAGCTTCTTTTGTAGCTTTTTCTACGATCGGTCGCTTGCTGAACTTCTCGGAGAAGTGATCAACAGTAGTCCCCCATCATGTTGGTGTTTCAGCGGCCTTGGTAGAGGTTTTCCATCACTTTAATGTCCTGTTGAAAATGCTCTCCTTGCTCCTCACTAACATCTCCCATATTGTCCGGGAAGTAATCAAGGTGACTGTTTAAAAAGTGAACTTTCAGGCCCATTAAACATCCTAAAGTTTTAAACTCCTTTAACACTGTAACTATAATAGTAACATATTCTGGGTCTCTTGCATGTCCTAAGAACTTTGTAACAACTTGTTTGAATGATACCCATGCTTCTTTCTCATTTAAGGTCATTGTGGATTCAAAGTTAACATCAATTTTCTAATGTCAGGTACGACAAAGATGCCTTCTTTTAGATGCATACATGTTACCATTGTGTAATAAAACAACCTTTAAACTAGTTTTGGATGAATCAATAAACAGCCTCCAGTCTTCCTTTTTGTATTCAATACCAAACTCATTCATCAGACTGGGAATGTCTGAGCAGTTCACTAAATCAGCTTCTTGTTGAAAAAGCTTGGAAAATTGCTGCTCTCTCTTCCTATACTAGTATATGCTGGTTCCAACTGCCAATAAGTTCTCTTCTTTAAATCTAGAGCCAAGAAATTCAGCTTTTCTTTGGTTAAGTGCAGATCCCTAATCAAATCGTTAAGCTCTATCTGAGTAAACAATTTGGGCTCTAGACTTTCTGTACTACAATGGAATTCATCATCATCTGTTTCATCTAAATCAGATTGTACATCAGAAAATACTTCTGTTGGAATAGAATTTGTATCATCTGGTGGTTCAGGAAATGGCAAATCTACACCATGCCTTACCGGCCGGATGGCAGGTGGAAGGTTAGGGTAGCTTATCACCTTCTTGTTTTTTGAATTACGGCCAGTAATATCAACACTGCAAAAGAAGCAATCATTGGAATGATTTCTTGGCTCCCTCCATATCATAGGAACAGCAAATCTAAAGGCTTTTTTTCTCCTTTTTGGACCATTTTCTCAGATCTTCAACACATACATAACATACCTTATGTGGTACCCAAGATTTATCTTGATCACCATGTTTAGATCCAAAGTACGATAGATAAACCTTTTTCACAAAGTCTGTAATGTTTCTTTGGTGTTTTTTAACCACAAATTCACCACAAACATAACAAAAACTGTCAGCAGAGTTTTGACAAGCATTATTAGACATTGTACTGAGCACATGTACAGGAAACGGGAACGTGAGGTTAGGCTGACAGTAAACAAAACACCATCTGTTAACACAAAAATTGAATCCACCTTTTTTTGCCAGCAAATGTTTTTCAACAGTCCCACCAACATCATCTACATTCATTACGCCTCCTTTTTAAATTATTTTAACTATATAAAAGCTGTTAAATTCTTTAAAAAAAACACTTAATTTAATAAATTTAACTATAAAATGTGAAGAAACGGTGGGTGACACTGTTTTTTAAGTATCATATTTGGATTTCCCACCCTAAAAACATAAGAATAAGGTATTTTCAGCAAAAAAGTTTTTCCATCGTTGGCCTGTGTTATTTTTTGGAGTTGTGATTCTTTTTCGTCAGTGTATTAGGAAATTGCAACATTGGTATATAAACAACGAAGCTGTAATTTTGCACATGTAGCTGTTCCAAATTTCTGTAAAACATTGCTAACCTATTAAGAAGCAGAAAAGCAAAAGCCAAATGGAATAAAACCACATATAATAAATAAGCATGGAAAAGCCACACTGTTAACAATACAACAGGATTTATACTACAGTAGTCACAGTAACTGAAAAGTAAACACAGAGTCATCCGAGATTTTCAAAAGTTAACTTCTCGCTCAAGTGGAAAGCAGAAGCAGAGAATTAATAATCTGCTGGAAACATTTTGATGAAAAGGCATCTCTCCCAGGGTTTAACAATGAGGGGGAAGAGGAGGAGAAGGATGCAGGTAAGATACAAAGCAAGTTCATCTGATAACTTACATGAGTCAGTGACTCTTATTTCAGAAAGATAACTGAAGCAATCAGATGTCATTATGCATAAACCATCAAATTCTTTCCAGTGATTTAGATATGAAGCAGAAAGATTGAAACACGGAAAACAAAGCCGGCCGGAGGTGGCCAAGCGGTTCTAGGCGCTACAGTCCTGGAACCGCGCGGACCGCTACGGTCGCAGGTTCGAATCCTGCCTCGGGCATGGATGTGTGTGATGTCTTTAGGTTAGTTAGGTTTAAGTAGTTCTAAGTTCTAGGGGACTGATGACCTCAGATGTTTAGTCCCATAGTGCTCAGAGCCAGAAAACACAAGCATAAACTATTTCTCTATTCTTACACTACTGTGTCTCAAATCCACTGTTTTTTCCTTACTTATGCTCTTTTCACTTCCTTTGGTACATATTGTTAAGTGATTTCCTTGATATTCAGCATTATTTTGACATTTACCAATAGATGAATTACGGAAGAGAAATTTTATCAATTGAGCATCTATTTTCCAAAATATTCAAATGTTTAAAAGGTAAGCAATAAATATTAAGGGGTAAAATTTGTAAGAACACAGAATGGACTGATCATATAACCTCATGTGTAAGTAAAGCAGTTGGCAACTTTGGTTCATTGACACTGGGAAAATATGACACCGAAAAAGACTACTTACAAAAAAACTGGAGTGACCATCCTAGAATACTGCTCAAGTTTGTGGGACCATTGCAAATAGTACTAGCAGGAGATATTGAACATATAACAGGAAGGTAATACAAATGCTCACAGGTTTGTTTGATCATATAAAAGCTGTAAAAACCTGAGCTGGTAGATGCTTGAAGATAGATACCAAATGTCCTGCCAATGTATCACTCTCACAGGGACCATTGAAGACAAGTTCAGACTAATTACAGCACATATTCGTATTTAAGCAATCCTCCTCTGCGCACCTACATATGAAAATGGAATGGGAAGAAGATAATTGGTACAATGGAAGGTACCTTCTGCTACGCAATTCAAGTGGTTTACAGAGTGTATATTGGTAGATAGTTGTTACTTACCATAAGCTGAGTTGCAGATAGACACTACAAAAATGTTGTCACGTATATAGATTTACAGCCAGTAAGGCTTTGTCGAAATTAGATGGACACACACACACACACACAAACACACACACACACACACACCTGCAGTCTCAGTCAACTAAGGCTAAAAGTGAAGTGCTGCTGGGGAGCAGGCAAGGACAAGGTGAAGAGAGGGTACAGCAGCTATGTGCAGTCAGGAGGTTAGACAGAGGGCAGCAGTGTGGGGGGGGGGGGGGGGGGGATAGTGGAATAGGACAGAAGTAAAAAGACTAGGTGCTATGGAGGAATGAGGGCAGTGTAGTGCTGAATGGGAACAGAGAAGGGGCTAGATGGGAGAGGACAATGACTAACAAAGGCTAAGGCCAGGAGGGTTATAGGAATGTAGGGATATATTGCAAGGAAAGTTACCACATATGCAATTCAGAAAAGCTGTTGTTGGTGGGAATTATTCATATGGCAATAAGCTGTGAAGCAGTCACTGAATGAAGGATGTCATGTTCGGCACCATGCTCGGCAACAGGGTGGTTGATTTGTTTCTTGGCCCAGTCTGTCAGTGGCCATTCATGCAGACAGACAGCTTTTGGTTGTCATGTCCACATAGAATACAGCACAGTAGTTGCAGGTTAGCTTGTCGATCACATGACTTGTTTCACAGGTAGCCCTGCCTTTGAGGCAATAGGCAATGTTTGTGACCGGGCTGGAGTAGGTGGTGATGGGAGGATGTGCGGGACAGGTCTTGCATCTAGGTCTATAGGTCTATTACGATGGGTATGAGCCATGAGGTAAGGGGTTGGGAGCATGGGTTGTGTAGGGATGGACGGAGTATATTGTGTAGGTTTTGGTGGACAGTGGAATACCACTGTGAGAGGGTGTGGGAAGGGTAGTGGGCAGAACATTTTTCATTTCACAGCTTGACGAGAGATAGTTGAAACCCTGGCAGAGAATGTCTTTTAGTTGCTCCATCCCTAGGTGGTACTGACTTATGAGGATGCTCCTTATGAGGAGGCCAGACAGTGGAACTTTGGGAGATGGTGGGGAGACTGGAAAGATAAGGCACAGGAGATTTGTTTTTGTACAAGGTTGGGAGGATAATTATGGTTCATGAAGACTTCAGTGAGATCCTCAGTATATTTTTAGAGGGACTGCTCGTCGCTACAGATGTGACGGCCATGGGTGGTAGTCTGTATGGAAGGGACTTCTTGATATGGAACTGGTGGCAACTGTTGAAGTGGAGGTATTGCTGTTTGTTAGTCGGTTTGATTGGGATGGAGGTACTGATGTAGCCATCTTTGAGGTGGACGACACCATCTAGGAAGGTTGCTTGTTGGGATGAGTAGGACCACGTGAAGCAACTGGGAGAGAAATTGTTGAGGCTCTGGAGGAATGTGGATAAGGTGTCCTCACCCTTGATCTAAAATTGCTAAGATGTCAATTAATGAATCTGACACAGATGAGGGGGTTTAGGATTCTGGATGTTTAGGAAGGATTTCTCTAGATGGCTCATGAATAGGTTGGGCATATGACAGCACCATGTGAGTGCCCATAGCTGTGTCCTGGATTTGTTTGTAGGTAATGTCTTCAAAGGAAAAGTAACTGTGGGTGAGGTGTATAGTTGGTCATGGCAACTAGGAAGGAGATAGTTAGTTTGGAATCCGTCAGGCACTGCGAATGGTGGTGTTCAATAGTGATAAGGCCCATGAGCATTACGGTTGTTAGTGTAAAGGGAGGTGGCATCAATAGTGATGAGCAGGGGCAAAGTGTGGCAGGGGGACAGGAATTGTGGAGAATCAGTGGAGGAAATGGTTGGTATCTTTTATATAGGAGGATAGGTTCCGGATAATTAGTTGAAAGTGTTGGTCTATGAAAGCAGAAATTCCCTCAGTGGGGGCACAACTGGCCAAAAATGGGGCATCCTAGGTGGTTTGGTTTCTGGACTTTAGGAAGTATATAAAAGGCAGGAGTGTGGAGAATGGTAGGGGTGAGCAGAGAGATGGACTCCGGGGAGGGTATTCTTATGATGGCCTAAGAATACCAACTTCATAGATGTAGCCTTAAAAGTACTTTGGTAGCTGTTCAGAATTTTTTTTTTTTTTTTTTAAAGCAATCACCGACTACTTTATCCCCTTTATGGTGGAATTACCAGAAATGCTGAAACACACAGTTTTTTATTTTCTGACTAAGAAACCAAATACCAGTTTTTGAAGTTCCAGCTTCAAAATTCCCTTAATAGCGACATACTTTCAAAAAGTCTTTCATTCTCTATTTCACCCCCCTTAGGAGTGGAATTCAGAAATTCCTTCTTAAATGATGCCTTCAGTATAAAATCCACAGCCTCTCCAAACTGCAAGTTTCTATCCTTAGGAGGATTGGGCTGGGCAGTGACGAGTCAGTGAATCAGTCTGAGCCTATTTCACCCCCCTCAGGGGTTAAGCTTCCAACAACAGTGAAATCATATTTTTTTCATCTCGAACCATGAAGCCAAACATCAACTTCAAAGATATTGCTTTAAAAATGCATCCACAATGGAACACTGGGTGTTCCACTTATCTTATGACTGCCTGTGCAACGCGGTAGATGCCTGGCAGTGAGCGCTCCATTGACTGGCGATCAGATGCCGTGTCGCCCGTCTACTGCTGCGGTACCACTTGACGACATTTAAACCATACACAAACAAATTTTGTACTCATCCATGTCACATATGAAGATGCTGAAACTGCCTGCCATTATTTTCCACACATTTCTGACATCTACTCAAGAAATTATTAATCAACGATGTAATTCTCTCTGAGATATTGAATTAACTGATTCATAGATACTATACTTGAGCTCCTTTATCGTGTGAGGATTTGTTGTGTATGCTTTGTCCTTCAGCGCACCCCATAAATAAAAATCACACAGAGTTAAATCAGGACTTCTAGTGGGCCAGATTTTGTTACTAATCACTCGTTCATCAAACACATTATGAATTGTGTGCAAAGAAACACTGGCCATATGAGCCCTAGCCAAATTCTGTTGAAAAAAATGCGAAGCTTCGCTCTCTTTCAATCAGTACATTAAAAACACTGGCAAAATGTTTTGGTCATAAAAAAATTGAGCCTATTATTCTGTCATCACTAACTGTGCACCACACCCCTATTTTCTGATCATGAAGGGGTTCCTCATGAAGCACTATAGGTCTATCGGTGCTCCAATGTTGACAGTTTTTGGAATTAACATACCCAGGTAAATGGAACCAAGCCTCGTCTGAAAACAGAATGAGATTCGAATCCATTTCACCATCATGCACTTGTTTTAAAACCCATTCGCAAAACTTAAACCCATGCACAGGATGACTAGGTTGAAGTTCTTGAGCTACTGATACTTTATAGGGTCTTACCCCATGCAGCTTAGCACCTCTTTGTACAGAGGTGTGCAAAATTTGTGTTTGCTGCAAAAGACATCCAAGACTTTTTAGGTGAATGTTCCAGGTGGTACACAGTGTCACTGAGATGAGTTTCTATGAGCACTAAAGGTCATCGTTTACACTTGTTATCTTGAATGCTTTCCGTTTCATGAAATTTATTCACTAATTTGAGAACTGCATACGACTCTGAACTCTGACACCTGGATCTTTTGTTTATACTATCTCCAAACAGTACAAGTGGACCCTGTACGCACATTCGAATCATAAATAAGCACTGGTAGAACTGAATAATTTGCTCTTGCCATAGCTGCATTCGCAAACTTCAGTGTTACATTCATGATGCCTGTTTCACTGCTCGAATGACACAGGCTGACAAGGAGCATATGCCTGTATGGCCTTCAGGCTCCCCCCCCCCCCCCCCCCCCCCCCCCCAATTTAAGACTGATTATGCCTTTCAGCCCCATCCCAAAAAAAAATAAATAAATAAATTAGGGGTGGGGGAGGCATACTGCAGTTCTGTGGGATCCATTCGACTGGCAGGCACGGCTTCCATGGCCGGCCTGGGCAGGCAGTCATCAGATAAATGGAATGCCTTGTATTTTCATAAAATATTTCACCCCCTTAGGGTCTGAGCTTCCAAGAACAGTGAGATGCACATGTTTTATTTCTAACAGAGAAGCAAAATACAAATTTTGATAGACTTAGCTTCAAAAATGCTTGCACAATGAAATATTTCCATAAAGGACTTTCACTCCTCATTTCACCTCACAGGGTTAAATTTACAAAAATGCTGAAACACATATTTCTTTACTTCTGACCAAGAAACCAAATACAATTTTTATAGGTCTAGCTTTAAAACTGCATTAATAGCAACATTTTTGACAAAAAACCCTCCTTCCCCTATTTCACCCCTTCGGGTTGGAATTTCAAAAATCTCTTCTGAAACACCTACGTCATAAGATCCACAACTTCTCCAAACTTCATGCTTCTACGCCTAGTGGTTTGGGCTTGGTGGTGGTCAGTGAGTGAGTCCATTTCCTTTTATATATAGAGATTTCACTAATGAGTATTTAAATCTGTAAGGAAACTGACCACACCTGAAAGACACACTGCTAAGTGACTGTGTAAGTATGGTATTCTGTCTTACGGCAGGTCTTGTCATGGGTTAAGCCTCTTCCACTTTTGTCTGTCCATAGCCAGTCTTTTCATTTCTGAATATTTGCCTCCTTTGATATTGACTAGCTTTTTGATATCTTCTTTTTCCTCTTCCCCTTTTTCACTCCATCATTTTTTTCTATTCCTTCCTTCAATAAACAGTCCCTCCTCAAATAATGTCCAATCCAGTTCCATTTTCTCTTTCTGATGACTTTCAGCATCTTTCTTTCTTCTCCAACTCTTCGTAATACTTCTTCATTCCTTACTCGGTCTTCCCATTTCACTTTTTCCCTTCTTCTCCATATCCACATCTCTAGTGTCTCCAATCTTCTTTCCTCAATGTCCTGGTCTCCGCACCATATAGTGCAATGCTCCAGATGTAACATTTGGCAAGTATTTTCCTCAGATCTTTGTTTCGTGGCCCACAAAGTAATTTCTGTTTCCTCTTGAATCCTTCTTTTGCCATTGCAATTCTTTTCCTAATTTCTGTTGATGGGATGGATCTCTGAATTAATGCATGGTGCACTGATCTCCACAATTCTTCTTTATAATTCATCATAGTCAACTGCTAAGGAACAGAGAGACTGTTGGACAGGAATAATGACAGGCAATGATGGACAACATGAGACACAGTACATACATAACTAAGGGGCACATGACACAGTAAACTGGGATTCATTGAAGAACATCACTCTAGACCATTGTTGCTGTTCCTAACCAACATGCTCCTTACATCAATGGTCGCTTTCTCGACAGTAGCAGGGTTGAAGTGGGATGCATTTAATAAGTTTATGAGCATACAAATCAACCTGCTTTAATAGCCCTGAAATGGTTCTGGCAGAGACAAGTGTACCAACAGTGGTCACAAGTTATGCAGCAATCTGCCTAAGAGTGATATGCCCATTCCTTTATGCAACTAGGGCTACATATTGATCATCTTAAAGTGCGGTAGTCCATATTTGACCACTGGCATGCTTTTGCATAGCATTTCCACTTTCGGCAGTTTTTTTAAATCATGACATGACACTTCTGGGCACCCCCATATAGTGTCAACGTTAGTGACACTTTGACTGGCTTTATATGTGCTACTGTTTATCTACAATCATAAGCATGCAAATGACATCTTGAAGATATGACACGGTACCACACGGAATGTTGCACTAATTGATTCCACAAAAACCTTCACCAGACACCATACTGCATGAACTGTCGAATGCAAACAGAGTGTTTGTGCACAGGCTCTGCTGCAGTTTAACACATCCCACCCTACACATTTCCTTTCAGTTTCATTGGTCAAGTATTCACAGCAATTGGCAGCTGTTGGCAGCTGTTCTGCATCTGCGGGAACTGGCAGCAGTTCTGCAGCAATTGTCAGCTTTTCTGTAGCAACTGGCATTGTTCCCTAACAATTGTCAAGCAGTGTATTTACTGATTTAATAACAGACACAATTTCACTTAGCTCTTAACAGTGGTCTCCCTCTGCCAATACACTACCCTCTCCCAAGCAGATACTTGCTTTCTACCCCACAATGTGCAACATCACTACTCGGTCAACATCAGGATGAGATACGTATAATCCTTGCTGTCCATGCCTCTCGTTGTCCTTGCTCTCCCTTTCCCCTCACCTCGTCTTAGTCCATCATTTACTCCACCAACCCCCCCCCCCACACACACACCACCCCCAACAGACAAACCTGCACTTAATTTAAATTGCAGTGCACAGGCAGGGTAGTTGCATGTGTATGGAACTGTCTGTGTGCTCTGAATAATTGAAGTTTGTCAGTTGAGCAACCAAGTTCCAGTTTCCAGTGCCTCCCCCATATGGAGATTGGTTACATGCCCTTATTTGTATCGCATACTGAATTCTGCCTAAGAGAGAGCCATCAATTACAGAACTCAGCTCTTCATCAGAGTTCGTATATGACTCGAACTCATGACCAAGTCGATGAGAGCTTCATCTTCCCACGTTTTTAAAATGAAACACACATTTGGCAGTAAGGAGTAAGTGTATTGACATAATGCCACACAAAATGCGGTATTTAAACTTGACGCAAAATGTGTATATGAGTAGAATTTAAGGACTTCAAATTTGGAATAATAAACTTGGAGAAAGAAGAAGACCAAGTCTGTCTGAGTCACTGATTATGACTGTTGTCTGAAAGAAACAAACAAGTCTACAAAATCAGTTGTTTGAAAATACCGAGTCATTGGCAATGATAGTTACGTGAAGCTAATAAGCAGAGGATAACACACTAGGTGGTCTATCAACATGGAAGACATTTGCAGATGGTCACATCATTATTTTATATTTTGTGTCAAATTCTCTTTTTTGACAATTTTTCAATAGCAAGGAGAGGATTACATTTACAAACTACTGGTTTCGGCCTTTTCCAAACAAACAGCTCTGGCAGTACTTTTTCTGGTGAGCTATCATTTTCTTTCAGGGATGCTATAAAATCCACTGCCTCATGTTTGCATTTAGCAGTGGCAGCTTGTGCAAAATTTTGCCAATGTGCTACAATATTACAAAAATAAGCAGACTGTGTTTCACTAGGTCATCATGACAGGTGTGACTTATACTGTTGCAATATTAGCTTACATAATGTACTAAGATCATGTATACTGTTGATATATTTACAACTTCCACTATGTTTTTTATTACAGCATTAATATGTACTAGAACTTTCACTCCTCCAGTACACAATGCATCACAGTTCCTGAATAACAAACATTATGGAATTATGGAAATCAGTGCGCCACACGTTAATTCAGAAGTCAGTCACTCGGCAATGTCTCTTTCAGGTGTAGCCAGTTTCCTTACAGACTGAAACACTCATAGCATTACAAACATCACATCTGCAGATCCAACTCTTTTTTGGACACTTTCACACTAAACTTCCTCGTGTACCCCCTTATGCTACCGCATATAGCCCTTTTGACTGGCAAGGGTAGTAATCGTAAATAAATCTAAATTTTATAATGAATAGTTTAACATTATAAGGGAAAAAAAGGGGAGGAGGGTTATAGTAGTGGAATTAAAACCTGAGCCAACATATTGCCAATCTATGCTCTTGAGCATTGTAATGACATGTAAAATGCTACTAAAAAGATTCGTCACACTCTATTTGTATTTCTTCAGTGTTTTACCTTTTCATATGGCCTACTCACATATAATATTCTAAGAAATTAAAGCTCTCATTTTTCTCCTCAAAAAATCTACTGGAAAAGGCCCTCTTTGCAGACCATCTACAGAAATTTTTCACTTATACTGGCACAATGCTTTACACACACTTCCAAAGCAAATTACTGGTGTGGTACTGAAGCAACATAGCACCCTAGTGCCAGCCGAGATGATGTTCCATCAGAGCACGTACAGTTAAAAACAGACAGCTGCTACCTTTCTCCGAGATCTTCATAGTGGGACTCGCACCATTTCCACACTTGACAATGGTATATAGTTATCACAGAGAGAGCGCTACAAAATGTTTTCCTCTGTTTTATTTGCATACCATCATGCAATCGAACAGAAATGGCAAAATTTGTGTGTGCTTCCGGCTTGCATTCAAAGATAAATGGCACGATTTTAGTGCAATATTTACAGTGTACAGCAGCACATTAACATATGATCACTCGCCACCACTGGCATTTAGTATTTCATCTTTAACATGTGGTTATTCATTCCTCTACACTGGAAATATGTTAACATTTAGCCTACTTTTCAGAATTTTTTTCAAATGTTGAAATGATGATGTGTAAGGAGTCAATGCTCTGGTTTCACTGCCGATGTGCAACAAAAAACAGAAAATTTGACAATACAGGGTGGCACAGGGAAATGGGAAATTTTGAAGTAATGTAATTTGCTGTAATAAACACACGAAAAACATTTTTCTTTTGACAAAAGTGCATTTATGCAGTATTTAATATATGTTCTCATTATGAAATGCACAAACTGTCTCTTCACTTTTTAAAGATATCAGAAAGATGTGCTCCCTTTGATGTTCGCATTCTAATACGCTGTTATGGAAACTCTGGGATGCTCAGTGGGTGTGGTAGTGATGCCTTGGGGTATGGTAGTGATGCCTTGGGGTATGGTAGCGATTTCTTCTTCAACCTTGTTTCAGTTCATGAATAGTTGCATGATATGTGCACTTCTTTGGTTTTAAGATGTCTCCACAGGAAGAAATTAGACACACTATGATCAGGGGATCTCGAAGGCCATGAAATGTCACTACTACATGAAATTACACGCCTTTCACTGATTGTTGGGCAGTATGTGCCTTGGCTCCATCCAGCTGAAAATATGTTTTCAATGTCTCGATGTACAGAATATCAGTGTACAGAATGTCTCAAAAGCATATCAACAAACTGAGCGGATGTTACGTATTGCTGCAACACTATCCCACACTCAAAAAGGCTACAACACCATGACATGATACAGCACACCATACTGCAACCTTGGCACTGTGTAATGAAGCTTGTGAAACTCTCAAGGATTTTCCTGTGGCCACAAAGAGAAATTCTGTTTGTTAATGTATCCATTACAGTGGAAGTGGGCTTTATCTCACTTCCGTATGTTGTTAAGAAAATTGGCAGACTCAATGATTTTAGCTAACAGCCATTCACTAAATTCTGTATGCAACACAGGGTCCTGTACATTTAATTGCTACCCAGTTTTTAATGTGTAGAGTATTACTTGTACTCTTCATCACCCAATCACTAGCAGACATGCATGATGTTGAACATAGTGGCAAGAGCTCCTCTCAATGGAAAACAGCTGCAAAGTTCTCTGGGGTATGTACTGTCCAAATTCTGCCTGAAGGCTTCTTCTTCAAGGTTGAATCAGTTTCTTCAAAATTATGCCCCCCTCATTGTAATTGCATGAGCAAATGGGACATGTCCAAGATGAACTAGCTGGTAACACTGTTGAAATACCTTCTGGGCAGTAGTCACATTATCATGTTGCTTGTAAAATCCTTTCACAGCGATAAAATGTTTTGTGCCATTCCACTGCTGCATGCTTACTTAATGGCAACATACTTACAACTACATATTAGTTCCAAACAACTTTCAGTGCTAGTGTTGACAACACTAATGTTCAAAATTTCTACTTTGCCTGTGCCACCTTATATATTAAGGTTTAAACATCAGATGCACAAAGAGAAAGTATGAAACATAGAATGCAAGAAGTATGTGTAAAATGAATCGGGAAGATATTTTTGTATTAAAATTTCCATACATTATGAAGACTAATGATACGCGGTTAGATGCAAGGACACAGTGAACCATATCAAACAACACAAGAGAGTTGGTTTTTTTCCTGCTTAGCAACTACATTCATCTGTTCATGAACAGTCATAAATATTACTAGGAAACACTGTTTCTCTTTTGGACTGTTGGCCTGTCATCAGAGCTCTTGGTACGTGGTGTGGTGGCAGTAGGTTAGATGCACTGTATGAAAAAATATATTTACATCCACAATAGCTTTAGCATTCACAATATTCACCATTTCATTCAACAATAATAATTGAAAATTTGCCTTGGGAATAAAATTTGCCTTGGGAGTAAAGCAATACATGAAGGAAAACTGGAAAAAAATGGTTCAAATGGCTCTGAGAACTATGGGACTTAACATCTGAGGTCATCAGTCCCTAGAACTTAGAACTATTTAAACCTGACTAACCTAAGGACTTCACACACATCCATGTCCCAGGCAGGATTTGAACCTGTGACCATAGCGGTCGCGGGGTTCCACACTGAAGCGCCTAGAGCCGCTCGGCCACTGCGGCGCGCGAAAACTGGAAAGTCAGCGCACAATAATTTTATAACCAAAATGTTTAATAGGTAACAAAACAAAAATCACAAGTGAACTTACATCTTTTATCTACTTTTCTACATAGTCACCAATGTTCTGAACACATTTCTCCCATTGTGGTAGCAGTTTGAATATGCCCTGTTTGTAGAAGTCTGTTTGGTTGGAGTATAGATATCTGAGGACTGCTGATTTCACTTCTGCATCTGTTGCAAATTGTTGGCCGGCCAGAAATATCATCATGGGACCAAACAGATGAAAGTCTGACAGTGCAAGGTCTGGACTGTAAGGTGGAAGCTGGAGCACCTCCCACCCAAATTTGGTGATTTTCTCATGAATAAGAGCAGTAACATGTGGCCAAGCATTGCCACAAAGAAGTTTGACATTGTCAGCTTTACTGTTTTATTTATCATGAAGGAGATAATGCAACTTAACTAAAGTTTTAATGTAGGCTGCAGCATTTGTAGTGGTCCTGTGTTCAGCAAAACCCACCACTAATACACCATGCATATCCCAGAACATTGTCACAAGCACTTTCCTGGCAGACTGCATTGCTCTGAATTTTTTCATACATACTGGCCCAGATCACAGAATAAATAGACTGACTGTCCTTCACGGTGTAACAGTCAACTGCATATATAGTTTTTCCATCAGACAACAGGTGCCGCAGGCAGAGCTATGATGGTCACTGACTGATACATGTCACAGAGCTAATAATGCTATTTCTACAGTGAAGTGTTTGAGGATGGATTTGTTGGCATTTAGCAGAAGGCCAGTGCACTGCAAGCCGAGTGCATTTACCCCAAAGCTGACTGTAATTGAAGAATGAAAGTCACCGATTAACTTTTGTAATTCTACAGTCAAAAATTATTTCTGCTGTAGGGATACTTCTTACAGTTATGTGTGGAATAAATAAATGAAATGAATGGAAAGTGGATGCTTATAAACATTTCCACTGATGCAGTGCTTGTATGCAAGTTGCACTGCCATAAAGGATTTCTGATAAATTGTCACATTTATGCAGTTTCATGGTTTACACATTTGTCACCCTGGATTATGGGGGGTAAAAGTATCTCCATGTGCTATATTACACTAAAAGCTCTCAAATTCTTCTCAACTTCTTAGAATTTTGTGCCAATGCTAGTATAAACAAAGAATAGGTAACTGTCAGAAGCCAACTGGTTTTCAGTTCGAAGTCCTATAAAACATTTGTTACAGGTGTCTCAGTAATTTGTTTCTTGCTTCACTCTTTACTGTTGTTAATCACTTGCCAATAAGATCATAATGATTCTCGGTGATTCCTGTTTATCAGATGTTAGGAACAGTATGAATAAATTTATCTGAATACAAGCAATCATCCATGAGCTGCAGTGCTACACAATTGTGGATGGTCCAACTATACAGGCACCCACCACTGTTTTGTTTCCTGTGTTTTACAGCCGACTGCTCCTGCCTGACATTAAAATGAACATCTACAACACCACACACTGATTTCACTGCACCATATAAAAATTAAATTGATTAGTAATATGTGCAGACAGCTCATTACAACTGCTATTCAAGTAAATGATTTGAGCACAGTTCCTGTAGTAAGTACAATGTGAGTACAATTGCGTGTCTGTCCTGACACTATCAACATTAGCCTCTATTGTGCATAGTGGATGTATTGGCATTAGCTAAATTATAATGACCATAATTTTTCTCACTTAGGCAGTAAACAAGCTTAAGAAAAAGTTTTGGCTTCCTTTGTAACTATTTCTTTAGCCATTCTTAACCACATTTTGCATCTGATTACAATTGGATGTAAATGCCAGTAATTTCATCTATGCACTGAACATCTGTGTATTCAAGAATGCAATTAAAAAAATTATTGTGATACTTTAAATATCTTCAATATACTGTCAACACATCTACTACTGTCACGAACAGTACTGTTTTGCTCAGATTAAACACGTTATCTCCTTTGAGTTAAATGGGGCAGAATGATGAAGGAAATACAATGAACTGGATTAGTGTAGTGTACTGATTTATTTGTCACTTCAACACAATGTAAACAAACCACATAGCTTTTCATACCTTAAGTTTTGAGAAAGTTTTAAGAGTTCTGCAACTTTAACATAATTTGCATTTAACAAATTGATTTAAAATCCTCAGTTAAAGAAAAATTCTTCCCAGCAAGCCAAAGTTACGAAACAGGGGCTATGTCTGGTGAATAGGGTTGGTGGAGAGATAATGCAAAGCCCAATCCATGCACTTTCACCACTGCTATCACTGATGTGTGGAATGATGCATTATCCTGGTGAAACAGCTCATTTTTGCATGAGGACCTTGGTCTTTCTTCAGCCAAAAGCTTCAGACTATCCAACAATGCAGTATGATAGGGTCCAGTTATGATTCTGCCTTTTTCCAAGTAATCTAGGAGGATTATTCCTTGGGAATCTGAAAAAACAGTGGCCATCAACTTACCAACTGACAAAATGGTATTTACCTTCTTTGGTGCACTTTCACCAGCCTTGGTCCATTGATCTGACAGCCATTTTGACTCTGGTGTGAAATGATGGAGCCAACAGCAGTCACAAATCAGTGCAAGAAGTCTTGAACATAGTGATTAGACACAGCCAGACATGAATGAAATGTTGTGTTGGATGCACTTTTAGTTGACTGTGAGCATTTGCGGCACCCGCCTCACATACAGCTTCTTCATAGGCACTACTTCTAGCAGGACATTATGCACTCACTTAGCTGACATGCCTACAGTCTCAGCAATATCACGAATTTTTATTCAGTGCCTTTGCATTACCATATTATGGATTTTGTCGATGGTTTCCTATGTGGCCGATACAGACACCTTTACGCTGACATCACTGAAATTCTTGGTATGATCCTCGGAATAGTCAAGCTTACCAAACACTAAGATGCAACAAAAATTCTTTTGTGGGAATTTACCACACTCATCAAACCACCCTCGTAACTGTCTCTCAGAGAAAATGCAAACTATATATTCATATTTCATTAATAACCTTGATAGTTTAAGCAGCATTAGTTTTATAAAAAGTAATTTTTCGTCAAGGGTTAACAAACAGATCTCTATACTTTCAAACTTTTTGCACTATTTTAAATACTTTCATTTTCAGATCGTTACATAAATTAGCATGCATACAAGAGGCTGTTCTACATTAAATATCAGTCCTTAAATTCTGAGAATGTTGTGTCTATGCCTGGTTGATACTAAGCAAACAAACATTAGTGCAAACCGCATTCTCTCATCTGTAAATGGTAGGTAAGTCTGAGCAAATGACATTCAGTCGTGTTTGAGTCATAGTTCACTCACTATCCACAATGCTTCCAATTTTTTAGAAAATGTTCAGAATCAACCAATTTTTAATCTCTTCCTTTAAGGTAACGTTTTTGCTTTTTAAGTGAAACAAATCCTGTCTAAAATGTTATTTTCCCTTTAGTGCAAGAAACAACTTAAAAGTGAATGCATTATTTCAATGTTTGCAAGTCTGTGCATAATGAAATTCTCATTCTGTCATGTTCCTCCCATTAATTATCATGTAAATGCTCATCAGACAGACACCGCATAATAGAAGAAATGGCAGAGAGCACTAATGAATTGCTTCCTTGAGCCTGGTTTCCACCAGAGCGAGGTGTAAATGGTGGGTGATCACAAGAAAATATTCAATTATGTTCAATTCGCATTCATTTGCTGGTGGTCAGCTAGTTGCTGGTCTTTTAGTGAAGCATCAAAGGAAACTCGTGTCTTCTCTGCTTTGGTGCTAGCATTTTCCACTGTTTTGTTTGTGAACAGCTTTTTGGTGATTTATCAGCAATTAATGCTCTGATTTCAAATTTCCTCCTCGAGTGTAATGAGGAACAGGTGAAAAGCTTCGACTGATGTATGTGCAAAGATTCAGAGTTATGCTAAACAAGGCTGGAGCTGCAATTCAGCTTTAAGTGTGCTATCTTCACACAATTCGCAATTGCATAAGAATTCAGACACCTACATACTTATTTAACTACTCATTTTTGCTTCCTTCATCAAAAGCAGCACGCAAAATAATCGTTCCTCTACATAAAATATTCACATCTTTTTTATAACTAGTGCTGTTATTGTGCAAAATGTGAGAGGGTTATTAAAAAAATATGTACAGTTAGCAGGTTTGGCAAGTTATGCTCGTCCTCTTGTGTTTTCTCCTGTGAACAGTGGTGATCTGTCTAAATGCTAGTTCACTTTTGTTCACTTCCATATGCTGCTATGTATACCAGGCTTTACGCTAGTTCACTCACGTTCGCTTTCTTTCCCTGTAGTATGTACCAGGCTTTAGAACAAGGAAATGATTTCATATGATGATTTTTCCTTAACTAGGAACAACAGTCATAATATACGTTTAAATAAAATCATTGCCACCATTAATCAGACTAAGTTTTTATCATTCACTTGTTTTACTATCGCAGTTTCAGCTGTGGAGCTATTTTAAGGTGCAAGGTCACAACTAAATACTACTACTTAAACTGTATTGTTTATTAAATATTTTTACATTATGCCTTGCACTTCATTAGCCATATGTTTCATAGGTTTCAATTTTCACCCTGCACTTGAAAATGTCCTTACAGCTGAAATCGCAACAGTGAAATAAGTGTCAAATGGCAGCAATGATTTCAGTTAAAAGTATCATATGGCTTTTGTGCAGCATGTACAGTTGCCGCATTATATAATCATGTAATTTCAATCAAATTAAGCAGTATTGAGTCAAAATTCAATTCTGAAATCTTTCTTCATCTTTGACGGGAAATCTGAATTTTTTAGTTCATGACTTGTCTGCCTGTTCCTTCCATGATTGATGTATTAGCAGGTACTTGGTAAGGTAACTTGATCTGCTAGTGACTCAGAAACTAGCCAGTATAAAGTGACTTGCGGCTGCTTGCAGTCGGCCAAGGTTGCTACAAATTTCATTGAGTGGAGTGCCATCTAGCAGTTGATGCCATAAGTAAGGCTGTCACTGCCTGCTGGCTGTTCCCTGATGAGGGTTGCCTGCCAGAGTACACACTCAGTCAATCTGTATTTTGTGTGATCTGGGGTACTGGAGAACCAGCATGTTTTCACTCCATTGAAGCCTGCTTGGTTTCTGACATGTAGTGGAATGCTCACGACTCATCAGTGACAATTCCCTTCAGAAAGTCATGCCCTCCTGCAGTATAATGTGTTAATTGACCCAACCTTGTCGTCATTCACTGGCGCTTCTGGTTGTCTGTCAGGTTCTTGGGCACCAACAAGCACTAACTTCATGAGATTTCAACATGTCATGAACAATAGCGTACACCACACGATAGGAAATATTGAACTGCTGTGATAATGTTCGCAGTTTCACATGCCAGTCATTCAAAACTGCTGTCTCAATAGCTCCAACATTTCACAGGGTTGCAGCTATTACCAGCTGCCAGACTGGGCAAATCATTAAGGTTCGCACGGCCCTCTTGGAAGAATGCACATCACCTATAGACACTGCTGAGGTCCATACAGTTATCCCCTTTGCGAATTTCACTTGGTTTATGCCTTTTGGCCAACAAATATTGAACTACACTTCGCTGCTCTTCACAAATGGATGACAGTAACAAGTGTGCCATGTATGTTTTGTAGCCCAGGCTTTTCTTGCTAGAGTTGCAAATGAAATAAAAACACCCTCTGCAGCAAAAATTTCAAACTGTATCATCATGAAATTTCAACATTCCAGTTGCAATACCATGAGAGAAAAAAAATTATTGAATAAGACTTTCCGATCTTGCCTTGTATTACACTGTTGTAAACTTATACAGACAGCACACACAATTAAACAGCATATGGCTCCACGGCCTGCCTAAAGAACCCACACACACTGGCACAGATGGCACAACAAGTACTGCACCATGTGCCAAACAGCTGTATATAAGCCAGCACACCAGGGCTCTTGCCAGACTAATGTTTATTCGACAGATGTACGCTCCATGCTAGACTGTGCATTAATGTACTTCTTGATTAAGTGTGTTAAGCACTAAGTACTACTTCATTCGGTGTCTTAGCATATCCCTCAAGTGGAAACTGAATAAAGTTACGGTCTGAAATTCTGATACTGTGTTTGTGCAACATTACAATACACACCATTCAGATTATCTGTAATTACATGCAGTTTCTAGAATGTTAAACCACTAACACAAACATGGTAGCCCTGACAATCAGATGCCGTTGGTAGGAGGAGGAGATATGAATCAATGAACTACAGAATTAAAATAAAGTTTAATGAAGAGCATCTACAAAGAAGGGAGCAGAAAATTTTCTGTTTAACTCAACATTACAAAATGGATTTGGAATGCAAAACTTAACTCACATGCAACAGAAGTTCGTGAACACTGATGAAAACATCGGCAGTGCTTGTGCAAATATGCTACCAGCTTTTTTTCTTTTTTAATGCTAATTTTCATTGCAATACTGAAGATGCCGTATTTCTTTTTTACCTATTCACTCAAGTTTCTGACTTTCCAGTGCTTAACTGTGTCTGTCTAAATAAAGTTTTATTAGTATATCTAAAAACAAAGATGATGTGACTTACCAAACGAAAGCGCTGGCACGTCAATAGACACACAAACAAACACAAACATACACACAAAATTCTAGCTTTCGCAACAAACTGTTGCCTCATCAGGAAAGAGGGAAAGACGAAAGGATGTGGGTTTTAAGGGAGAGGGTAAGGAGTCATTCCAATCCCGGGAGCGGAAAGACTTACCTTAGGGGGAAAAAAGGACGGGTATACACTCGCACACACACACATATCCATCCACACATATACAGACACAAGCAGACATATTTAAAGACAAAGAGTTTGGGCAGAGATGTCAGTCGAGGCGGAAGTGCAGAGGCAAAGATGATGTTGAATGACAGGTGAGGTGCGAGTGGCGGCAACTTGAAATTAGCGGAGATTGAGGCCTGGTGGGTAACGGGAAGAGAGGATATATTGAAGAGCAAGTTCCCATCTCCGGAGTTCGGATAGTTGGTGTTGGTGGGAAGTATCTAGATAACCCGGACGGTGTAACACTGTGCCAAGATGTGCTGGCCGTGCACCAAGGCATGTTTAGCCACAGGGTGATCCTCATTACCAACAAACACTGTCTGCCTGTGTCCATTCATGCGAATGGACAGTTTGTTGCTGGTCATTCCCACATAGAAAGCTTCACACTGTAGGCAGGTCAGTTGGTAAATCACGTGGATGCTTTCACATGTGGCTCTGCCTTTGATCGTGTACACCTTCCGGGTTACAGGACTGGAGTAGGTGGTGGTAGGAGGGTGCATGGGACAGGTTTTACACCGGGGGCGGTTACAAGGATAGGAGCCAGAGGGTAGGGAAGGTGGTTTGGGGATTTCATAGGGATGAACTAAGAGGTTACGAAGGTTAGGTGGACGGCGGAAAGACACTCTTGGTGGAGTGGGGAGGATTTCATGAAGGATGGATCTCATTTCAGGGCAGGATTTGAGGAAGTCGTATCCCTGCTGGAGAGCCACATTCAGAGTCTGGTCCAGTCCCGGAAAGTATCCTGTCACAAGTGGGGCACTTTTGTGGTTCTTCTGTGGGGGATTCTGGGTTTGAGGGGATGAGGAAGTGGCTCTGGTTATTTGCTTCTGTACCAGGTCGGAAGGGTAGTTGCGGGATGCGAAAGCTGTTGTCAGGTTGTTGGTGTAATGGTTCAGGGATTCCGGACTGGAGCAGATTCGTTTGCCACGAAGACCTAGGCTGTAGGGAAGGGACCGTTTGATGTGGAATGGGTGGCAGCTGTCATAATGGAGGTACTGTTGCTTGTTGGTGGGTTTGATGTGGACGGACGTGTGAAGCTGGCCATTGGACAGGTGGAGGTCAACATCAAGGAAAGTGGCATGGGATTTGGAGTAGGACCAGGTGAATCTGATGGAACCAAAGGAGTTGAGGTTGGAGAGGAAAATCTGGAGTTCTTCTTCACTGTGAGTCCAGATCATGAAGATGTCATCAATAAATCTGTACCAAACTTTGGGTTGGCAGGCTTGGGTAACCAAGAAGGCTTCCTCTAAGCGACCCATGAATAGGTTGGCGTACGAGGGGGCCATCCTGCTACCCATGGCTGTTCCCTTTAATTGTTGGTATGTCTGGCCTTCAAAAGTGAAGAAGTTGTGGGTCAGGATGAAGCTGGCTAAGGTAATGAGGAAAGAGGTTTTAGGTAGGGTGGCAGGTGATCGGCGTGAAAGGAAGTGCTCCATCGCAGCGAGGCCCTGGACGTGCGGGATATTTGTGTATAAGGAAGTGGCATCAATGGTTACAAGGATGGTTTCCGGGGGTAACGGATTGGGTAAGGATTCCAGGCGTTCGAGAAAGTGGTTGGTGTCTTTGATGAAGGATGGGAGACTGCATGTAATGGGTTGAAGGTGTTGATCTACGTAGGCAGAGATACGTTCTGTGGGGGCTTGGTAACCAGCTACAATGGGGCGGCCGGGATGATTGGGTTTGTGAATTTTAGGAAGAAGGTAGAAGGTAGGGGTGCGGGGTGTCGGTGGGGTCAGGAGGTTGATGGAGTCAGGTGAAAGGTTTTGTAGGGGGCCTAAGGTTCTGAGGATTCCTTGAAGCTCCGCCTGGACATCAGGAATGGGATTACCTTGGCAAACTTTGTACGTGGTGTTGTCTGAAAGCTGACGCAGTCCCTCAGCCACATACTCCCGACGATCAAGTACCACGGTCGTGGAACCCTTGTCCGCTGGAAGAATGACGATGGACCAGTCAGCCCTCAGATCACGGATAGCCTGGGCTTCAGCAGTGGTGATGTTGGGAGTAGGATTAAGGTTTTTTAAGAAGGACTGAGGGGCAAGGCTGGAAGTCAGAAATTCCTGGAAGGTTTGGAGAGGGTGATTTTGAGGAAGAGGAGGTGGGTCCCGCTGTGACGGAGGACGGAACTGTTCCAGGCAGGGTTCAATTTGGATAGTGTCTTGGGGAGTTGGATCATTAGGAGTAGGATTAGGATCATTTTTCCTCGTGACAAAGTGATACTTCCAGCAGAGAGTACGAGTGTAGGACAGTAAATCTTTGACGAGGGCTGTTTGGTTGAATCTGGGAGTGGGGCTGAAGGTGAGGCCTTTGGATAGGACAGAGGTTTCAGATTGGGAGAGAGGTTTGGAGGAAAGGTTAACTACTGAATTAGGGTGTTGTGGTTCCAGATTGTGTTGATTGGAATTTTGAGGTTTTGGAGGGAGTGGAGCTGGAAGTGGGAGGTTGAGTAGATGGGAGAGACTGGGTTTGTGTGCAATGAGAGGAGGTTGAGGTTTGCTGGAAAGGTTGTGAAGGGTGAGTGAGTTGCCTTTCCGGAGGTGGGAAACCAGGAGATTGGATAGTTTTTTGAGGTGAAGGGTGGCATGCTAGTTCTAATTTGCTGTTGGCCTGTAGGAGGATGCTCTGAACACCCGGTGTGGATGTGGGAGAGGAAAGATTGAGGACTTTTATTAAGGATAGGAGTTTTATTAGAGTGCGCATGACTGGTGGAGATTTGCACCACACTGCCTGTCAGGTACAAGATTTAAATTGTTTCATATTATGTCTAATTTTCCTTGTAAATTGATTTTGTAATTCTTTTTAATAATTATTTATTGTATAAAGTTTAATTATATATTGGGGTGCTCCAAAAATTAACTTTATTTTGTAAAAATTAGTTTAACTCTCGATAAATTTATCACACAATATGAAAATGGGTATTATTCTATTACAGTATATAATTTCCTCTTCAGGCTCAGATGTGGTATGGGCCTAACAGATGAGGCAACAGAAAAACTTATTTCTACAACTAATGAACATCTTAATCAAGTTTGTCTGAACTCATCAGATGATGAAGAGGAAATTATAATTCAAGATGATGTAATTCATAATTTGGATTCTGAACATGATTTCAGTGACAATGAATCTGATTAGACCATGCTAATTTTTTTGTGAGGACAGATGGTATCACTCTGGAGCAAAAATTCCATACAAAGGTCAGTAAAAAACACCGAAAAAGAATATCCTAAAAATTTTTCCTGGTCCAAAAGGGAACACCAGGGGTTCGAGGTCTGAGAAGCAATGTGTCTCATTCATGATAGATGATAACATGATTGATGAAGTAATTATATGTACTAACTTATATAGAATTCAGAGCACAGCTGACACTAATTATTCCACATACAGTAACCACAGAGAAGTAACGAAAGGGAAAATTATGGCACTATTGGGTTTACTCTATACTGGGGAGGGGGAGGGGGGAGGGGAGGGAGCAAAATAAGCTAGCACCCACAAGAAAAATCCTTGATTTACACAAAATTGTTCAAATTACTACAACCCTAGTGAATATATAACAACTATGAAAAGCTGGAACAATTCCAAGGCAGATGCAGCTTCATGTCTTACGTCCCAAACAAACCTGTCCAGTTTGGCATGAAAAATTATGTTCTATGTGATGCTTGTGAAGCTGAAACTTTCTGTACTTCCAACTTACAAGACTGCTTTGGGAAACAATCATATGGGCCTGTCTGTCAATCAAATAAACCCACTCATGTTCCAAACAGATTGACAGAGCCAGTTTCAGGATCACACAGAAATCTGACAACTGATAATCGATACACCAATTACTCGTTAACATTCTCTCTCCTACAGAAAAGTATCACTACTATTAGTATACTGCCTATGAATAAAAGAAAAGTGCCTAGACAGTTTCTACCACACAATCAGCATACAGTTGCTTGTAACATTTAACATTTGTGCCTTTCAAAAAGCTTTAACTCTTGTCTCACATGTTCCAAAAAAAAGAAAAATTGTTGCTATTTTCAACAGTACATGGTGGAGCTTGGATGAAAAGAAAGGGAAGCCTATGATAATTTTAGATTATAATATGACAAAAGGAGAAGCAGACACCGCGGATGAGTTATGTGGCACATACAGCATTTCCAAGTGACAAGGAAATGACCATTGGCTTTGTTTTAAGCATTACTCAACATAGCAACAATAAGTGCATTCCTAATTTACAAAGCCAATCATCAAACAGTCAGTAGAAGAACATTTTTGAAGAATTTGGCTAATCAGATAAAGAAACCATACCTAATTAACCTAATTATTGAATCAACTACTGTGTCACTGCCACTACACTTGAACACTTTTTGAGGAGGTGTAGCCCACAAGAGTGGGAACTAAAAGAACTTCATCAGCAAGGAAGAGAGGAAAATGTGCACTTTGTGGAGGAGCTAAGAACAAATTTACATCTACAAAATTCAGTACCTGCCATTGTTTTGTGTGTGCAGATCACTAACACCACAATTGTATGTCAGAGTCGTGAATGTGGAAGCAAATACCATTATTATGAATAAAATCAATGTATGTGACAAAATGTGTAAGAAGTAAATATATATTTCTGTTCATTTCATGGGTTAGATGGTTTTGTCACACGCAGGCCTACTGAAAATTATAATAGTTCTGTTTTTCTTAGCAGTAAATACTATGACCTTCAGCTACATTCAAGAAAGAGTAGGCAGGCTCAGTTGCAAAATGGTTTTCTATTTACTTAATTTGTGATGCATTTCCCTATCACAGGAGCATTATCAGACATCTGGGGGAAAAACAAGTTTTCTCAGTACAAATTTATGAGCCAGGAATAAACTATAAAGCTGCATAGTCACTTAAATAAAGCTGATTTCTGGCTCAAAAATTTGTACTGAAGAAATTTTTTTTTTCTTCAAGATGTCTGATGTTCTTTTGAGAATGAAGTGCATCACAAAATAAATAAATAAAAAACCATTTTGCGACTGTAACTGCCTGTTTCTTCTTGAACATCTCAAGATATTGCTGTACCATTAGCGAAAAGATGGAGTGGTGCGATTTTTTGTTATATTTTCTGCTTTATTGTGTTTTGAAATTTACTTAAGTATCTTATATGTAAAGATTACTGTTCAATCTCAAAATAATGTTACATTTCTTTTCTTTATAGGCCTAAAATAATTTTTGTAACAATGCAGACACCATTAAATGTTAAGTGTCTACCTTTATACTAAACATTTTTATGAAAACGTTCAGTTTTTAGCTACTGTCTAAGTTTATAATTCAGAAAATACAGTGGTACCAAATCTGCACCACATTGCTGTCAAAAGTCTTAATAATTGGTGCCAATGCATGAACATTAAATACAATGATTAAAAAGGCATAATTATTATGATCAAAAGCTAGGCAGGCTTTAATATTTCAGGAAAGAAATGTGTTTTTGCCTACCTGAAACATTTCACTAGGAGAGCAAATGCAGTTAGTTTCCTGTAATTAACGTACAACACAATATAAAAATTAAAAACATTCTTCTAGTTAGAAGGGAAGGAAACAAAACAAAACTGTCACTTTATTTCCCCTTCCTCCTGACACCAATCCCAGTGCTTAGTGTAATTTTGTTTATCAGGTACATAACATTGACATTTCTTTCCTGTATTCTAGTTGGCTAAATATGTGTGATTTGTAAGGATGTATGTGGCAGGACTACATCACAAACTAACATCAAAAAGCTACAGGATAAATGCAATAGCTTCATTTCACAACTTCCATTTTTTACCATCGGGCTGTTTGAGGCCAGGAGTCATCGATCTCAAGAAATCATCTGGTGTCATGTAGATTTCATGATTTTCTCCACTGGGATGAACCACCTGGAGGGTAGCAAAATAACGAAACACCTTGTCCGGAGTGGAGTACTGCCGTATGCGATTCTCATATTCCATAATCTGCAGACACATCAAGGCAGGGAGGAACCGTGGGTTGGTTAGGAAGCCAGAAAGCAAAATCAGTCAAGTTTAGTATTTTCTGAACTTCAGTAAATAAGCTATGAAGGTAAGTCACAACACAGGATGAAAACTCATATACAGCAGTTAAAAACACCACTTACTGGCATCCAAAAGTGTCATTACATGCCGCATAAAATTCCACATTATGTTTGCTTTGGACACAAATAGATCTGTACATTTCACATATTTCAAAATCATTTTCCTTCAAGTAGACACAAATATATAACAGTTTTAAAGGGGGAAGGGGAGGAGAAACTGTTTTCTGGAAAAGAAGACGCAAAATAAAACACAATGTTTACAATGATACTGCTTTGTAGTTTATCACTGTAGGAATGGACCCATAAATTTTCTTGAGAGTCCTTTATAAACTGTTAAATGAGGCTGATGCAATACTGCTTCTAATAAAAAATGCAACTATACATTGTGTTATTTACAGCAGGCTTGATTCTTTTAACTACCAATAAACTTCATTATTCTGCAGTTCCTGCAAGTAACCCATGAAATGGGTATATGAAGAGTTGACAGAAGGTACAGGTGAACCGAACAACAAGCACAGATATTTCTGTAACACCCACCTTTTCATCTTAAATTAGCACCAGACATAGTCATTTGTTCACAGGAAATTAAATGATTATACAATAGCCTCCTGAGTGCTAGATTGTTTGTTGTGACATCTCTTTGTGGTGTAGTATTAAGTAATTAATAATAGCAGAAGTACAGAAACAGCAGAGAGTTTTAAGTGTAGAAAGAAATACTTGTAAATGCAACCACAAATTACTCATATTCAAACTTCATTTCAGAAATGATGTTTCATTCTACTTAAGGAGATAGAGGCGAGGAAGAACAAAAGCATTCCCAATTTTCTGTGTTTAATGCTCATTAGTAGACTAGACAAAATTGTGTGCAGAACACCCAGATACTTTCTAAACTGTAAAACATTATCCATTTATTAGGTATTGCAATCATTCATTCATTTCTTTAGCTGTTATGAATTTATACTGCGAAGGCTGAAATGTGACTGTAATAAAAAAATACCAAGCAAAATCACAAACTTCAATGGCATTACCCATCACTCACTATGGAATGCAGTTACAATATTTATGGAGCAAACTACCAACAAAACAAGCTTTATGAATCCCCAGGTTTTGGCTACATCAACTTAATAAACATTTAGTATAACAAGAATGCATACATGCACACTACATAATACAATTTCGTGGCCACACATTTTCAATAAAGCAAAAATAACACAAACCACAGAGATTTTAATGTAATGCCGAGAGGTATAATTATATTCAATAACTGGAACAGAAGATTGAGGTGTAGTTTAGTTGCTGCTTAGAAAAGTGCAATTTCTTTTTCTTTTCTTCATACTGTTCCCCTTCAATAACAGTAAAGATGAGAAAGATAAGCAGTATTTATTTATATCTGCACTAAATTAGGAATCACCACAATTTCTATTTTCTAAATTACTGGAACTCATGTCATCATGACATCATTGTGTACCTACTTTTTGCCACATTTTGTAAATGAATTATAGTTCGTACGTCAATGAACACTTTGCCTTATGGAACCCAAACTGCCAAAACAAACAATGGTTCAATTCCAGAGTAGTTCCAGAAGGACATGTTTCAGCTCTCATGTACTGCTGGAGAGAGAATTCCTAAAAATTTGTGAGACACTTAAAAAATAGCAGTAGTAACTCATTATGAAGTTTGATGAATGTTAATTTTGCTTCAATGAAATCAAAAAGAAAGGTTGCTTCCCCAGTATCTCTAAAGTCAATTTCTTTCTCTGGAATACTGAAGACTATATTTATATTCTCCAATTAGTCACAATGTTTTTGTGACTCTGCTGTGGGGCTAGACAAAGAGTGAGGTATAGAAAATTTGCCATGGAAAAGAGCAGGTGAAACATACTCCACATCTTACAAGTTATACTATTACTTGCAGTATCAGACAACTGTCTTTACTTGCAGAGTCAGACAACTGTCTAGGCAGACCCCCCCACCCATTCATTCAAAATAAGCAGAAAAAACTATTAGCTCAATATCTCAAGTAAATCTGGGAGAGAAAGGATGAATTAAATATGGGAGCATGTTCATGACGCCTAATTCATGGGGCTTTCTGAGAATATTTCCCTCTGAAGTTGTTTTATTATTATCGTCATCATCATCATCACACACATTATTTACAATAATAAACACAGTAACTGTGTTCAACAGCTTGGATTTCTTATTTTAACACAAGTCAGACACTTCCCAACCATCTAGAACAGTGTGATGTATAGGTGGAGAATTTGTGCAGATCCCAGTAAAGTGGCTTTTTGTAGTTGGCAGATGGATATTTTGTCAATACCAATGGTTTTCAAGAACCCACTAAAATCTTATGGTGCTGTTCCCATGTGTTGAAAACCACTGGGACCACTGCTTTCACTGGTTTACACCAGAGTTGCTGTAGTTCAATTTTCAGTTCCCCATATCAGCTTTTATGAGTTGTTTTTCACTGATGGTGCTATCACTGATATGGCAATGTCAATGATCCCTCCTTCTTCACTTCTCCACAGTTGTGATGTCTGGTGTTACTGCTGTTGTTATTATTATTACACACGTTACAGGACTTTTATCAGACCACGCGTTTACATTCATGACTACTTGTTCTTTCTGTTCTTCCAGTACTCCTTCATTCGTTCACTAAAGGCTCTCTTCCTTTCTTCCGTCCCCGGACTTTAGGTGCTGTTTTCTCTGACATCACTTTTCCCATTGTACACCTTGTATCTATAGATGCCTTTGTCCATGACATCCACTAGATCCATCTGAGCTCTTTCTTTTGTGGCGGTGTTCGTAGCGACAAACAATTCGCTGTAGAAATGGCTTACGAAGTCACCGCCACACTTTTAATAGCGGGCCGACCGGTCCGCTGGAACAGTGAACAGAAAGATGAAAACCCAAACACTCTGATTAAATAAAAGTCGGTACTTATCTTTATTTACGAAGATACAGATACTCAGTAGGGAACTCCGTGTCTACAGAATTGGTCTAGTTCGAGTCGGAGCGGCTGGGTCAGCGTCGGCTGACGACAAACAACAACTCTGCTGCGATGAACACACAACTGACTAGCAAGTACACAATTCGGTGGCGAGTATACAACTGAGCGGCGAATACAGAACTGTCCTAGCGCTCGCGACTCCAGCGCTTAAGAACCCAGAAGCCAGCGGTGGCGCGCGCAGACTTGCGGCGATTTGCTGTCTCGCTGGCGCTGCTTATGCAGACGGCGTCCGGACTTTGATGCTGCCAACCTTTTGGCAGCGGGCTCGGGTGGCATTACTGGCTAGGATATAACACTTTCCAGCTCAACTTTGACTTGTGTCATCCACAGTGAAGTGGTCTTGAGTCTCTAGATGTACCTGAGGATTCTGTTAGTGAGTCTGGTCTGTGGGAGTCTGCTTATGTGTCCATAAAACTTTAGTCACCTCTTTCTAATGTCGGCTGCGATGTTGGAGAATTTCTCTGGGGTGTCCATGGAGTGAAGCCTATATCCATCGTCCATGAGTTTTGGCCAACAATTTTCCTAATGATTTTTCTTTCTCGTGTGAGAATGTTCTCAAGGTCGGCCTTTGTGTGTAACATCAGTGTCTCACTGGCATATAGCACCTCAGGTTTAATTACAGTGTTGTAGTGATGGATTTTGGCGCAGGTGGACAAACATTTCTTGTTGTACATACCTTGTGTTCTGTATAAGGCTCTCTTCATTTTCAATAACCTAGTGTTCTGGGCAATTTTCTCCTTTCCTGTTGGTTCGAGTACTTCACCTAGGTACTTAAAACTGTGTGACCCTGTTGATCTTGCCATACTTTGTGTTCAAATCTGGAATGTTTAATTTTGTGCAGAAGAACTCAATTTTATGGAAGTAAATCTGTAGTCCTACTTTTTCTGTGCACCCTTTGAGTACTTCTGTCAGTCTGATTGCTGTAGTTTTGTTATCTATGAGTAGTGCCAGATCCTCTGTGAAGGCTAGACAGCCGACTTCCAGCTTGTCCTTGGGTCATCCAAGTCACTCTGGCTTCCAATGGCCTTGTATTTGCAGCTCTTTCTCCCATTCCTTGATGACCTTATCTAGCACTAGGTTGCAGCTCTTTCTCCCATTCCTTGATGACCTTATCTAGCACTAGGTTGAAGAGGAGCGGTGAGAGTCCGTCACCTTGGCGAACGCCTGTCTTGATCTCAAAGGGTTTGCAGACTTTCCCCTTGAACTTCTGTCAGTGTCTGATCAGTTGCAGCGTCTTGCCGTCCAAACCTTGTTCATGTAGAATGTTGAACAATCACTGGTGGTCGATGGAGTCATATGCCTTCTTGATGTCAACAAAGGTGCATATGACTGGAATGTTCCTGAGGGCTTTGATTTTCAGGTTGTCTTCAGATTGAAGATTTGTTCTGCACAGGAGCGACCAGGGCGGAAGCCTGCCTGGTACTCGCCGATCTTATGTTCCAGTTGGTTCTGTGTTCTTTAGAGTAGGTACGCTGAGAGTACCTGGTGTGTGACTTGTATTTGTGAGACTCCCCTGTAATTGTTCACATCTGTGGGGTCACCCTTTTTGTGCAGAGAGTGGATCAGTGTGCATTTCCAGTCGTCTGGCAACTTTTCTGATGTCCATACACCTGTGATGATCTGTGTGAGTTCTCTGAGTGAGCAGTTCGGCCACTATGCTGTCTTCACCAGATGTCCTGTTGTTTTTGAGGCTGAGGATGTGCCTGTGGACTTCCTCTTGTGTCGGGGGTAGTGAGTCTGTGTGTCTGTCTGTAAGTTCTTCCTCTGGAAATCTCTCTGTGGGTTCTGGACAAATGAGAAGTTCTGAGAAGTACTGTGCCAGCACCTTACAGTTCTCCTTATCCGTCAGTGCCAATTTTCCATCACTATTTCTAAAGCAGAGGTTCGGTGGTGTGTATCCTCGGATGTGCCCTGCAAACGTCCTGTAGAAGTATCTTGCATTGTAGTTGCAGAAGTTGTCCTCTATAGCTGTTCCTTCGGTTATTCCTCTTGGATTGTCTAATAATTTTTGCTGTTATCTTTTGTGTTTCACTGAACACCTGTAAATTTTCTGGGGACTTGTTACTATTGTATTTCTGGTATGCCAATTTCCTGGTGACGAGTGCATTCTCCACAATCACTGTCCCATCATGGATGCTTAGTGTTCTTCTCCAGAGGAATGAGGGCTTGTGCTTTTTCTGTGATTTTTTTTGTGGAAGTTTTTCCAGTTGTTTTTCCCAAGCCTCTTTCACTCCAGAGTCAGAGCTCTTTTTTGTGTCAAATTTCAGTAGGGGAGTTTTCTTACAGAAAATTCTCTTGGGGTGAACTTGACTTTGATGCGTGTTAGGTAATAGTCAGAATCAACGTTGTCTCCCCTGCGTATCTGTACGTCATGGACCTCTTTCTGTCCTGGGTGCGAGATTGCCACATGGTCTTTTATAATTGCAGTGACACAATATCTCCAGAACCTACAGTCTAAATTATTAATGATCTTAATAACTTACAAGTACAGCTGACAACTCACCAATTAGTAAAGACATTTGGTCATCAAAGGGCACAAAAACAAGACTGACAACTGACTAAAAAGCATAACGGCACTGCAGTTCTCCAGCTTGGCTAGAGTGAGGGGTTGTATTGGGTGGAATCAGAGAGAACAAGGCCCATTGGGGCACCTTGAAGCATGATGTTTGCCAATGATGTTGTAATCTGTGAACCCACCCAGGAGGCACTTCAAGACAAGCTTGAACAGTGGAGAGCTATAGAGGAAAGGGGAATGAGAATTAGCAGGATGAAAACATGAGTATATGTGTACCAAGGACGCCAAAGATACATATATTAACCTGCAAGGAGAACAACCAACGCTAGTCAAGAAATCTAAATACCTAGGGTCTTACATGCAAAGTGATGGAGGACTGGAGGCCGAAATACAGCACAGAATAAATAGTGGATGGATGAACTTGAGGAAACTGTAGCAGAGTCCTGTGTGATAAGAAGGTTAGCTGCAGAATGAAAGGAAAGCTTTACAAGTTTGTGGTGAGGCCTGCGATGCTGTATAGCGCAGAAACTTGGCCAATTACAAAAGCCCAAGAGAAAAAGATGTAAGTGGCAGAAATGAGAATGTTAAGGTGGATGAGTGTGATGACACAAAAGGATAGACTAAGGAATGAGTACATCAGGGGAACAGTGAAAGTGGGGCCCATAGGGAAGACGATCCAAGAAAGTAGGCTAAGATGGTATGGACATGTGCAGAGAAGAGGGGAGTACTATGTGGGAAGAAGAACTGAAGACCTAGAAATCGTAGGACCAAGGAGAAGAGGAAGACTGAAACTGAACCCAAGACAATGTAGCAGGGGACCTACGGGAGAAAGGATGACTCAGAGAAGAAGCACTGGATAGGCATTTATGGAAGAGAAGGATCCAGCAAAGCAATGCCGACCCCACGAGTGAGAAGAGGCTGAGATGATGATGATGATGATAAAGCACACTGGGGGCTGGAGGGGGGGGGGGAGGGGTTAGGAAAGGCTGGCTGATGACTGCAAGTGAGAGGCTGAAGGCGCATGGCATAGGAATGTGGCACAGGTACCTGCACCAGTGAGTTCATGTAATGCATGATGATGATGATGATGATGATGACGACGACGATGATGA
Organism: Schistocerca piceifrons; assembly: GCF_021461385.2. Classification (NCBI taxonomy): domain Eukaryota; kingdom Metazoa; phylum Arthropoda; class Insecta; order Orthoptera; family Acrididae; genus Schistocerca; species Schistocerca piceifrons. The sequence continues at coordinate 268,466,857 of NC_060145.1, forward strand.
CGACGACGACAATGATGTAGAGGAGTTACTTTAGAGGGGGAGACTGAACAGAGGAAGGGGAGACTGAACAGAGGAAGGGGAGACTGAACAGAAGAAGGGGAGACTGAACAGAGGAAGGGGAGACTGTAGGGATTAGGGTGTATGTGCAGTAGGAGTGAAGTTAGGGCCCTAGGGCAGGAGTGGAAGTGGGTATGGGGGCATTGGGGATTCAGAAACTGATGCCAACAGGAGTCTGGAATTAAAGGATGCATTGCAACTGTTCTCAATCTCTGCAAGACCCCTGCCCCACAGTCATCTCTACTTCTGCCCTGAATCCTACGTTCAACTCAGTCGACAACTGTGTACGTGTAAATGTAAAAGGGATTCATTCAAAAACTAGCAACATTTTCAGTCTTGTTTGTATGCTTTTCAATGACTCAACACCTATACTATTCAGTGAGTTGTAATCTTCACTCCATCAACTATTTACATTCCACCATGACTTCACATTGCCATATTTATTAATGTAATGATCTTCCTAGATTTTATAGCTGACACTTCACCAGATGACTGCCCACACAACAACTTTCCCTTCATAGGTGTGAAGTGTAATATTAAAACAATAAATTGGGAAAATATAGTTGTTCAAAAGTTTCAATACTGAATAATTTCCACAAATCCAAAAACTACAGGGTGCAGCAAAATATCCTCCCTTATTTAAAGTTCAAATAAAAAATAAGAGGGATCAAAACAAAGAAACTGTATTAACATGAATAATGTCTATGGAGTGGGAAGTTTTGTTTACGTGCACTATGACAGCTAAATACTGGCATAGTGATATTAAAACAATGAAGACTGAATAAGACATTGAAAACACAGAACTGATGTTCGATTAGTGTAAATTGTAATCTATAATGAATTACAAACATGTTGTGGATGGGTGAAGAGCATGTTACACTGTTGAATAACTTCTGTTAGACAGTCATTCCACTGTTCCTGCCAAGCGTGCTTATAGAGACACTTGCTGATTTCCCTTTATGGGACAGTTCCAGCTCAGAAAACCATTAGCTTATGGTTAGCAAACTTTGGAAGTAGTGGTGACATGATTAATAAAAGAGGAGGAAGTCCAAGCAATGTTCGAAATACAGAAAACATTAACACGGTGCTCATTTTAACAGTCTCCAAAGAGATCAGCTTGGGAACATGCTAGAGCTCTTCATTTATCTCATCGAAGTGATAGTAAAATTTTTCAACAGGACTTGCACTTTCATCTCTACAACATGTTCGTTATTCAACAATTGTTTGAAGGTGATTACGACAATCACATGAGATCATGTGCAAACATCCTTGGAAGTAAACTTGAAGATGCTGCAGTCCTTTACAGTGATGAAGCACATTTTTATTGACTGTGACATGTTAACTGTCAAAATTTCCAGTATCTGAGTGGACAGAAACCTCATGAGCTGCATGAAAATGCATAGCATAATGACTAAGTAACTGCAACATGACCCAATGCATTCCAGACGGACTAGGTATGTTATCAGTAGGGCAGAGACACTGCTCACATAGCTGAAATTACTCTCCAAGTGCTAAGACAGACGATTCCCACATGTGGCGATGTCCCCTCGACAACATGATCATTGGACCTTGCACCCAGCTTTTTTTTTTTTCTATACAGGTATCTTAAATCTGAAGAGTTCAAACATCAGCCGAAGACTTTGCCAGCCCTAAGAAATGTTACACGAAAAAATTGGTCTTATTCCTCAAGGAACGCTCATTACAGTGATGTAGAATTTCTGAAGTCACATACAACAACGCAATGATTGTGGAAGATATCACATGATTAACACACTGCTTAAAAACTGATAAATTCTCACTGTATAGACATCACTCATGTTAATACAATTTCTTTATTTTTATTCATGTTTTTTATTTGAATATTAAATTAGAGAGGATGTTTTCACATAACTGTCCTTTGGTTTCCCACATCATATGAAAAATAATATTAGCAGCACAAGTTGTAATGTGCCATTATGTATCTTCACCTGACCAGGTGATGCATCATAAGTACCATACATGTAAAAGCTGTGACAAAGCAAATTGGTAACTTTTCCCACCTTTGTTTATTTTTCAGATCTTGTGCATTTTGTAAGTATTGTACATTTTGGAAGTATTGTACATGTAGGAAGTGTTTCAATACATCAAAACATCAGCAAAACTGTTTCCCACTTAGATTCATTATCCAATGTAATGTTTCTGATGTGCTGATTCTAATGGTGCATTTAGTTTTACTGAGAAATGAGTTAATCAGAAATTACACCTAACTGCAGATTCTAGCACAATACTTGATAAAATGAGCTGTACTGTGATTTCTGATCATAGTGATACCACTACTTATGAAGACTGTTCATTCAACATACAAATAATGTACTCCAAATTCTCTGAAATTAATTAATTTACAAATTCAATTTACATATTCAATTTTAAAAGTAGCTGCATTTTCCACTGCAGATTTTGTCTCAGTGCTTGTTAGATTCTGACCGTCACCATTATAACTTTCTCAACCTGATTTTTATGCACCCTGTGATGTACTTCATTATCTGATTGAGCCATTAATTAGGATTTCTGAATAACTTGCAATAATTTTTATATGATGCTTGTACCCTTAAGTAAGATATTCCCAATGAAGATGCATGAAGTGATTCCACAAATTTTCTAAATTCTTAAATTACCACAATTTGTAAATCAAATTTTTATCAATACTTATAATCCATTTTGAGTAACAAAATTTAACCTGGCCATTTTTGGAGGAAATAATTGTGGAGTTTCTGAAATAACAATCTGTTCAAATGCTAGTCTTTTAAACAGTCGGATGTCACTCGAGATTAGCAGTCTATGCCTCCTGATTTGAGGTTGCAAACAGGAAACATTTACATCTACTCCACGAATTTACTCATGCAATAGCTATGCACTTGTTGTTCACAGAAACATGTACTGGCAACTGCGAAAACTCAGTAATATCAATGTGCAAAAACTTTCAAGTGATTTTTGTAACTCAAATTAATGGATATTTTGTCTGAATTGTATTTTGGTTATTAGTAGGCTTGAACTGTCATTGTCATTTGTACAAGCTCTTGTTGAGTGTGGTGAGGAAGTGAGCTAAGTAAATTATTGTAATGTACTTTTACCTGAAGAATTACTATATGTCAATACTGTATGTGAACTGTAACGTTTGAGGTAAATATGAATCATGTTCTGTGCTAAACTTAAATATTTGGTTAGTGATATTTTAGGACTACTACTGCTTATCAGACAGTGTTTCATTAACTTATGCTGCAGTGACCTCACAATTTATCTGAGTAATTCTCCCATTGGACTCTTGGTTGTTTGCGAATGCTGACCTGATTGTAAGTGTTAACAATTTCATGAAGTTGAAAAACTGCTGTTCGTCCCACCAATATGGCCTTTGAGGATTATAAAATTTGTGAAAAAGTGAAACTAAAATTGCGGTGGTGGTTTTTTTCCCGCAAACACTGTCAAATACTGAATAAGATTTTGAGCTTCAAGACAACAGACTGACATGCAACCAGACAGAGACTACAGAAAATCTGGTCTGTGCTTACAGACCCAAACCCATACAGCAAACGGATTGTTGTAAGCGCAACTAACTGTTGGTTGAACTGAAGTTTCAACTCATCTCCCCATCTCAGTGCTCATTCTTTTGAAATGAAGACCAGAATACCAACATACAGCAGAAATTATTCTGACTGATAAATCACTATTTTCTGGTCTATTCAGTACGATTAACATGAAAAGTTCAGTTGTTCATTATAACAGTAATTGAATGCTTTGACTTTCTCCCTGAAATCCTCCTCATGGTCTCCAATAAAGCTGCAGAGTTTGTGGAGCATTTATGATATTCAGATATGGCTCCCACAGTCTGTTCCCTCTTCCGCATTAAGATGGCTGTGGACATTATTCCAGCCAGTAAGTGCAATTCCAGCCATCAATAATGACTATGTAATGTCCTCAACAGCTTACACAAAAAAATTAAACAACAGATTCATAAAAATAAAAAATTATGCATGAAAAGGTAGCTGGTGTTGGTAATTCCAAAGTAGCAGTACTCATTAAGTCTTGCTTCTGTGATCCATGGGTTAGCATCAGTGTGACTGGAATGGGAATTCCTAGATGTTTCTTGAAGAGCAACACACAAATTTCCTCATTACTAAGGTCTGACAGGAAGCTCAGAGGGCTGAATGAGGAGTTGTCTGGATGCATAGACATAGACAGTGACAGTGACACTGACACAGGACTGTACAAAGAACAGTCATATCAAAATACATGCACCACACTTAGAAGACACAAAGTTTTATTTATTTAGTACATATGATAAACGTAATTCCTTCTTTTTACAATTTGGTTGGCCCTACTGCCTAATGAAGACATATAAAAACATTTTTGATTTTACATGGGATGGTAGTAAGTGTTTATAAAATTCAGTGTATTATCAGTGGTTCAGTGGCTACATTAGCACTTCAATCTGATGATGTGTGTGTTCCCAACTATATTGAAACATTTTACATCAACGACTTCTTAATAGCCTGTGTTCTCTGAAGTCTTCTCACCAATTCCAGTTGTTTACTGAATTGTGCAAGTGAGAACCCGCACTGCAACATACTCTTTGTCCCCGTAACACCCCTGACCTCAGCCTCTACTGGTCACCATCTTCCACCTGTCGCTACGCCCTTCCCTACTCCCGCTCCAGCCTCATACACGCCTTCTAAACCCTCAGCAAACATACATAGTCATTTCCCATCTCTGCTTCTCTTCTCCATCTCCACCCTTCCCCAGCACAGCCTCTAATCCTGCACCTCACAGACCACCATCCTGTCCCCATATCTCTGTACACATCATCACAGGCAGAACTAGAGTATTTTCCCCATCCCTATCCTTCTAGTGTGTGTGTGTGTGTGTGTGTGTGTGTGTGTGTGTGTGTGTGTGTGTGAGAGAGAGAGAGAGAGAGAGAGAGAGAGAGAATTAGCTGAGGAAGAACACTGTCCAAAATCTTAGTGATAATTTAAATCTTGTTTGTGGGCCTATCGACTGCTCAATGCTGCAACTGTACCTTGTGTGGTTACCTTTATTTCTCCCATTCCACTCAACATTTTATTAACTTTTACTACCATGAACAGAATGAAGCTACTACTGTTTGCAAAATGTTTCTGAACTGTACACACTGAAACGTCTGCACAGAAGATAACTGCACACAAATGTATGATCAGTTTCAGACTTTACAGGGCAGTTTGCCTCTGATTAAAAAATACTTTTCTGTTTTCTCTCTTTTCCATATAATGACCTACTTCAAAGAGGACATTGTAGTATTTACGATGCAATACAAAATTGTGACACACTGAAATGATATGCTGACTGGAAACAATGACTTATATAAGCATGCCCACCAGTCAAATTCATAGCTCCTAAATGCTACACAGGTTCTGTTTTTCTCATTATAAAAGGCTAGCACTAATCAGACACAACAACATGATGGAGAAAGATAACTTAGAACGGTGGCTATGGGAGACAGAGAGATCTGAGAATTATTAAATTTCAGGTGTGTAGCCTCCTAAACCCTCTTCCTTCTCATAATATTTCAGTACATTCCTGTTGGTCACCTTGAGAGTGGGCCAACATGTAGAAGATGGCCAAAAGGGAATACAGTCAAAATATTAGGAAAAAAAAATAGGGTTCATGTTGGTTCGCACCTGTATTTTAATGATTCAATTATTGTGCCATGAAAACATGAAGATACACACAAAGAGAGCTGTGTTTAAGATGAGATAAGCATACACTGTAGTATCAATTGGACAAAAGAACTCAGACAAACCTGATGGGTAGAATTTCATTTTTGACACATGTTGTCTTTTTCACAGAGTTTTTACTTTGCAAATAATCAGAAACATCATATTTAAATAATTGTTATGAAGTAGGTTTGCATATACTTTTACCATGAAAGTTGAAGGCTGGGCTACAAATCTTCCTGATAAATATCAATGATACATTAAAAGTAACAGAAAGTTAGAAGTCAGCTGAAAGTATAGCCATTTCCATAAGTTAGCATAAATTGCAAGCACTTGCGAAAATATAAAAGAAAACAGTTATAAAAACAAGCCTCTGCATATTTCACAAACCAGGTATGACCCTAAGTTTTATGTTATTATTACCAAAAATGACCTCAAACAATAATGTATATGATATTAACATAAGCTCATCAGTGATTTTCCCCTTGAAAATGTAAACAAGAGCTCTGTTAATAAGCATAAGACAAACTGCCAGCTGACATATTCTAATGAACACATTGATACTTGTTAAGACAACTGAGAAATCCATTCTTGAAAATAAGTCAAAAAAGTGATGAGATTAAAAAAACTTTTCACTAGAATTAAAAGAATGGGATGAGAATCATGCAGATTAAAATACCCAATGTGCAATGTTTCGATGACTCAATTGACTGACAATCATAAATTGTGGACTGCTGTTAACTTATGTTGTCCACTCAATATTTTCAATGAAAGATGTATCTGCAGTAATCTTTTGGGAATATAAATTCAAATAAAGAAGGGCTGATCATTAATATGCCTCAATGAGACAGAGAAGAGTAAAATCTGAATGTTATAAAATGAATGGGTGCACAACACACGGAGATATTCTTACACATGGTTAGTGATACCATTACCTTCAGGCTGCTTTGCACCTGGACAGATGGATCGCATGAAATCATCTGGGGTCATGTAGATCTCCACAACATCACCTTTTATGACTTTAACTGTTGCAAAGTATCGGAAAATTTTGTCTGGCGTTGAGAAGTTACGTATCCTGTTCTCATATTCAATTATCTGTGAACATTTGATAGTGTAATGTACCAACATTTTGAGCCCAATTTTCTTCTGTATAGTGAAACCTAATCCATATTATGACAATAACTTTGGGGTATTCCAAACACGAACAAACTATCATCAGCAAGGAAAAACACTCTACACATCAAGCAATGTGAAACTTCATAGTCACTGTTTAAGTAGATAAACTACTTGGTATCAGTAAATACATTGGACCTAATGTACAGAGACACAATGCTGTATCAGAAGGAACACTAAAAAGTTACAAACAGTGATTACAGACTACAGCGATTACAGCTACTGCATGCACAAATGCTCCAAATAATGACATGTGAGCACTGAATGACAACACAATATTCAGTATTGCTCCAACACAGAGCTACAAACAAAATGATCTACAGTAAAAATTACACAGACAAGTTTTACAACAGTGTAATTAATACACATTAATAAGCACCCATGATCAAAGATCTACTGCACTACACAGATAATTTTTACAACAGTAAAAGTAATACATATTAAAAAGCAGCATATGATTTCTTTTTAAGTACAGCTTGACAGATTTATAATACACAGAATCATAGTATGAAACAATGGAAAGTCCAGGATGGAATAACTACAACATTATGAAAAGGATAGGTTGGTACTAACCATACTTTGGAGACAGTGAGTTGCAGACAGGCACAATGAAAACACTGCTATACATTTATCTTTTAGCCAAAAGGCCTTCTTCTGAAGTAGAAAATGCACACACATTCACACAACACAAACTTTAACATGACCATTGTCTACGGCCACAACAGCCAGAGATAGTACTCATTGTGTGTGTGTGTGTGTGTGTGTGTGTGTGTGTGAGAGAGAGAGAGAGAGAGAGAGAGAGAGAGAGAGAGAGAGAGAGAGAGAGAGAGTTGAGTGAATGTGCATGGGAGAAGGCCTTCTGACTGGAAGCTAAATGTAAAGCTGTCTTTTTGTTGTGCCTGTCTGTAACTCAATTCTCCTCTATATGGTGAGTAGCAGTCTCTCCTTCGCATAACACTGTTGATTCCTAGTATAAAATTAATTGAGAAGAAAATTTACTTGAGAAATTTATGAGACAGGGTGGGCTTCAGGGAAAAATTCTTGCTACAGTGGACAGGCACACACAGAAGTACATATTCTTACCCTAACTTTCAAAACTTGGTTACTTTCTCACGAACGAAAGAGGAATAGGTTGGGTACAATTAGAATGAAAGGGCACGCCACTTACATGTCGAGATGGGAGGGTCCTACCTGTTGTGAGGATGAGGAAAGACCATAGCCCAAGTGATCTGCCCTTTGTTTCTAACCTTACACAAGCAATTCCTTCCTCCCCGAGAAAGGAACTAAGTTCTGAAAGCTAGTATAGTTTCTTGTACATTTATATGTATCTATCATCAGTACTAAAAATTTCACCTTCTGGAAATAAAGACTAGCCAATCATAATGTCAAATGAGTAAATCAAGACACTTTAAGATAAAATTGTCTTAATATATTATGAAGTTCAATACACGGAGGCCAAGGACAGGCACTTATGAATAAAACTATGGCAAAAGGATCAGTTTGGCAACATTTCTTTGTATGTATTGAGTTTCACTGCAGTTACTGCTGTTTCCCTCTTCTACATCTATATGTATACTCTGCAAGACACTGTATGGTCCATGGCTAAGGGTGCCTCGAACCACTAATAGTCATTTTCTTCTTCCACTCACAAATGAAGTGAGGGAAAAATTACAATCTGTATCCCCCTCTAAATTTCTCTTAACTTGTATTCGCAGTCTTTAACAGGAAATGTTTGTTCGTGGCAGTAGAATCATCCTGCAGTCAGCTGCAAATGCTGGTTCTCTTAATTTTTTCAAAAATGTTTGGTGAAAAGAACATCACCTTCCCTCCAGGGATTCCCACTTGAGATCACAAAGCATCTCTATTCTGTAACACTTGAGTGTTGACCAAACCTACCAGTAATAAACCTATCAGCCTGCCTCTAAATTGCTTCAGTGTATTTCTTTAATGTGACCTGGTGAGGATTTCAAAAACTTGAACAGTATTCAGGAACTGACCATAGTGGTATTCTACATGTGGTCTCCTTTGGGTGATTTCATCTTAAATCATACAGTTCATGTCAATGCGAGGTCATGAATCTGTCTGGGAAAAATATATATTAGACCTCCACACCATAAGTGTTAAGAAATAAAGTATTTCCATTTTATCTTAATTTTGGTAAAGGGTACAGCCCTTTGAAAAATGATTATTTTGTAAATAACTGTTACAACAGTAGAGGGGAAAAAACATAAGTAATAAACCAGAAGCGCTGGAGAACTGGAAGATGTTTTGTGTTAAAGCTCCGTCTTAGTGTGTTGAAATTCCACTGACACCCACACACTTATGGGCTTCATTTAACTTACAAATTTAAGATGAAAATATGAAATTTAATTTAACTTTTCCAAATAAAATTTTTTTTTTTGCTAATTTGGAAAGTCACAGAACACTATCTTTTCTGTCATATTACCAGATAGTACTGATGTAATTACAAACAGTATCTTCTCTGTTCCAGCTACCTGTATGATGTAAATATTTATTACTAAAAATGTAAAAAAATGCATTTTTACAAGTTTTTATGAATTATTTACTCAGAAATCCAAACCTGTAAACTTTTAAGAGTTACACAAAATATTGTTTGGTTGATATGTTAGCAGTCAGTGTGAACACAGGGTGCAATATAGTTCTGCGTAAAGTGTTAAAAAAGTTTTCAACATTCTATATATTTCGCATCACTGAATTTCTAGTGTAAAATATGCTTGTTGGCAACACTGTTTCCAGTGTTCTTCTGTTTAAAACAAATGAGTGAGAACTTGCACACAAACCATTCTGCATCAAGTTTTGGGTCTGGTTTGAACTTTTTGTTAGATGCAATGTCAGTGAGGAAATACAGTAGTGAAAGAGTGAGGTAGTTGGACTATGAAAAAGAGACTCAAGAAGGTCGTGTTTAAAAAAAAATGAAAAACATTTCACAGTTGTTGGAAATCTGTCAGAGTTATTGCTAAAATATCTTGGTCCAAAAAAGCAATGGTATCAGCATCACATCCACTGTTCAGGAATTGCTCAGGAATTGCTACACCCGCTACAAGAAGAAATTTAGTGAGAACCGACCTGAACGATCAGCATCACCTGGCAGTGAAACTGAAGAAGACAGAGCAGATGTTCACATTCCCGAGTGTGAAGTTGTCGATGCACTGAATGTTAGCATTACTGCTGTAGCCTCTACTATATGCCCCCTTAAATGTCCAGGAAAGGTAACAAGCACAAAAAGAAAACAATAAATAAAAAGAAAAGTGGAAGAAATTGAAACAGGTTTTACACAAGCAACATCTTCAAAATTTTGTGAAGCGTATAATGTAGTTGCACTTGGTGCAGAACCTGAAGAAAGTGATATGTGCACAAAATGTAATAAGTGGTATCAAAACTTAACCTATACTGAGAAAGTACAGACACTGATACCAGGTAGCTACTCTACGCACTAGATACTGAAATACATACCCACCTCACATTATTTGATTTCAAAAGCTCAAAAAATAAAGAATGAGAAAGGTATTTGAGCATGCCCAGATTCTTACTGTGGGCATCCATTGCTGGATGATGTTCTTACTGTTGCTCTGGAATATTACCTAAGTGATGACAAAGATTACAGCGAGCGAAGTCCTAATCAAGCTGATGTTATCTCTAATAGTGAAAATGATAAAAAAGATTAAAAGGTAAACAGATATATGACAAGTTCAATAAGAGAAGTATATCTCCTAACGAAAAAGTAGAACTCAAATTTAAAAATTAGTCACACAAAATTCTACTCCTTATGACCAAAATGGGTAAAATGCCAGCCAGTGAAGGACGTAGGCACATGTATTTACTGCACTAATTTGAAACTTGTTTCTTTCACCATAAGAAGTATCACAGGAAAGAAGTACACAAAGATGGACCTGATGCTTTTGGGTATGTGTCATGAGCTGCAAGATAAATGTTGGTGTGTAATGTGTCCTGGTGCTGAAGTGATGACTGTTGAAGCATTCCACCTTCAGGATACTGACAATGATGTAACCTATGCATTGTGGGAGGGAGGAGAGTTGGTGAAGAAGACAGTAGAGCCACAGAAGTTTGTTAAAGAGGTTAGGCATTGGGCCATGGAAGGAATAACTTACCATCATATCTGAAGGATTCAGAGAGAGCCCATAGCAGAAGTAAAATCATCCACATCTCAGAATACTGACACATTGGACCTTCATTTCAACTTTGCTGTTAACTGGTTTGTTGCTTTGCAGAACAAAATTCAAATTTACCACTGGCAGACATCGCAGGTACCAATATTCACATGTGTCGCTCACTTCCTCGGAACATCACACTGTTTTGCTTTTGTCAGGAATGATCTCATTCATGACAATGCACATGCATGCTACACTGTCAACATGATAATTGATGACATAGCATCTAGAGGCCATGCATTTCCTAAACATGTGTATATGACTGATGGCACAGCATCTCATTTTAAAAACCACTTTCAGCTTTATGAGTTTTGTCAGCACTGTTGTACACGAATTAAGACAAAAAAAAGGGTTATTTTCAGCAACAGGTCATGGAAAAAATGTATGTGATGGGGTATGAGGTCTCTGTAAACATCTTGCAACACGATTTAATCTCCAGCATGAAGTTCTTGATGTTATAGAGATACTACTGGATTTACACACACCATTTCAACATTAGTAACAAACATGAAACTCTTAATTCTGAATAAAAGTATGTTAAGGGAATTTTGTTTAATAAAAGACAGAAGGGTAGTCTGCTACAAAGCTAATGTTCAGAATTCAATCAAGTCACTACTGGATTGCGTCCCGGAGTGGCATATACATTGCAAGAATGGTTCTCCATGAAATGCAGTCTGTTACTGTGTGTGAAATGCAGAGACATTAGAAAACTCTGTAGTGAGCCACTTCATTTCTTATGTGTATGACAATCGGTGGTGGGTGGGACAGATAACTGTGTCATGAGCTGCAAGATATAACTGTCTCCTTTATGACACCTCACGGCCCTGCGAATGCTTTCAAATGACCATCATCAAAATGTCAGTGTGCAGTTCCCATTTTCCATGTACTCCTCTTGTTGAATCATACTTGTCTGAGTGCAAATTCAGCTTGGCTATACAAGTTTGGTGAGCAGCAGATGAAAAAAAATAAAACAACTCTTTTCAACAGTGCAGTGTTGATTGTTACATTGTAAGCAATTTTAATTCATGGGAAGTCATGAAGAAGTAAAATCATGACAGAAGACAATAATAATTTGTAAATAATATCACGAAAAGAGAAATGGGTATAAATATTATATACCTCACTTATGATATAAAATGCTTTCGAACAAAATTATGAATTGTTTTTGCACTCACTTATAATGTTGTAAAGTAATTTTTTATTCAGAAATATCTGTTTTGCATGACATTTACTTAAATTCAGTGATCAATTTAAATAGATTTTTTGACCTTGAGAGCAGAGTTAAGTCTCACATTTTGTGATTGTGTATTCCCAAAGTACAATGACCGACTAACATACCATGAAACTTTTAGAACATATAGGATGGGGATTTTGGAGAAAATTTCTAAATACACAAAAAATTTCAGAGTCTTTCATCTTTCTGTACAAATAGTTTGACAGTTTGAGAATTTCATGCATTAATGTCATAACTGACAGATAGCAGCCCCTCCACTTCATCATTTCTCAAGACAGTTAACTTCCTGTGACTATTCATACTTTCAAAACATAATTTAAAATAAATAAATAAAAAAGAGGTGGAGCAGGGAGGGGACAAGCAAGCTCTGCAGTGTGTATGTGTTAATCATGTCTCATAGTATTGGGAACAAAGTATTTATTGAAAATAAATTCAGTTCTCTATAACTTTTGGTTTCTTTATTACAGTTTTTCAATTTTCCCTTTCATTACAACATTTTTACAAATACTATCATTTAGAGAAGTCTGTAGTGTTTTAACAAATCATCAGAAAATCAAAATATTGTAGTTTTGTAGATGTATCATGTGGATCTTCCACTACATATATTTTTTTCAGCAAACTTCGAAATAATGATGCGACACACTCGTTTTTGACCTGTATGATTTGAGATGAAATCGCCCCTTAGCAAATGAGCTACACTTTCCTTTACAAAAAAAAAAGTCAAATTCAACCATTTGCCTTCCCTACTATGACCTTGTGCGCTAATTCCATTTCATATTGCTTTGCAACATTTCACTTGGACATTTAATCGAAGTGATTGTGCCAAGCTGCTCAACACTAACACTTTATTAAAAAATTACAGTATGTTTTTTCCTATGCATCTTCATTAACATACATACATTTTTCTACATCTAGAGCTAGCTGCCATTCATCACACCAAATAGAAATTCTGTATTCTGCTACAGTCACTCAATAATGATACTTTCCCGCATGCCACAGCGTCAGCTGCAAACAGTCACAGATTACTGCTCACCCTATCCATCAGGTCATTTATTTATATAGCGAACAAGAACAGAACTATTACAGTTTCCTGGGGCACTCATTATAATACCCTTGTCTCTGATGAATACTCATCATCAAGAAGAACAAACTGTGCTCCATTACTTAAGAAGTCTTCAAGTCATTCATACATGTATCTGGGAATCTATTCCATATGCTTAGACCTTTGTTAACAATCTTCAGTAGAGCACTGTATCAAATGTTGTCTGCAAACCTAGTAATATGAACCTGACTGTAGCCTTCATTCATGATCCGCAAGATATCATGTGAGTAAAGGGCAAGCTGTGTTTTGGATGAGTGATACTTTCTAAATCTTAAATGCTCATAGCACAGTCATTTTTACAGAGACACTTTCTATTCAGTTTTAAAAAGTCATTCCCTTTTGTTTACCAAACAGATATTCTTCCTTCAAGTGTTTACTCCAACTATGGAACATCCAATTACATTATACTGTACAGAATGTACTTCCACATTTACAGCAATACTGATTTTAAAAACTACTCTGTATCTGATCAGAAGGTACTGAATTTTCAAGTTTACATTTAAATGGGAGTTAATTGAAATAAGTATAGTAAATAAAAGTTTAAGTTGATGCTGCAGTTATTCTACAACAATTTTAAGTGTTTGATGTCTGATTGTTTCCCCAAATTCAAAGTTCAACAATATAGGAAAAGACAAATTGCTACTTACCATAAAGACACACATTAAGTTTCAGACAAGCACAATTAAAGGACATTTACACATAAGCTTTCAGCCACAGCCTCCATCACAAAAAGAGAAACACACACCATTCACTCATACGAGCAATCACGCCTCATGCACACATGACCACCAACTCTGACAACTCATGCCAGAATTGTGTGAATGAATCGTGTGTGTTTCTCTTTACTAATGAAGGCTATGGCCAAAAGCTTATGTGTAAGTGTCTTAATTGTGCCTGTCTGCAACTTAACATGTCATCTTCATGGTAAGAAGCAAATTTTTTTTTCCTACATTGTTGATATTCCTATCTGGAGTTTCCATTGTCCAATCAAATTTCACCACATTGAAATACACACACCAAAAAAAGGTTTACATCACCTTGGTTCCGAGAGTTCTGGAACCTGTACAGGAAAATTGGAATAGAGATCAACATAAACAACATTTCCACTCTTTTTATTACTCATGAAAACCACACATTGCATGCTGTACCACCGTATAGCGAGACCTTCAGAGGTGGTGGTCCAGACTGCTGTACACACCAGTACCTCTAATATCCAGTAGCACATCCTTCTGCACTGATGCATGCCTGTATTCGTCATGGCATACTATCCACATTTTCATCAAGGCAATGTTGGTCCAGATTGTCCAACTCCTCAATGGCAATTCAGTGTAGATCCCTCAGAGTGGTTGGTGGGTCACATTGTCCATAAACATCCCTTTTCAATCTATCCCAGCCATGTTCAATAGGGTTCATGTCTGGAGAACGTGCAGGCCACTCTAGTCGAGCAATGTCGTTATCCTGAAGGAAGTCATTCACAAGATGTGCACGATGGGGGCGCGAATTGTCATCCATGAAGACGAATGCCTCACCAATATGCTGTTGATATTGTTGCACTATCGGTCAGAGGATGGTATCCACATATTATACAGCCATTACGGCACCTTCCATGACCACAGGCATATGTTGGTCCCACATAATGCCACCCCAAAACAGCAGGAAACCTCCACCTTGCTGCACTCGCTGGACAGTGTGGCCAAGGCATTCCGCCTGACCAGGTTGCTTCCAAACACGTCTCCGACCATTGTCTGGTTGAAGGAATATGTGACATTCATCGGTGAAGAGAATGTGATGCCAATCCTTAGTGGTCCATTCGGCATGTTGTTGGGCCCATCAGTATCGCACTGCATGGTGTTGTGGTTGCAAAGATGGACTTCGCTATGGATGTCAGGAGTGAAGTTGTGAATCATGCAGCCTATTGCGCACAGTTTTAGTCGTAACACGACATCCTGTGGCTGCATGAAAAGCATTATTCAACAAGGTGGTGTTGCTGTCAAGGTTCCTCCAAGCCATAATCCACAGGTAGCAGTAATCCACTGCAGTAATAGCCCTTGGGTGGCCTGAGTGAGGCATGTCATCGACAGTTCCTGTCTCTCTGTATCTCCTCCATGTCCGAACAAAATCGCTTTGGTTCACTCCGAGACGCCTGGACAGTTCCCTTGTTGAGAGCCCTTCCTGGCATAAAGTAACAATATGGATGCAATAGAACCACAGTACTGACAGTCTAGGCATGGTTGAACTACAGACAACATGAGCCGTGTACCTCCTTCTTGGTGGAATAACTGGAACTGATCGGATGACGGACCCCCTCCGTCTAATATGCGCTGCTCATGCATGGCTGTTTATTTCTTTGGGCGGATTTAATGACATCTCTGAACAGTCAAAGGGACTGTGTCTGTGATATAGTATCCACAGTCAATGTCTATCTGGGAACCGGGGTGATGAAAAACTTTTTTTGATGTGTGTATGTTCTCCCCTTTAAGTTTCTTTCGAAGTCACAGACTTAAACAGTTATTTGATTCATTTTCTGGCTATTTATAATATACACAGTAGTATGAATCTGCACCACACTTGTGTTTATATTGCTTGTAGACACTCCATTGTGTATACATCATGCCACAGTTTTTATTTCATGTTTAAGGAACTCCACATTCTGAACAAGTGAAATGGGAACAACAATATGAATTAATTTACTTCAGAGATGCACTACACTGCAACCATAAATGAACATTCATACAACTCTATCTTTCTTTTGACTTCTCTGAAATATTTTAATTACTTAATTTCGTTTTTATAAGTAGATGAAAAGATGTGTAATAAATACTTCCAGGAAATAATTTAAGACTACTGTTGCACCTGTCAGCTGTAAGACTACTTATAACAAAAAGAAGTAAATTACAAGCTTCATGCCATTAACACTGAAAACATTTTTACAAATATTAAATTAAAAAATAACTAGTTCTCACTGTTGGGGATCTTTCTCTCAAAAGTACACAGTACAGATCAAAAGGAAAATTACTAAAAGAAGCAGGAGTAGGGTTTAGGCATCAGACATAGAGCATAAGGTTGGATCAGACCAGATGGGCAAAGGAAATGTTTCTAAGAAGTTTTCAAAGGAATCATTCTAGTATTGATTATCAGTGATTTAGAGCCCATGGAAAACTAAAACTGAATGGCCACAAAAGGATTTGACCTCCATTCAGCCTAAATGAGAGTCCACACGTCTGAGAAGAAGATTTAACTGATCATAATATGCCAGGAAATTCAGTAAAAAATGAATGTTTTTCTCAAGACGGTCTTCCACTAGCTGACATTTCAAATGAAACTGACAGCTCTGGAGTAGTTGTATGTATTTCCTTATAAATATTGAGCAATGAGGCATTAAGAATTGCTTGTCTACCCTGAATTAGTTACCATAAATGTGTACGAAAACTAATGCAACCATGAATATCACAAAGGAAGAAAAATATAATCACTACCAACAATGAATCACTGTTATGAAACAACATAATCATGGTTCACTATAATAAGGAAGCTGGTAAAACAGAGAGGGGTGAGAATGCAAGAACCTTTTAAAGGTGACTTAAGGCCCAACAAATCAGCCAAATTATAATGTATCTGGAAGGAATGACACCTTATCTGAACATGAATTTCAACTTGGTGCAACAAAATGTTTATTGAAAAACTGTCCAACCTCAATGATCCTGTGCCTGCAGCAATCTTAATTGATGAAATGTAAACTTAAAAACTCCTTCACCTGTCTACATTTTGAAGGACATTCAAAATATAGATGGCTGAAGGTGATTTTACATTTTACATTGCATATCTGAAGTCCCTCAACCATATTGTACAAAGACTTAAGTGATGATGTCAGTGGGTCAACACGGTGACACAAAGGGGTCATCTGCTGCAGAGCCATTCAGCAATGCGCACTGAACAGTGTGCTCACAAAATATCTGAGCCTGAACCAGCACTGTATTCTGTCACCAGATCTGCCACAGATTGCCACCTATCCTGCTTTCCAGTATAGTCAATAAAATCAGTTGTAAACACACTTGTTTATTTTCAAACTATGAGTGTACAGAAAATTTTGCACATCTAATGCATATGGCAAAAGTCCCAAATTTAGTTGTGCCAACTTATGTACCCTCACAATATCCCTCAGTTAGAGAGCTGTTCTGTAGCAAAATAGTGTCTTATACCTCACCCAGCAAAGTCTACAAGGGCAGGGAAGCAAAAAAAGAAGTTTATTGAGAACTACAGTGTTGTGGTATTGTGGCAAATTTGATCCTTGTGGCAGGTGTATGAACTGTCCAACAGCACAGTAAATGCATGAAAAACTCCTTGGGGTAGAACAGTTAGAACAGGAGCAAGTGTAGAGCCTGATTCTCCTGAATAGCACCAAGGCAGCCACTGAGATTAACATACCTGCCCAAAGGACAGATCCCCATGAACAGTGTTACATACCCTCACTATACAATACATTGTGGAGAGACTTAACATTTAATGCAAGACAATGTTGTGAAGTCTGATGATTAGGAACTTACTTACTACTACTACACTACACCACACCACCACCACCACCACCACCACCACCACCACCTTTCCTCTGCTTGACAGCCAAATACTTGAGATCATGTTTTTCCCATTACCAGAATTCAACTGGCTACTTCCAAGTCAAGCATGGACACAGAACTGTGCATCAATGACCTTAGCTATATAAGTCAATAGAGATCATGTTTTCTGATAACGCTCTGATAAATTGCAGGAATATAGTGGCCACATTCTTGCTCGTTCCTTAGTCTTAGCTCAGGCTCTACTTCTGACACGAAGAGTGTAACACCCATTCTTTACAAATACATCATTGAAATGTTCAGTTTTGTATTTAGATCTCTAGAACAAATAGAATGTGTGTCCAGTTTATAGTCATTTCAGGAAACTCATTTGGCTGTAGATTATATAGAAGCATATGTATGTTTTAGTTATCTAGTGGAAAACAAATTGCTCTAAGCATAACAAGCTTCTCTCTTCACTGAATCATACAGCAACGGTAGCTGTCTAGGTCTAGTTTAACAGCAGAAGTCTTTTAACTGGAATGTGTGTTGGTGAAACTGCTGAAAGATATCTTTCACAGATAATCATATCACATGGTTGTCAATGGAACAACAGCAAAAAATATGACAGTTATGGACATCAGATATCAGCATGTCATTCCCAAAACAGCAACATACACCGAAGAGAGAGAACCTGTAGTAATATCCATTTTTTCTCCTTTGCACAAAATTGACTGGTGGTCTAATTTTTCAACTTCTCATGAAGGATGCAATCAGATTTAACTATTAACCAGGTATTTCACCAATTTTGTGCAGCACACTACATGTAGAGTCTTAATAGTTTGGGGGGGGGGGGGGGGGCATAACAACGAAAGGTGTACGCTCAACAGGATTTCAGGTCATCAGAGTAACTGATAATGGTGACTTTATTTGTTAGCAGAGAGCTTGCACTTAATGGACATGACAATGTGGCAAAATAGACAATAGTGCTATTCTGTTACTGATTTGTGCTGATATGAGGTCATGAATGCATTTTTCTTTCCCCCATCTAGATCTGTCCTTTAAAGATAAGAAAGAGTAAATTTTATACATCATTATTTGTAAACTGAAATACTTAAAAAAAGTTTTCCAAAATTGGAAGAGAAAATGTTGTGAAATGAGGATCCCTCTGAAATACTGTATACTTTAGTCTTTGCTGATGACCAGATGCTGACAGCTTAAGACAAAGACCATTCCAATTACACATTGAGGAATCTGCACAAAGAATGCTCACAATGAGATTCAACAATAAATACAAAATAGACAGAGTAGATGGTAGTGGTGAAAAAGACCAAGGATTCTGCAAAATTAAAAATTTCTGGACATTTAAATACCTGCATGTAGCTTATACAATAAATAGAAGAAGCACACAAGACTTCACAAATGAAACTGAGCAAGAAAAAAAAAAAGTAATTGGCCAACTTAACTCCTTGCTAAGGAGTGACAAAATTACAAAGAGAATGAAGATCTTACTGTACAGTCAATCATAGATAGTATTATTACATATGACACTGAAATATGGGAGCTAACCAGAAAAGAGAAAAATAAATTGATGTTCCTTTAGCTGGATTTTTGGTGAAGAAGTTGTCATCTCTCTAGAATGTAACATGATAGAAATGATATGACACAAGGAATTACAAGAGAGCTCATTACCTTCAACAAATGGAGGATAACTGATGGTCAAAAACAATCTATGAATTCACATCAACTGAGTGAAGAAAATTTGGAAAACCGACTACCAGATGGATGTAAGATGTTTAAAATGCATTGAATCCAAGGGGTCTTCAGGAAGAAGATTACATCTTTGCATAATAAATACAGTTACAGCTGGAACAAAAGGATTCCCAATACTGTTCTTCCCAAACAGTTTTGCTCTGGAGATTATGAAGATGTCAGTTTTGTTTTTGGAAATGTATAAGTGGAATCAGCCTAAACAAATACTACTACTGAAGGTGTTTTATGTAATGGGCACCATCAATAGGATATATCATTTTGGTTCTCATTAAAACAAAATGTTGCTTGAAGTATAATTTTATGTGACCATTCAATACAGCCCTCAAATTTGTCTGGTGAAACAAACAATATACATATAGAGACTGCAAAGCATAAATAATCAATATTTCCACCTCAGTATGGCTGCTTGTGATGGAGTTTTAAATATCTTACTCAGTTCCTTATGCATACACCAATTAAACTTCATGTTTTGATGTTACTTTGACTTAAATCTAAGGTTGAAAGTTGTATCAGAATTACTTCAGATTGCTTGATTGACTTAATAAATACAATTACACTTGGCACAGCATTTAGTTTAGCCAAACATAATTTTCTGTTGAAATTGCACAAAATGTCATGTGATTTTATACTTTACATCTTCAGTACTCAATACTAAGAAAAGATTTTTGGTAAATGCAGTACACATTAATGTGTATGGATTGGGGTGATATTTCATAATGTTTCTATGATGAGTAGTCAACTTCACACTTTTTTACCTTGAATCATTATTCTGTAAATGGAAGTCCCTTCTAAAGAACTCTATTGCAGCCAAATGAGCAGAGAATGAGGTGTAGAAATATTGGTGAAATATTCTCTATTTATCAGCCAAGTCATGGCATCATGCTGTCATAATATTTCGAGGTGATTTCTAGAAATCACCCCCATGCGAAGTGTCAGGTTCACATCCACCTGCTGCTGCTCAACCACAGACTGCTCTGTCAATGGCGCAAGGGGTGAATCAGTTGCATGCCTCCAGAAGAATTTTCATGGCTGGTAGTAAGGATGTCCCTAGCAAGGTGGACAGAGGGTCCAGGTATTGAGTCCTGGTGCTGCTAGTCTGCCAGTCTTTTCTGCCCACTGCCTACATCACTTTCACACCAAGAGTGTTCCTGACATATTTTTTTAACGCCACATCCCATACAAAAGCTCAGTTGAAAACCACTGTCCTGGTTTACACATCATCATGTACTGTTATTTCTACTGCCTTTTTGCTGAGTCCTCTCCATTTGGCTCATTCCTCCAACCACTCTTCTTCCTCCACTTGCTGCCAGGTCACACATCTCCTTTCCAAAGATATTCTCACTCCCATTTTCCACCGTATTCTTGGGCACCGTCTAGGTCTTTTTCCATCCATCTTTAATTCTTTCATAATTTTGGGAAGTCTCTGCCCACACATCCTCTTAACAGGCCCGTACCACCTTAATCTCTTTTTTTCTCTCATACCTTATTGTTTAAGGTCCTTTCTAATATCTACTTTCCTTACTCTGTCCATTCTTGTTTTTCCTTTAACTGCTCTGAGAAATTCCATTTCCCTCTACTTGCAGTCTGCTCCAGTCCCTTTCTGTCGTCGTCCATGTTGCTCCTCCATAGGTGACAATAGGGAAATAATAACTCTTACACATACCTTCCTTGGTTATTCTCCCTAAATAGATGAAACTTCCCACGACTTTGAGAGGTTCTCCATTCAACATAATATTCCCATTGATCCCTTTGCCTCTTTCCAAATACCATTACTTCACTCTTATCTTTATTTATTTTTAATCCATACCTTTTCATTAATTCCTTCCACACATCAAATTGTAATTGTACATCCACCTCTTTATTGCCCCATAGTACCATATCATCTGCAAAAATCATAATTTTGTCTTTTTCTTTTACTATATCTTTAACTGCCCGATTCATTCCGTGCATCTTCTACAATTGTGTCCTCTGTAAATTGTCTTTATTACATTAATGTATCCATCTTCTACACTTATCTTCCTCATTTCTTCACAGAGTCTTTCTCTGTTAACTGAATCATATGCCTTTTCTATGTCTATAAAAACCATTATCACCCTTTTGTTGTACTCCCAACTTTTTTCCATCTGTTGACGGATAGAAAATATCAGGTTGATCATGCTTCTTCTTTCTTAAACCCACGCTGTTCTTCACATAGCTCCTTTTCCATCTTTTCACTTATTCGATTTAGTAAAATTATTTCAAAAATCTTGGCTGTATGACTCATCAGGGTTATTCCTCTGTAGATTTTACAAAGTATTTTATTGTCTTTTTTGAAGATGGGAACAATGTCTCCTCTTCTCCAATCATCAGGTATTGTACTATTTCTCCATACACTTGACAGTACTCTATAAAGCCACTGCATTCCCACAGGACCTGCTGCTCTTATCATGTCTACTGATACTTCATCAGGTCCTGGGGCTTACCCCGCATTCATCAACTTAACAGCTATTTCCATTTCTTCCCGTGTAATTTGTCCTAATTCTGCTTCCCAACTTCTCTCGGTTTCTCCATTATTTGTTGTTTCCTCATGTACCTGCTCCTCAGCGTTTGACAGTTTCTTAAAATGATCTCGCCAGAGATCTTTTATATTCCATTGAGCTTCAATCACAGTACTATCCTCTGTTTCCATCTTTGCTGGTACTTCAAAAGCCTTCCTTTTATTTTTCATGATTTTATAGAACATTTTCTTATTGTTCTTCACATCTTCAAGTTTTTTTATGTAAACTGTTCCAATGCCTTTTTCTTTGCTGTTTACAATATTTCCTTGCACTTCTTCTTTTCCTCTATATATCTTTTATGGTCCTCGTCATTTTTAGTTTTCCAACACTTTCTCCATGTTCCAGTTTTTCTTGTAACTGTTTGGATTGTGGTATCATCCCACCTACTTGTCTGCCTTACTTTTTCCTTTCCAGATGTTCTATCACATACTTTTTGTGCTGCTTCGACTAAAGTGTCTCTGAATAAACTCCATTCTTTTTCTACATCGCAGAAAATTTCTTTTGGAAATTTTTGTGTGATTAATTCTCTATACTTCTCAGCACTTTCACTCTCCTTCAGTTTCCAATCCTGTATCCTCTTCACTTTCTTCTATTTTCTATTTTTCACACACTGATTCATTTTCCATTGTCCCACCAGTAACCTGTGGTCTCCATTTGCATTCACACTTGGAATTACCTTCACATTTGTTACTTTCTCTCCCCATTCCATATCTACTAGAATATAATCAATTACACACCTGGCTCTCCCATCCCAACTGTATCTGGTGATAACATGACTTCCTCTCTTCATAAACCAGCTGTTTGCTATTTTCATTCCATTCCTCTGGCACAAATTCAGCTGTCTTTCCCCTTCTTCATTTCTGCCTCCATATGCGAAACATCTCAATACTTGCTCAAATCCCTTTTCATCTTTGCATTAAAATCTCCCACCACTATATTAGCAGTCTATATATGGTTCTCTAACTCATTTTCAAAATCCATCTTCTCTTTTTCGCTACAGCCCCCTTGAGGTGCATAAATCTGGATGACTTTTAGCGTTTCTTTTTGGAATCTCAGATTTCAGATTATGATCATGTGTGTGTGTGTGTGTGTGTATATTTTCCCTTCCACTTCGTTTCACTTAATCCCAAAATATCTAACTTTCTCTTTTTTAGTACATCTGCAATTTTTTCCATTTTTCCATTGAGGGTTAATATATTAAGAGTGCCAATATTTAGGTTATTTTTAGTCCATTTGGTTTCATCTTCTTGTACTTATGAATATCATCATGTCTCCCATCATTTGCACCAGTACTTGAAGAAGCAGTGGGGTCAAATGGTCAAATCCTGAGTGGTTCATTCCGAGGCTCGTCCGTGTTTTGAAAGCAATATATGAAGACTTTCCTACTGGCTTGCTAGGCCTAATGCAAGAAAAGATTTTCTGTTGGTGTTGTCTCCCTTAGCCTTTGGAGTTTCTCCTCCACCACAACGCAGTGGTTCCCATCTCATTTAATCCCCAGAAAGGAGGGTTGCCTCATCTACCAGCTTCACCGTTCTGAAGTCTTTCTTCTCTGCCGCTGCTGCCATTAACTTCTTCACCCATAAGACAGGGCATGGGTTCCATGTTATTCCCTACGGGATTGTCTGCATAATAATGAGTTTGCCCTTTGCTGATGCCAAGCTCTGCCACTTTGGCATCACATCTCTTTTCACAGGGGTACCACTAAAAGATAACATGGTATTACCAGAGAATCCTTTAATGATGACACAGTGAATGTCTTTCGACACATGCTCACCACCAACTACTTCCAAAGTGGTAGAAAGATGTATGTATAGACATACTCTCCATGGAATCCCCTTTAGCACCAGGCATTGCTAACCTATACAGGATGTACATAAAGTCCGTAACACTTTCAATTACTTATTGCACAAGAACCAAACAGAACCAAAGAGAAACCCTGAAAGTTTTTTTTTATGTGTACCTCCACAGCATAGTTTAGTAATTTGCTGATAGTCAGCACTAGTCGCAAAAATGGCAAGTTCAGATGCAGAGCGAGCTTTCTGTGTGTTGGAGTTCGACAAAAAACAAGTGTGCTACATCTCTTCAATGGATGTTTAGAACCAAGTACAGTAAGAAGCCAAGTACAGTAAGAAGCCATCTACAGTAAGAAGTCATTTACTACTGGCACAACAAATTTGATACGACGGGTTGCTTGTGCCTGGCAAAGATAAGCGGACGTCCCAGTATCAGTGAAGTAAATGTGGAGCGCATACGAGAAACATTCATAAGGAGTCCAAAGAAATTGGTGCGTCGTGCAGCCCGTTAACTGAAAATGGCAGTGTAGAAAGTCCTGCAACAGAAGCTGTCTATTAAATGATTCAAATTGGAGCTAGTGCAGAAGTGCAATGACGACGACAAAGACAGTTTTGAGTTTTGTTCGCAGTTGCAACAATTGAATGAGAATGTGGATGGCATTGTTGATCGCTAAATTTTTAGGGACGAAGCCACTTTTCACACTAATGGGAAAGTGAACAGGCATAATTGTTGAATCAGGGGTACAAAGCATCCACACGAATGCACTGAATTTGAGTGTGAATCCCCCAGGGTAAATGTTTTTGTGTCTTGTCACGTCAAAAACCATACGGGTTATTCTTCTTCACCGAGAGAACTGTCACTGGATATTTCTACTTGGAAACGTTGCAGCAATGGCTGATGCCTCAAATGCAATCGGACTCTCCGTTCACCTTTCAGCAGGATGGGTCTCCACCTCATTTTCATCGTGAAGTTCGTGGGTACCTGAACACGGAGCTGCTGCCTCCATGGCTCAGCCGTGCAACAGAAGTGGACAGCTGTTTTATGAAATGGGCTCCCCGATCATCAGATCTCACTCCATGTGAATTTTTTTCTCGGGGGACACATTAAAGGTCTGGTGTATGTACTGCAGGAGAGAATACGGGAAGTGACTGCCACAATCGACAATGCCGTGCTGGGATGGGTATGGCAAGAATTTGATTACCGTATTGATGTCTGCTGAGTCACTCATGGTTCGCATATTGAATGTTTGTAAAAAAAACTTAAAGAGTTTCTCTTCAAAATGTAATATGTATGACATCTGTACAATGTTTAGTTTTTGTGCAATAAAAAATTGAAAGCGTTCCTGAACTTTATGTACACCCCATATATGGCGCACACTGAGCAAACCGTTCTAGGAACTGTGCACCTGAAACCAAAGGTGTTCTACACATATCTGAACACCACATTCATGGTTTCATGGTTTAACTCCATGGTGAAGAAAACCTACAGGAAATCCTGTGCACATAAATAGCATATACAACAATGTATAAATAGCATATACAACAATGTCAGGTTCACCATGGAAGTGGAAGAAAAAGGATGCATACTGTTCCTGTACTTTTTGATAAAAAAAGAACACTGATGGTGCCCTGCAATATTATGTCCACAGTATGAAAACACACACACACACACACACACACACACACACACACACACAAATACCCCTAAATGCCAATAGCTGCCACCACCCAGCACAATGCAAATTTGTGCTCACCACCATTACACACATCACAAGCCATATGCGACAAGGAAAGTCTGCCTACTGATTTATAGCATCTGTGTGAAACCTTCCACAACAATTGCTACTCAGAGGCAGAAATAAGACAAGCACTCCAGCCAAGCAAGAAGAAGAAGAAGAAGAAGAAGAAACAATCCAGAAGAAGCAACCAAGCGCCAGCTATTCTGTCTATATGAAGGGCCAGATACAGCCAAGGCTGTCATGGGAATGGCGAAGCACGACACAAAAACCATTTACCCTCAATGGCTAAAATCAAGAATACACCTGGGTCAGTCATGGACCAAACAGTGCTATGGGCATCTGGTTTCTACAGCATCAGTTGCGAGTGTGTCATGCAATACTTCACCCAGATGCAGTGATCCATCTCGCAGTAGTGTTCTGAACACATGAGGAATGTTCGCCTTGGCCAAACAGACAATCTGTAAAGACAGGGACATTTGTTTTTGAACAGAAAAAGATGCTGTTGTACGCCAGATGTTCAGATATTTGGTCACCAAAGAGGCAGTGGAAATAAGAGTACATGATGATCTTATCAATTGGGTAGCCATTTCCAAGTGAGCTCCACACTCCACATGGGATGCGTAGCTGCCAATCTTGAGAAGGAGGCGTCAATAATCACGTAGCAAATAATGGGTGGGGGAGGGGGGGAGGGGAGGAGGGGATGTTCAGCACCCCCTCCCTCCCCGCCAGAAAATTTTTAAAAGTAGAAACTTGACTTAGGCCCTAAATGTTAGACTTCAAACATTTTCTGACCCTAAATAAAGAGGATATATTTAATTGAACATATATTCATTTTTATTTTCATATTAAAACTAATCCAAATTATCATTTTCAATAACTAAAACTACTTCATGCTCAATGTCACTCACACACATTTACCACTGACTGCTGCCTCCTACATACATTCATTTCTGCCTCATAGAAAATGTCGTAATTCTATTTTCTGTTGTCAATTCCCTTCTGTATGGTGGCAGCTCAGGTAATTTGCTGACGACAAATTTTTACAAAGTTGGATATCACATCCTGTACTCATTATTGTTGCTGCTACGAAAAATGGGAGACTTAGTTTTTTTACCTATGTCACTGTCACTGGTGCAAACCAATGCAGCAATTTCTTGTAGGGATTCATGCTTCTGTTTAGTATTTTGGTAACTATGACTCCGAACATTCCAGAGGCACTCTCATGCCTCAGAGAGTGATGAATTCATAAATTTTGCTTCTTGTCCGCTCACATTTCGCAAAGAGACACGCATAAAGACAACATTCATAACATGCACAAACAAACACTAGTGCTGGCATTTAGTAGTAGCAGATCAGGAACAATGTTCCTTTGATCTGTATAATCACAGTCGTGGAACACTGGTTTTGCATTGTCAAGATTTTGACAACATGCTGCAAACATTGGTAGTCCAGTACTAGCTGCAAACAATGTTGCAGAACATGTTCTGAACTCATTATAAACATGTATTTAGAAAGCCATGGTGATGAAATCACCCATAGACAGGTATACTGCATATTCAAGAAGGAAATCATTACAAATCTGTAAAACATTTTAGTACCATGCCATCAGCAAAATGTAAACAGTGCCTTTTTCAATTTTTTATCTTCAATTGTAAAACACGTATCTCTGTAATTTTATTAGCTTTCTGTGTATCCATAATTAAAGTGATAAATCCATAAGAGTTACTGACAATCTGTAATAGATGGCAGCCATGGGGATGTGAAATACACAAAAATACACCAGGAAAGCTCTGACATAAAAGAGAAGGCAGTGGGCAGGACTGACAGACAGACAGAATGAGCACTTGACACCCAGACCCCCCTCCACCCCACTGGTGGCGAGGGGGGGGGGTTACTTCTACCAGCCACAACAACTCTTCTAGAGGCAAACAATGGACTTTCAGCAGGAGTCTGCTGCCTAGTGGATATATTTGAACAAATTTGATATGAAGCTGATATTTCATCTGAAGATGATAATTCAAAAACTTGTTGAAACATTGCAACAGCATGATACCATGACTCAGCTGGTAAGATGAGAATGTTTCTTCAATGGAATTCACTGAGAAAGCCTTCATTCCCACACTGCATAAATATTATCCATACTCTCCCATCAGCAAAACGATGATGTGTGTAAAAATGCATCTTACAAGCTGGCAAGTAGAGCAAACATTCAAAGACCCCAGGATAATTGTTCATAAAAATAGTAAAATCTGTGAACTATTAATTAGTTAGCAGCCATCTAAAATGTACATCTTTTCTAAAAACTAACTGTTCTGTCAAAATGCACAGTAAAAAGATAAGTGCTCATGTTCTGCTAGCATACAAGAGAAATACAAAAATGAATTACTTTTTTACCTTGCGATCTCTAAATCCAACTTTGGCCTTCTTCTTTTTCTTTTTAGCCTCATCATCATCCTCCTCTTCACTTTCTTCAGTTTCACTATCCTGCTTCTCCGAAAGGGCATTGTTGGACTTTTTGTCTTCACTAAGAATGGATTCTGCTTTAACTTCAGGAAATACAATTTTTTTTAGTCTGTAAAGTACAATGAAACAGAGCTGAATCAGTTAAAACAGATTTCAGGAAAAAACTCAACAAATTTATATTTCTAAACCATTCTTCCAATGTGCCAGTCAATTTCAGTGGCCCTGACAAAACAAAATGCATGTTATAACTACTGAAATAACTTTGACTCAGAAATATTGTTTATATTATTTTGCAGCCATATCTGAATGAATGACATGCATACACAATTTAAATCTGAAATGTGTTTTACCCTACAGCTAAAAATTTTTAGAAAATAGGTCAGCAGCAATTTAATAAATTAATGTAAAGTATGGAGAATCATTCTTTCCAGTATTTCAGAAAATTTCTTCCAATACAGGGGTCTGCATCAAAGAAGTTGGTATCATGTCCAATATAAAGAGTCAAAACATAAACAATCAAGATAGTGAAGTATAGGACAAATATGAGGACTGAGATAGGGACATAGTTAAGGTTTATGAATAAAATACCTCAGACCGACTCAATAGCTGTTTTTTTCCTAGAATTAGCTGTTGTTTCATAAAAGCCAAGTATGTGTTAGGAAATTACACAAACACTGTCTCACAGGCATTACATAATTGATGTCGTTATGAAACTCAGCTTGTGTGGAAGTCACAAAACAGTGGACTGAACTAGGGAGAATAAGAGTTACAGAGGGAGCTAGTGTAAAGGAATGAAGGAACTGGCTATATTATCTCAAGTTTGTCAAAATTGGTGGAAAGCTTTCAGTGAATATTAAATTTCATTGTAGTGGCAGAAAAAGGTACACCACACTCGTTAGTTCCCAGCCTGGCCTCATATGAGCAAGCAGCAATTTACAAAATTTTCAGACTGCAAAACATTAACATTACTTTCACAACACACAAACTGCAACACACACTGAGGGAAATGAAATGATCGTGTGGCATTGATGGCCAGAAGGCTCCATCCAAGAAAAGTTCGGCCACTGGATGCAGGTCTTATTTTGAGTGACACAACATTGTGCGACTTGTGCATCAGTGATGATGAAATGATGGGACACACACACACACACACACACACACACACACACACACAAATCAGGCTTTTACAAAAACAAAAAATTGTATGTTGTACACACAAAGACCTCTACGTATCCCAAACTCAGAGCAGCTAAAAAAATGCCAACCACAAATACAAATATACTGAATCAGCAACGGCTACCCACATAAAGAATGCTGGCCACTCATTCCACGATATAGTGAATGATTTTTATACATTACATAAAATGGACAAGGGACACTAAACTGACTTACATGAAGAATTAGATATTTTCATTCACCGCATAGTACCCAGCAACAGATTACTAAATGATAGGCTAGAAAGTAACAACATTAATTTCTTTAAAAAACATCTCAATAGCTGATTGATTATTTTATTGGGAGAAAAATATCTTTACCTAGTAATCATACACATTTCACTGATGGGAAAAAGATCGCAACACCAAGGAGGAGTTGTGCAACATAAATGTAAGTTGGTAGGCATTTCTACTTCTGAATAATGATGTCTATTAAAATTTCAAGCCTGCCGTGTAAGAATGGCACTTGATGTGTCACTATGAGGCTGCAAATGAGGTTTGCTTTATATACACACTGTAATAGCCATGAGTGTTAGTTATGTTTGAGATTGGACATGGTGAGTTGATGTCAGTCAACAATGTCTTTCAGGCAAGACACCATTATCAAAACCTTACTGAGGTTGCACAAGGTCATATAATAAGAGCTATGAGAAGCTGGATGTTATGTCTATGATACAGCACAAAGACTTGACAGCAATGTAACAACTGTACTTCATTGCTGGCGGCGATGGTAATGAAAATGTACAGTCACAAGAAGACTGGGTTTTGGTTGCAACAAGACTGGGTTCCAGATGGTCATCTGGCACTACTGAAAGGAAAGACCATGGTGTTTGGTGTATGGCTCTTTGGCTCTCACGCATCATTCTGGATCTGCAGTAGCAATCTGAGCAGCAGTTGGTACCACAGTGAAACAATGAACTGTCACAAATTGGTTACTTCAAGGACAGCTCCGAGCCAGATGCCTTGTAGCATGCATTCCACACAACCCAAACTGCCACCATTTGTGACTTCAGTAGTGTCAAGCAAGAACCCACTGGAGTGTTGTGTTTTCTGATGAAAGATGGTTCTGCTTTGGTGCTAGTGATGGCTGTATGTTGGTTAGAAGCTGGTCAATTGAGGGCCTGCTGGACACACTTGGCCTACACCAGTAGTTATGGTCTTGGATAAGATCAATCTGGTGATACAGCTAGCTGTGCTGCCATTCATTAACATCATTCCAGGGGTGTTTTCCAACAGGATAATGCTTCCCCTACACACCACTGTTGTAACCCAACATGGTCTACAGTGTATCAACACATTGCCTTGGCCTGCTCAATTACCACATCTGGCTCCAACTAAGCACATATAGAACATCATCAAACGACAACTCCAGCGTCATCCATAAACAGCATTAACCATCCCTGTATTGACTGACCAAGTGCAACAAGCACGGAACTCCATCCCACAAACTAACATCCGAGACCTACACAACGCAATGCTTGCATGTTTGCATACAACATTCTGGTGGTTACATTAGTAATTAATGTACCAGTGATCTGGGATGTGGGAACAGGGATCCAAACAGGAATGGGAATAGAGATCAGGAGATGGTGTCAGCAGATTCACTGAGAAGTTGATTGAGAGAGAGATGAGAGAGAAGTGGGGTGAAGGTTGGTGTGGGACAATACTTGGGGATAGGGATACGGAGAGAGAGAAAGGAAGGGAGAATAGGCGAGTAAGCAGAGAGGAGAGGGGAAATGGAAGTGAAGAGGCTACATGAGTGAAAATGGGTACGCGGGGGGGGGGGGGGGGGGGGGAGATAGGTGTGAGGAAATGCTGACAGAAAAGAGAATGTGGTGAGGAAAAGGATACAGGGACAACACAGAGGGGGGAGGGGGATGGGCAACAGAGAAGAAATGGAAAGAGAAGAGAAGTGAGGGGATGAATATTGAGAGGTGGAAGAACTAAGGGTGGGGGAAGGGCTGCAAGAGGTGAGGTGGTCAGAAGTGAGGGAGTAGGCAAAAGTTACAATGGCAGTAAGGCTGCTGCTGCTGAAGAATAGTAATCATTGGCTGCAGTAGTAGTAACAGTAGTAATAGTAGAAGATTATGTTGTAGTAGTACTAACTGACAGTATAAATTGTAAAAACTGGCACTACTCTTCTGGTAGTAGAGAATTTGGAGTTGTCATTTCTGATGACATATATTTCTGAACTATATGAGTCAAGTGTAGGAAAAAGGGACAAAAACCTCTGTGTATTATTTTTGTATTTTGTGCAAGATTTAAGTGCCTCTGGAATGTCAACTTGTATTCCCACTGATGCACTGGCCTTGAAAAAAGATTTTTTGAGTGAAACTTATCCAACAAAATCAAGTTGTTTTAACAGAAAATGGCAGTACTGAATAAAACTACTGAACCTTTCTCACCAATATTTCCATTCCACAATCAAAGCACTGATGGCTCAAAATGTGAGACTTATTTTTTCCCATTCTCTACGTTCTTTTTAATGGTTCTGGATGATTATATGTGATAAAACATCACTATAAACACTAACAAAGGAATCAATTGATCAGTCACTTAAGTACTGGAATCTTATGAAAAGTTTTAAGTTACAAAAGTCATATGGCACTTACTTTTTGTAGTCAACCAGTGTCAAAAAGAAACTGACTCCAATGAATGTAGCAAATATCTTTGTGGCCAGGGGTTCTGGAGTTGGGCGGTGTCCAAAATCTTTGTAACCTCTCTTTTGTTGTTCATGGCCTCCTACTTGTGAGATGCACAATGATCGTGGACCTAGGTCTTCAGAGGACTGCAACAGGCGATGACTGTAGGTGCGAGCAACACGCACTGCTCGCCACATCCTAGATTACATACAAACATAGAATTAGAGCAACAGAAAATATGTATGGAGTTCAACATCCTTTGACTTTGAGAGTGATTACTATTATTATTATTATTACTCTAAGGCTACAGATTCCAATG
Organism: Schistocerca piceifrons; assembly: GCF_021461385.2. Taxonomy (NCBI): domain Eukaryota; kingdom Metazoa; phylum Arthropoda; class Insecta; order Orthoptera; family Acrididae; genus Schistocerca; species Schistocerca piceifrons. Next base: position 268,499,366 of record NC_060145.1, read on the forward strand.
TGCAAGTATTCTGCTGTGATGCTACTTCAGATAATCATCAACAAGTTAAAAGTAACTTATGTATAAAAGACTGTTGTCTAGAAATATACATCACCCTCACAATTGTTAGCTATAATAGTACTGGTAGCTGAAAAGACGGAACATATTGTGCTATTATGCCATCACACATCTGGAATGCAGTTATTGAAACTGATGTTCTTGTGGTCTTCAGTGCAAAGACTGGTTTTCTGAACCTGCCCAAGCCCCTTCACCTCTGAGTAACTACTACATCTTTCTGAATCTGCTTAATGTATTCATCTCTTGGTCTGGCTCTACAATTTTTACCCACCATGCTTTCCTCCAGTACTAAATTGGTGATTCCTTGATGCCTCAGTATGTGTCCTACCAAGCACTCCCTTCTTCTGGTCAGGTTGTGCAACAAATTTCTCTTCTCCCCAATTATATTCAGTACCTCATCATTAGCTACATGATCTACCCATCTAATCTTCAGTATTCTTCTGTACCACCACATTTCAAAAGCTTCTATTCTCTTCTTGCCTAAACTGTTCATCGTCCATGTTTCACTTCCATACATGGTTACACTCCATATCAAATATGTTCAGAAAGGCCTTTGTGATACTTAAATCTAAACTCGATGTTAACAAATTTCTCTTCTTCAGAAATGCTTTTCTTGCCATTGTCAGTCTACATTTTATATCTTCCCTACTTCGACCACCATCAGTTAGTTTGCTTCCCAAATAGCAAAACTCATCTTCTACTTTAAGTGTAATTCCCTAGCATCACCTGTTGTAATTTGACTACATTCCATTATCCTCATTTTGCTTTGATTGATGTTCATCTCATATCCTCCTTTCAAGACAATGTCCATGCCAACTGCTCTTCCAAGTCCTTTGCTGTCTGACAGAATTACAATGTCCTCAGCAAACCTCTGAGTTTTGATTTCTTCTCCCTGGACTTCAGTTCCTCCTCAAATTTTTTCTTTTGTTTCCTTTACTGCCTGCTCAGTATAAACATTGAATAACATTGGGAATAGGCTACAACCCTGTCTCACTCCCTTCTCCGCCACTGCTTCCCTTTCATGACCCTCAACTCATACAACTGCCATCTGGTTTCTGTATGAATTTTAAATAGCCTTTCAATCCCTGTATTTTAACCCTGCCACATTTAGAATTTGAAAGAGAGTATTCCAGTCAACTTTGTCAAAAGCTTTCTCTAAGTCTACAAATGCTATAAATGTAGGTTTGCCTTTCCTTAACCTATCCCCTATGACAAGTCGCAGGGTCAGTTTCGTCACACCTGTACCAATATTTCTCTGGAATCCAAATTGATCTTCCACAGGGTTGGCTTCTATCAGTTTTTCCATTATTCTGTAAAGGGTCCGTGCTAGTATTTTGCAACTGTAAATAATTAAACTGATAGTTTGGTAAGTTTCACACCTGTCAGCACCTGCTTTCTTTGCAATTGGTATTATTATATTCTTTTTGAAGTCTGAGGGCATTTCACCCACCTCATACATTGTGCTCATCAGATGGAAGAATTTTATCATGGCTGGCTCTCCTAAGGCTATCAGCAGCTCTAACAGAATGTTGTCTACTCTCAGGGCCTTGTTTTGACTTGGAGGTCTTTCAGCGCCCAGTCAAATTTTTCATGCAGTATCATATCTCCCTTCTCATCTTCATCTACATCCTCTTCCATTTCCATGATATTGCCCTCAACTACATCTCCATTGTACAGACCTTCTATATATTCCTTCCACCTTTATGTTTCTCTTTCTTTGCTTAGGACTGGTTTTTCCATCTGAGCTCTTGAGATTCATATAGGTGGTTCTCTTTTCTCCAAAGGTCTCTTTAATTTTCCTGTAGGCAGTATTGATCTTATGCCTAGTGATATATGCTTCTACATCCTTACATTTGTCCTCTAGCCATTCCCACTTAGCCATTCTGCACTTCCTGTCGATCTCATTTTTAGGCGCTTGTATTCTCTTTTGCCTGCTTCATTTATTGCATTTTTATATTTCCTTCTTTCATCGATTAAATTCAATATCTCTTGTGTTACCAAGGACTTCTACTAGCCCTCATCTTTTTACCTACTTGATCCTCCACTGCCTTCACTATCTCATCTCTCAAAGCTACCCATTCTTCTTCTAATGTATTCCTTTCCCCTGTTCTTGTCAATTGTTCCCTAATGGTCCCTGTGAAACTCTCTACATCCTCTGGTTCTTTCAGTTTATCCATGTCCCATCTCCTTAAATTCCCACCGTTTTGCAGTTTCTTCAATTTTAATCTGCAGTTCATAACCAAATAAATGTGGTCAGAATCCACATCTGGCACAGGAAACATCTTGCAATTTAAAATCTGGCTCCAAAATCTCTGTCTTACCCTTGTATAAATCAATCTGAAATCTTGCGGTGTCTCCAGGTCTCTTCCAAGTACACAATATTCTCCCATGATCCGTAAACCAAGAGTTAGCGACGATTAAATTATGTTGTACAAAATTCTGCCAGGCAGCTTCCTCTTTATTCCTTTCCCCCCAGTCCATATTCACTTATTACTTTTCCTTCTTTTCCTTTTTCTACTATCGAATTCCAGTCAACCATGACTACATCGTCTCCCTTAACTATATGAATAATTTCTTTTATCTCATCATACATTTCTTCAATCTGTTTCTCACCTGCAAAACTAGCTGGCATATAAACTTGTACTACTGTGGGGATGTTGGCTTCATGTCTATCTTGACTAATATAATGCATTCACTGTGCTGTTCATAGAATAGACTCAGATAAGCTACTTTTATTCATTATTAAACCTGCTCCTGCATTAACCCTATTTGATTTTGTACTTATAACCCTGTATTCACCTGACCAGAAGTCATGTTCCTCTTGCCACCAAACTTCACTAATTCTCATTATAGCTAACTTTAACCTATTCATTTCCCTTTTTAAATTTTCTAACCTACCTGCCCAATTAAAGGAGCTGACATTCCACGTTCCAGTCCATTCCATGCCAGTTTTGTTCCTCTGATAATGACGTCCTTCTGAGTAGTCCTGCCTGGAGATCCAAATGGGAGACTATCTTATCACCAGAATATTTTACCCAAGCAGATACCATATACTAAAGCTGCATGCCCTCGGAAAAAATTGTGACTGTAGTTTCCCCTTGCTTCCAGCCGTTCACAGTACCAGCACAGCAAGGCCATTTTGGTTAATGTTACAAGGCCTGATCAATCAATCATCCTGACTGTTGCCATTGCAACAACTGAAAAGGCTGCTGCCCCTCTTCAAGAACCACATTTTAGTCTGATCTCTCAACAGATACCGCTCTGTTGTGGTTGCGCATATGGTGCAGTTAGATGTATCACTGAGGCATGCAAGCCTCCCCACTAACAGCAAGGTCCATGGTTCATGGGGAAGGGTGGTGTTGAAATTGATATGGACCATGAAATCGAAAGCAAAAGAAGTTGTAAAAATTTCACAGATGATTATAATGGAATGGAGTGTAGGACCAGAAATGGCATCAAAAAACTAAAATTAAATCTTCTACAGAAGAAGATGCTAAGTAATATATTTCAAAGAGTAACTGGAGGATAAAAAGTAAAAAATTGAAGATTTTCTGGAAGAGGACAAGAGGCTGGCTACATGGCATTACGTTTCACATGATGCACAGATGGCAAAAAGGGGTCAACTGACAAACAATATTACATGTCGTACTGTAATCACGAAGTGGTATGTGATATCACATATGCCCAAACAAAAAGATACAACAATGACAACATTTGTTTTGGATCTATATTGTTTTCTGGAATGTAGGATGTGGTGAAAGACTGATCTGCAGCACAGCCTGATGACTAGATTAGGTTGAATGGTGACAGGTTAAGAATAGGCGAAGTGGTATTGAAAGCTTCAGTCAATCTGCAAAATCTGTAGAAATTGGAAAAGAACAAAGTGTGGATTTCTTGAATACAAAATTCATAATTTGTGCTTCCCTCAGTTAACCCTTAAAGGCCCTCTGGCTGCAATTGTGTACATTAACTTTTACTATGTCTTAACTCATACAGGAGTATTTTTCCCCAGGTATACATTTGTAAATGTTCAAAGTTTTCATCATGTGAAATTGCTGCCAACTGCTGGGTATCACAGTGAAAATATTAGCAAATCAATGTTGCAATGTGCGGCAGCTTGTGGCCCTGGCCCACAGAACACGTGAGTGTGGTTGGTTTGCTATATTCCACTGTATAATTGAACACTGTTATAGTTATTTTGCATGGTGATTATTGAATGATCATTTTATTTATTATGCTAGAGAATACTTTTTGATTAGTTATTTTAGTCCATAAGATGAAGCCAAGTGTAAAAGTATATTTTGAAAACGGCTACATATTTTTGTATAAATCTTGCATCAAAAGTCATTAAAAAATCACCTAAGAGATTACCACATAAAAAAAAATGTTCCTTGCTCTAGAAAAAAATCAGGTCTGAAAGGGTTAAAATGAGTGTATAGTGATAGTAATTTGTATGCCACAGACATCACAGATGACACCGGTGGGAGGGGGGGGGGGGGGGGTGTCCCCTCTCCTCTTGTTGTAGTATGAGGACCAAACATAGTGACAGAGCCCAATTTGGAGGAGGGACAGGGTCACTTCCTCCCGCCAGAGTGACCAGTACGAGGAATGTCACAGACAGATGGTTGACTCCACTGACTGCAGCTTACTGCCCCTCCTCTCAACCATTCCTCCTCCCGCAAAGCTGCACGACTCTCTGGCACAACAGCAAAATAACATCCTGCAAGAGAATGGCACATTGTGTCACGTCATGTCTCCTGCAGGTCTCCCTGGCTGTTGGTCGTTTTCCCAGACTCTCATATGACCTGGTAACAATGCAGAATGATACAGGCTTCCCTTGCTGCTGAAAATGAAAGTTAGCCCAAACTGTTTGTCTCATTTTCCCTGCTGTGTACTTTTGTTACAATGTTTGTAGCGCATTAATGGAACTGTAGCAGATGAGAAACTTTAAGCTCTGAAGCTGCTGCATCATCTCCAGTGCCTTCAGAATTGCATGGAGCTCTATGGCAAATAAGGTGCTTTCATTGGAGAAACAAATTCTGAGGACTTGGTTGGGGAAACACTACTAAACAGCCAATGGAGCACTTTTGCTTTGAGCACAGCATACACAGCTTTAAACCCATGATGTCAATCTACAGTGTTATAAAACAAAGGTTAAAACATAAAATCTGGTGTGCTATCTTTCTTAAAATTTGTTAAACTGAAAACAATTCTGGCCCTGTTTAGGACCCAGGTGGAAATCTGCTCCAAGCTTGATGTAACACCTTCAAAACAGACACAAATCCCATAGGGTCTCATTGTTTGCTGTTGATTATCAAAGAGTCTTTCCATTGGTGGACAAACAACAGTATGCATGTAGTGTAGATATTGCCTTATGGGCCTATCACATCATGAGGAGTTGTACCTGATGTTGAGCTGTGGCACAGCAGCCTCAGTGCAGAGGCTTGGTATGGGACTGTTTCTAAAGATGGCCAACTAATTTCCTTCATGGTGCTGCATGTCCAACATTTTTTTAATATGACTGTCTTGCCAATCCATATGTTACATACACATAATCGAGCTGTGATTGCACAAAGGCTCTGTAAAACTGGAGCAGACAGGTTTGGACTGCCATCCATAAACTATGGCTGATACATTTTAAAATATTTTCAGCTCTTAGTGACTGAAGTTTTCAGGTCCCTAAGTTCTGGTAATCAGTCAATCTCGAAATCAAATGTGAGGCACAGAAACCTCAACATTTCTTAAAATTAAAAACAATGTCCATTTTCAAATCAAAAGTTAAAAACAGAATGTGAAGGTTAAAAGAAAATACACAAACTTCTCAGTTTAGATATTATTTTCATCTCTGCCCATTCCTTCAACCTTCTTACAGTCAACTGCAGTTGAGGAGTTGTCGTTGATAGGCTACAGGAAGAACAAAAGATGGACCAGTTGTCCTAAATATACATTAGACAAGACTTTTAACTGTCAACAGTACACTGTTAATAACAGCTCTGACTCTACCTTGAGGGACCCTGTTCTCTTGTTCAAAGCTGTGAGAGAGGACAACATCAATTCAACATTTAAAACAGTTTGGTGGGAGGAAGACTCACACAAAAATAAGAGAATGTCCTCGAAAGTTCCTTTCATGGAGCTGCCCAAGGATAATTTAAAATTAGTCTCTTACAAATAAACACACACACACACACACACACACACACACACACACACACACTGATCTTCCCTTGGCTAGAAGTGTTAATTCCTCCACATGTCTTCTGAAAGCACTGATGTTACACAGCAGTATGGAAACAATCATACTGGTGAGCTTTTAATTTGTCTTTCGCCTGGTCATTTCTCCATGATGGGGAGTTTGTAGCAGAGGGGCTTGCGGGTTCCCTCACATAATATTCATACCAACAATAGTATGGTCATCATATGAAATATCAGATAGACTGACAGTTCTCGATCTGCTCTTTTTGCCCTGTTATTTTTGTCCCCAGCTTGGATTTTGGCAATACTGGAAACGTTTTTTTAACAGAAGAAATTTTCTTGTTCTCTTTTTCTGTCTGCCACGAGCGTTTATTATTCTTCTCGACAGCACGTTCTGCCACGACAAATTGTTTTGGTTTTGGTAGTAGGCAAAGTTGTTTGTGTAACCACTGGTGCAGGTTTGCAGCCAGATTTACAGCTGCAAGTTGTTGTACACTGTTCAACTGTCACTGTCTTAGTACCAGCATCAGTCTTTGGTGCAAGCTGCTTTAAGGCTGATGAGAATGATTTGACGGACAGAGGTGACTCTGTGGCCGGAAATGGCTTTTCACTTCAGTGTAGTAGGTATATTGGGTAACCCTGATCTACTGGATTTTTTCTCTTACTGGAATACAGGATATTCTTTACTCAAAACAGTGACTTTGGAACAATTGACACACATGGCTGAGGCAAATGCACTGATCACCTGGTTCACTGACAGTTGAACCACATCATCTGCATGTAGCCTAAACTTTGCATATCATGGTGGTGTCCCAAAAGAGCTGACAAATTAAGCAGTTCATAGAGCCTAACTTAAAGGTGGGCAAAACCTGTAATGTAGTTGGGCTACTTCGAAGGTCAAAAATCAGAATCAAAGATGGTGTCTTCTCGAACTCAATATTAGTCTGTTTCATGAAATTTCTTGACTTTGATGACGTCTTTGCTTTGCCATTCCTACTGCAGTTCCTCGGCACCAATATCCATGATATCCTTAGAGGTTACAACTATCTTACAACAATTTAGTGCAGTATACAGCTCACTTTTGATAGCACACTCCCCCAGTGATTTAGCATTTAGTAGCTTTTTTAGTTGGGTACTCATTATTGTTTCAACCAAGAATCTTCTATTATGCAGCCTCTTGATAGATTTAAGTTATTGTTCACATCTCTCTGAGGCTTTATAGACATTCCATGAATAGCTATCAAAACAACAGTCCACCCAGACAGAGGCCCACTTGCCTGTTAAGCCTCATGCAACTGTGGGACACGCAACAGATTCGCTTTTCAAGAACCATGCACCTCAATGCGGAACACCCTGATAGAATATACCTGTCCTTGCAATCTGGGTAGTTCAGCCAAGAGCTCCACTACCTGTGACACACAACGTTCCACCACAGGGCTATGCTGTCCAGTTGTATGCCCACAGCTTACAGTTACAAAAGACTGGTGACAGTCCTGAGCCCTAGCTCAGGAAACACAAGCTAGCCAAACATGCACCCAGCTGATGAAGGCTAAGCTTCCTGAGGTGATTCCCATTTAAAACAACCTGGATGGTGGAAGGGGAAGGAGGAGAAAACATGAGGTTTTTCTGAAAATAACATGGACACGGTGAGTATCACCTGGTGACAGTGATGGATGGATGATGATGATGATGATGATTATGATGATTATGGGTTTAAAGGGGGTGAACATCTTGATAATCAGTTCCTAGTTGCTACTGAAATTCACAAAAAAAAAGTGGAACAAGAAAGAAAGAACTGTCTACTTGTAATAAATCTTTCAATGGGAAAAGAAAAAGTCTATATGGAATAAATATGCCGAGTAGTGGCAAAGAATTAATTTATATACATGTGATAGGCATAAGAAATAATACCTCAGATTATTTTTGTTTCTAAAACAAAAGACAAAAACTTTCAATTATTATTACTTTGTTCAATCAGAGCTTTCAGAGGAATGTCTTTTAAAATAACAGTTTACTGAACCTAATTGCTTTTATCATAAACAATTTGTATTTGTGTAGTAATATTTTGCAGCAATTACCACTAAGATAATTGACAAAGGATAATGGTCATTAACTAACCTTTTATTAGAATTCTCACATTATAATATGTACCCTTTCAGACCAGCAACCCGTCTGTTTTAAATATCAAAGTCTGATGTTTCCTTGTCCAGTGACCATAAGTTACAAAATGACATTTTAATTATTTTAATGACAAGAGTCATTATTCCTTTGAGGCTTTGCAAAAATTATTAAAAAGAAAGAAATCATAAAAGTACCAAGTCACATTAATATTAAAACTGAAATTCTATTTGAGAGACCACAACTCAAACCTGTAATAGGAATATTTATCTCATTTCACGAATGAGCCAACCTTTAAACTCCAGTGTCTATAACCTTGCCATCATAGATGAAAATTTTCATGGCAGTAGCTAAAGTAAAATGGTTAAAAGTGAGATACAACACAAGCAGTTAACAACTTTAGCTGGTCACCAAATGAAGCTCCATGAAGGTTCATCATAATACTACTAAAATGAGGTGAAAATATTAATACTGCACAGACTAGAGAGTCAGTTAGCATCAACTGTTAGATAAATGACATACATACATAAGAAACTTAAAATGCATGCCAGTACAGAGGTAGACAATAGCTGGAGGCCACTCTGGGGCACACACTGCAGTGACAGCCAATCCTCACACATCCACCCCAAGACCAAATATTGAGGTGCATTAAATTTTACTATAAAATCCACTTACACTAAAGAAATGTTGTGAGGGTTGTGGTAGCCTGCCATTCCATATGTATGCAGAAGCACATCCAACACTGTTGTTGACTTTCAATCAATCTGTGTAGATCAATGGTTTCCAACCTTTCTGAGACCATTACCTCTGAGTTAACCAGATATTAGGTAGTACCCAACCACCCGTGGTTTTCAACACCAACATTAACGCATAATCAAACTTCATAGTACAATAATTTTTCTTTGAATACATTTGTTTTTAAGATGATGGAGATAAATCATATTTATTTTTTATAAGTATTTCATTAAACCGTGAACTAATATGGTAATGAGACAATTGGTACTGCTTAGTTCTAACAAGAAATTTGTAGAATAATGTAGCAATTCTCAGCGCATTGTGAATACCACCTGCAACTCATCCTTGGAAAAGAATACTAACTATCCACATCAAGGGTACACACTTGTTACAAATCATGCTCTCTCTGCGTCACTCCTCTAACTATCAATATCTGCTTGACCCACATCCTGCACCCCCAATTTCAAAGCCACCACAGTTAAAAAATGTGTGCAGTGTGCACTACATTCTTACTGTTCCTAAATCACATGGCTGCTGCACTTCTTTTTTGTGAACTGGTAGAAACTAGAATACTTCATAAAGCTAATACTTTACATCTGTCCACTGCTACTTGAATGTAGTAGCCATTACTTAGTGTCGCTTTGTGCTTTCAATTAGTTTCTTTACATGTTGCAAAGTGAATAATGAAACAACTTCTGGTCCTTGCAGGAACTATATGCACCTCGGAGAAGGCACTTTCATGAGGTATCCAAGTGTATTTGATGTATACTGTGTACCTCAATTTTACTGTCACAGATGCATGAATCATGGTCCTTGCCATTGGTTGGGAGGCTTGGATGTCTCAGCAATACATCTAGCCACACCATACGTGCAACCACAACGGAGGGGTATCTGTTGAGAGGCCAGACAAACGTGTGGTTCCTGAAGAGGGGCAGCAGCCTTTTCAGTAGTTGCAGGGACAACAGTCTGGATGATTGACTGATCTGGCCTTGTAACAGTAACCAAAACTGACTAGCTGTGCTGGTACTGCGAACAGCTGAAAGCAAAGGGAAATTACAGCCGTAATTTTTCCTGAGGGCATGCAGATTTACTGTATGGCTAAAAGATGATGGCGTCCTCTTGGGTAAAATATTCCAGAGGTAAAATAGTCTCCCATTTAGATCTCCGGGCGGGGACCACTCAGAAGGAAGTTGTTATCAGGAGAAACAAAACTGGTGTCCTATGAATTGGAGTGTGCAAGGTCAGATCCCTTAATCGGGCAGGTAGGTTAGAAAGTTTAAAAAGGGAACTGGATACGTTAGAGTTAGATACAGTGGGAATTAGTGAAGTTCGATGGCAGGAGGAACAAGACTTCTGGTCAGGTGACTACAGGGTTATAAGTACAAAATCAAATAGGGGTAATGCAGGAGTATGTTTAATAATGTATAAAAAAATAGGAACATGAGTAAGTCACTATGAGCAGCATAGTGAACGCATTATTGTAGCCAAGATAGACACAAAGCCCACTCTTACCATATTAGTACATGTTTATATGCCAACTAGCTCCACAGATGAAGAAGAGATTGAAGAAATGTATGATGAGATAAAAGAAATTATTCAGATAGTTAAGGGAGATGAAAATTTAATAGTCATGGGGGACTGGAATTAGATAGTAGGAAAAGGAAGAGAAGGAAAAATAGTAGGTGAATATGGAATGGGGGTAAGGAATGAATGAGGAAGCTGCCTGGTAGAATTTTGCACGAAACCTAACTTAATCATAGCTAACACTTGGTTTAAGAATCATGAAAGAAGGCTGTATACATGTAAGGGGCCTGGAGACACTGGAAGGTTTCAGATAGATTATATAATGGTAAGACAGAGATTTAGGAACCAAGTTATAAATTGTAAGGTATTTCCAGGGGCAGATGTGGACTCTGATCACAATCTATTGGTTATTAACTGTAGATCAAAACTGAAGAAACTGCAAAAAGGTGGGAATTTAAGGATATGGGACCTGGATAAACTGAAAGAACCTGAGGTTGCAGTGAGTTTCAGTAAGAGCATTAGGCAATGATTGACAAGAATGGGGGAAAGAAATACGGTAGAAGAAGAATGGGTAACTTTGAGAGATGAAATAGTGAAGGCAGCAGAGGATCAAGTAAGCAACAAGATGAGAGCTTGTAGAAATCCTTGGGTAACAGAATAGATATTGAATTTAATTGATGAAAGCATCAAGGATATGAGACACTTACAGTAGTCAATGAGTTTTGCTATTTGTGCAGCAAAATAATTGATTATGGCTAAAGTAGAGAGGATATAAAATGCAGACTGGCAATGACAAGGAAAGTGTTTCTGAAGAAGAGAAATTTGTTAACATTGGGTATAGATTTAAGTGTCAGGAAGTCTTTTCTGAAAATATTTGTATGGAGTGTAGCCATGTATGGAAGTGAAACATGGCCAATAAATAGTTTAGACAAGAAGAGAATAGAAGCTTTCGAAACAGGGTGCTATAGAAGCATGCTGAAGATTAGATGGGTAGGTCATGTAAATAATGAGGCAGTACTGATTAGAATTGTGGAGAAGGGGAATTTGTGGCACAACTTTACTGGAAGAAGGGATCGTTTTCCAGGACATGTTCTGAGACATCAAGGGATCACCAATTTAGTATTCAAGGGCAGTGTGGAGGGTAAAAATCACAGAGGAAGACCAACAAATGAATTCACTAAGCAGATTCATAAGGATGTGGGTTGCAGTAATTACTTGGAGATGAAGAAGTTTGCACAGGCTAGAGTAGCATGGAGAGCTGCATCAAACCAGTCTTTTGGACTGAAGATGAAAACGACGACGACAACAACAACAACAGATGCACGGTACAAAGCATATCTGTAATAGATGGAGCTGGTGAGGAAGAATATGTTCATACATTCACTTCACGAGCTGTAATCTACACTTCATTGTGTCATGCATTACTGCCGGTATTTGAAAAAATATATAATTATTGGTAACTTATGAAATCGGTATCACAGCCTTAAGAAATAGTAATAACAACAATTATTGTCTTTTAAAAGTAATTTAGTTTTTGTGACAAAGCAAGCTGGGATCTCTTTACTTCCTGTTTTGTTTTGCCACCTGCCTCCTTAAATTAATTTTTTCTTGTTTGACTACTTACCATTAACATACATGAGTATAATCTGCATTTTCATAAAAGAGGAATGTTGGCTCTCAGTCTTAAGAAATATAGCACCAGACCTAATTTTGTGCTTCGTTTTGCGTAGGTAATTAATTTCCTAATTTATTTTGACTATTCCTAGTTAATATCTTTTGTTATCCAGTGAAATCGGTAATTATTTCATAACTTAAATTCTATTGTTGACTTACAAACAAACAAATTCTGTACTTATTATAAACATTTGGAAGAACCACACTAGGATTCTTTAGGTATTTATTTGGCTCTATTCGAAAACATGTTAGCAAAGCCAGTCCTTAATTAATTCCAAAATAATTACCTGTTTTATCAAAAGCATTATTTTGCATAACTACCGTATATCTGTTAATTTCATTATTTAAACAAATAATATGGCCTAGCCTTTGCGATAGAAGGAACTGCTAAGGAGGACGAATTTTTCGATATCTTCAGTTAATTGAGTGAGTTATGTCGTAGTTGTAATTTCTGTAAATTAAACATCAAACAATGTATATTTTCAGTACCTGTTATTGTGAGGAAATATAAAGGCCCGATTTTTGGTCCTGAGACAGTCCGTCCACAGCCGATTTTCAGACAAAAACCCTGTATTGGTTACATCAACAACAATGCATCAACTTAACTGTGTTAAAATAATGACAGTGTCTGTTCAATAGTCTCACACGTACCGTATTATTCTGCAAGAACTGTGTGGTTAGGTTTTTACTGCTCATAAATGTTCAACAGTAAACTGTTGTAGCAGTATGCTGACGTTTGCCTGCAAACTACTAATGAGGCTATTCAAAAGTTAACCAATAGTGAACTGGCCATATAACTGTGTAATATTGTGGGGTTGTGAACAGTGAAAGTAAAGAACTGTGAAATGCAACTGTGTAACTGTCAGCTACATCATTTACAGTAGTCAGTGTTGAACTTCCACCCCCCATTTTTCAACCCCAGCCCGTATAACAACACAGTATCGACACCAAGGACTATCAATGAAGAAATAAAGCAGGCAAACATCACAGTAAACAAAACACAGTCAAACAATTTTGTTTTCATCCCTCAGAAAATTTTGTTTTACCCATGAGAGGGTAATTACCCCCAAGGTTGGAAACCGCCAGTGCAGACGCATGTCGACTTTGGACTGTCGTGGAGAACCAGACGGAACGATGTCTGAGAATGGTGGTGTCAGCAGTTTCCTTAGGGCTGCAGAAGAGGCCCATCAGAATCATAGGGCTGGATACACATCATGGGGGTGCCAAGAGGGTACTCCATTAACATGAGTATCAGTGGTAGTTTGAGGTCTTGCATAAAACCTCCAATCATATCCAAGCTGGTCTATCCATTTTTGGGAGATTCTTAAACAGCCAGAACTGTTGTTTGTGAAACAGTTGAGTAACATGGATGTGTAGGCACCTGACATTGTGACCACATAGTTCGCCAACAGTTGCTGACATCTGGCCTTCAGTGGTGGGCTACGAACTTCCAATAGGAGGTTGTTTTATAGAGCTCGTACAGGAATTTCCAGTTACTAACTTACACACATTGCTGGCAGACAGAGTACAAGCTCTGTACTGACAATGCTGCTCACCCATAGGCAACACATCCACCGTCCAAGTGGGATAACATCAAAGCTTTGCATAACCCCAGAGGAACAGTGTAGTCTGTGCCCAGGAGGATCTGCTGAGAAATTTGAGAGTATCAAGTTTCCCCATGTGACTTGCCCAGAGCTGGTGTACATGTGGCAACCATGTTAACTTACTGTCGAATAAAAGGCCTAAAAATTTGAAAGTTTCCACAACTACAAGTAACTGGTTACCACAGTTAAGTTCTGGATGCGGATGTGGTCCTGGATTGACAACCCAAGTTTTCATGGTAGAAAATCTATATCCATGGCTCACGCCCCAGTTATGTACTTGCTGTAAAGCCTCCTGAAGTTGGCACACAGTCACATTGAGACTGTGGGTCCCACTGCAGTCACAATACCATTGATTGTGATGGTGAAGAGAGTTACACTCAGGACTGATCTCTGAGGTACCCCAGTTTCCTGTAAACAGTGATTGCTGAATGTTCAACCCATCTGGAATTGAACGTAGGGTTAGGAAATTCTGAATAAAGACCCACTCACGCAGTGTAGACAACATCTGATGGCGCCAGATAATATAGTAAGCCTTCTGCAGATCAAAAATGCAGCAATTAGGTGTTGGAAAGGTTCAAAATCATTGCGCACTACAGATTACAGTGAATCTATTAGTCTGTGGTGGAGCGGAATGCCTGAAAGCCACTTTGAAATTGCAATAAATGTTCTCTAGGTCCCAGGCACCAACACAGTCGTCAGTTGGTCATTCTTTTGGATAATTTGCACAGCCCATTTCATTGACGGATTGGTCAATAATGAGTCAAAATTTGAGGGCCTTTTCCCAGTTTCAGGATTGGTATAATTGTACCATCCCACTACTGGAAAGGTAACTCCCTTCCCCCCCCCCCAAAAAAAAAAAAAAAAAAAAAAAAAAAAAAAAAAAAAAAAAAAAAAAAAAAAAAAAAAAATATGAAACCCCTGAGCATTTTTTTTTTATGCTGTTGTGTTTAAGCATTTGATTTTGGATTTTATCACGTCCAGGTGTTGTCTCCAAACAATCAGCTAAAGTGCTGCAGAACTCCCAGTCACTAAATAGGACAATGTGCGATTTGAAGCCTTTTGCAAGGGGGATTAAATAGTTCTGATCCACCTGGCATTTCCAGGTCCGAAGGTTAGGATGGTAGCTATTGCATGCAGACACTTCAGCAAAGTGTGCCACGAAACACTCAGCAATGACCTCAGTATCAGCACATCAGCACAGATGTTGCCACAGAGGGAGGTGCCATGAACTACTATGGATGGTGAGCAGCCACAAATGAGGTAGATTTTGGTCCATCTTCAGACAGTGTGGTGTTGGCAATTAAAGATAATACATACAGTTCCCAACACCTTCTTGTTTTTATTAAAAATTGTGCTTTCACTTAAAATCTCCTAAATGCTAGCAAGTGTTCTGAGGGGAACATCTGTGTCACTAAAGTGATAGCTGCAGCTTTATCTTCAGACCACTATGGCACACATTTCTGGCAGGGAGAGACCAACGGATAGGGTATCATTGCTTTTGCAGTGTGTGTAACTGTGTCAATAGTACCTTGTACCACTCCCTTGATATCCTTATCTTGGCTGGTTTCAAAAATTGCTTTGGATGTGAAAGCTTGCCAGTTGGCCTTCTAAAGTGACCAATGTAGTGCATGTTCTATTGGTCAGTGGTTTGCAAAATAGAGTGGTGGGCACCTGGTAGCAGTTGCAGCAGTCACTATGGACATACCACTGGATCAAAGGTGAGATGCTCAAGCTGCAAACTGTAATATCTGTGGCTGATTATGTTCCATGGACCATACTGAAGGGTGTTATGTAGCCAGACTTCCAGGTCTGAAATTACTTGCTCTATTACTTGGCACCTGCTAGATGTAGTTTGGCTACCTCAAAGAGGCTTAGGGCACTGAAGTCACCCAGCAGGAGTAAGGATGGAGGCAGCTGTCCCATTAGCTCCACCAGCTCGTGATACTGTATAGATGAATGGCTACAGTTCTAAGGCAGTGGTTAATGACATTGGTTCACTGATATTTACAGTAGGATTTTTTATTCTAAATCTACTTCTACATATACATAACTACTCTGCAAAACAGAATTAAGTGCCTGGCAGAGGGTTCTTCAGACCACCTTCAGACTATTTCTCTACAGTTTCGTTCTCGTAACAGCTCGTGAAAAAAATTAACACACTTTCCTTAGCACCTTCGATATTTCTTTCTTATTTTATGATGATGATCATCATTTCTCCATATGTAGGCTGGTGCCACCAAAATACTTTTACATTCAGAGGGGAAAATTCATGAAAAGTTCCTCTGCACACTGTAAATGCCAACCTGTTCCCTTATCATACTCTTGACACACTTACTATTTTATGGTAATACAAAAGAAGCAGCCCTTGCTGGACTTTTTTGACATCCTCTGTCAATTCTATCTGGTAAAGATCCCACACCACACAGCAATACTCTAGCAGAGAACAGAGAATGTGCAGTGTAGGTGGTCTCTATAGTAGATCTATTGCATCTTCTAAATGTTCTGCCAACTTAATTCAGTCTTGTGCTTGCCTTCCCTACAACATTATCTATGTGATAGCCCCAATCCAAATTGTTTGTAATTGTAATTCCTGGGTATTAGTTGAATTGACAGCTATCAGGTTTGTGCAATTTATTGTGCAACTGAATCAACGTATTTCTTTTAGTACTCATCTGAATGACCTCACACTTTTCCTTACTCAGAGCCAACTGCACTTTCTACACCACACAGATATCATGTCTAAGCCATTTTGCAATTGGTTTTGATCTTTTGATGATTTCACTACATGATAAATGACAGCATTATCTGCATTAGGAACAGCAAAGGCCCTGTAACACTTCATTGTGGAATGCCAGATACGATTTCTGCTTTGCTCCATGACTTTCCATCTATTACCGTGTACTGTGACCTTTCTGCCATGAAATCATGAATCTATTCACACAACAGATGCGATACTCATCAGGAACGTAATCTGGTTGGAAGTCTCTTTTGAGGACCAGTGTCAAAAGCCTTCTGAAAATCTAGAAATATGGAACCAATTTGAGATTCACTGCGACAGCATCTACTACTTCATGTGAATAAAGAGTAGTTGTGTTTCATGACAATTTTTTTTCTGATTCTGTGCAGACTATTTGTCAACAGACCATTTTGTTTAAAGTATTTCACAATGTTTGAATGTAGTATATGCTCCAAAATCATACCGCAAATCGATGTCCATGATTTGGGTCTATAATTCATAAGATTATGCCTACTACCCCTCTTGACTATTGGTGTGACCTATGCAACTCCAGTCTTTTGTTGTGGATCTTTTGTCGAGCGAGCAGTTTTATATGATAGCTAAGTATGGATTTACTGTACCAGCATACTCTGAAAGGAACCTAACTGGTATACAACCTCAACCAAAAGACTTGCCATTACTAAGTGACTTAAGCTGCTTCACTACACCTAGGATATTTACTTCTAAGTTACTCATGTCGACAGCTGTTCTTGAGTCGAGCTCTGGAATATTTACTTCATCTTCTTTAGTGAAGGAATTTGGAAAACTGTATTTAGTAGCTCTTCTTTGGTGGCACTGTCAATGGTAATATTACCATTGCTATCATCCAGTGAAGTTATTGGCTGTCTCTTCCAGCTGGTGTATTTTATACATAATCAGAATCTCTTACAATTTTCTGGTACATTTTGAGACAGCGCTGTGGGACTATTAAATGCATCCTTCATAGAAGGCTTTAGTAAAACATCATCAGTCTTGGAAATTTTGTGTTCTTTTAAATTTGGCATACTTTTCTCATTGTGTTTGCAACAGTGTTTTGACCTGTTTTGCATACCATACGGGTTCAGTGCCATCTTTTATGACTTTATTCGCAATAATCTCTCAATTTCTGTTAATATTATTTCTTGGAGTGTAAGCCACATCTGGTCTACACTTACATAGTTAGTTTGCAATGAGTGGAGGCTGTCTGTTAGAAAGAGTCAAGTAAATTTTTATATGCTTTCTAAATAGATATATTTTGTGTTCATTTTTGGTTGATTTGGATGTTGGGATATTCAGTCTCATTATCATGATCACGTGATCACTAACCCCTGCATCCCTCATGAAGTTCCCTATTTGCTCAGAATTATTTGTCGCTAAGAGGTCAAGAACATTTTCGCAACCATTTACAGTTTGAGTGGGCTCCTGAACTAATTGTTCAAAATAATTTTCAGAGAAAGAATTTAGAACAATATCTGACAAGGACTTATTCCTATCACTAGAATTGAACACAAATTTTTGCCAACAAACAGAGAGTAGACTGAAATCACCACCAAATATATGTGTATGAGTGGGGCACATATTTGATGTGATACTCAGGTTTTCTTTGAACTGTTCAGTAACTGAATCATCCGATTTGTGGGGAGGGGGGTTAAAAGGAACCAATTATTACTTACTCCAGCTGTCAAGTCCCATACTAGCTCAAGGAGCTATGTCTATAAAGTTCCATACAAGATAAACTACTTCTAACTGCAACAAACATATCATAACAGCTGTATTTAATCTATACTTTCTGACTACCCTTAGGCCCAAGGTAAAAACTTCGGCTGAACTTATCTCCAGCTTTAGCCAGCTTTCAGTTCTGATAATGATTTGAGCTTCAGTGCTTTCTATTAGTGCTAGGAGCTGTGGTTCTTTCCCAACACGGCTACCACAATTTACAGCTATAATGAAACTTCCTGGCAGATTAAAACTGTGTGTCGGACTGAGACTCGAACTCGGGACCTTTGCCTTTCGCGGGCAAGTGCTCTACCAACTGAGCTACCCAAGCATGACTCACGCCCCGTCCTCACAGCTTTACTTCTGCCAGTACCTCGTCTCCTACCTTTCAAACTTTACAGAAGCTCTCCTGCGAACCCTGCAGAACTAGCACTCCTGAAAGAAAGGATATTGTGGAGACATGGCTTAGCCACAGCCTGGGGGATGTTTGCAGAATGAGATTTTCACTCTGCAGCGGAGTGTGCGCTGATATGAAACTTCCTGGCAGGGTTCGCAGGAGAGCTTCTGTAAAGTTTGGAAGGTAGGAGATGAGGTACTGGCAGAAGTAAAGCTGTGAGGACGGGGCGTGAGTCGTGCTTGGGTAGTTCAGTTGGTAGAGCACTTGCCTGCGAAAGGCAAAGGTCCCGAGTTCGAGTCTCGATCCGGCACACAGTTTTAATCTGCCAGGAAGTTTCATATCAGTGCACACTCCGCTGCAGAGTGAAAATCTCATTCTGGATACAGCTATAATACTTATTGTTGCTATGTCTACCCACACCCTGCGTTTGTCCTCTATCTTTCAAGACAGAACCCCTTTCTTTTGCTTTTCCAAAACCCTCTAACCTAAAAAAACTGCCCAGTGCATTCTATACAGCCTCCATTACCAATGTAGTTGCCTTCTGTATGGAGTTGACTCCTGACCTATTAATTGGAACCTGAACCCCACCACCGTATGTTGCAAGACCACAAATCTGCACCCTGCACAGTCAGTGAACCATCTGAGCCTCTGACTCAGACTCTCCACTCGGCTCTGCACTGAAGGCCCACAATCAGTCCTGTTAACAATGCGATGTTAACGAAGCTACAGATGGTCAGTTATGCTTTCATCTGCCCAACATGACCAGCAGTATTTACCACTTCAGCTAACAACCTGAAACCAGACAGAATCTCTTATGATCCAAAGCAACACACATTGTTGGGACCAACTTGAGCCACTACCTGCAGTAGGCTGCATACTGTGCTCTTAACGGCATCCAGGAACACCCTTTCCACATCCAGAATGACTCCGCCCATTATGCACGTAGAGTGCACACTGCATTTCTTCCACTCCTTGGTAGTCCTATCCATAAAGGGCCCCATTACATGCTTAACATTGGAGCTCCCATCCACTAGTAATCCTACCCTCTACGAATGGCCATACCTTGCAGGACAGACGCTTCCTCTGACACTGGGCAAGCAACTGCATTTGGCTCAGGATCTTGATCAGCCACATACAGCACTTGAAACCTGTTTGTCAGATGAACAGGGGAGGCCTTTCTACAGGTCCCCCAGAAAGTCATTTGCTGCATGCCACACTGAAATGAAATCCCACTTGGTCGTGGGTTCGTGGTCATTCTCAATGTGGGCAGTAACACGAAGAGTCACAGTCCTGGACCAACAGGGTGATACATGCATGCACTGTTAGTACCATGGATCCCCAGATCTGGTCCCTTAGAGTGATGCCCATAGGCAACAGTCTCAAGCTGTATAACTGAAGCCAGCAGTATCTGGAGCTGCAAACTAAAAGTCACCAAATCAGCTCACATCTGACTACAGCAGTCACAGTATCTATCCATAGCAAAGGTGGTGGAACTAAACTGACATGCAAAAGTCGTGGGGTAGTGATATGCACATATACCAGTGATGCTAATATCATATACACAGGGTATAAAAGTACAGTGATTTGGTGGAGCTGTCATTTGTACTCGGGCAAGTCATGTGAAAAGGTTTCTGACATGATTATGGCTGCACAACAGGAATTAACAGATTTTGAATGCGGAGTGGTGGTTGGATCTAGTAATATGGGGCATTCCATTTCTGAAAGCGTATGGGAATTCAATATTTCAAGATCCACAGTGTCAACAGTGTGCCAGGAATACCCTGTTTCAGGGATTACCTCTCACCACCAACAACACAGTGGCCGATGGCCTTCACTTAATGTCTGAGAGCAGCGGCATTTGCATTAAGTTGTCAGTGTTAGCAGACAAGTAACACTGCACGAAATAATCGCAGATATCACTGCAGGACGCTCAATGAACGTATCCATTAGGATAGTGTGGTAAAAGTTAGCTTTAATGGGCTACGGCAGCAGACAACCATCACAAATGCCTTTGCTAACAGCAGGACATCACCAGCAGTGTCTCTCCTTGGCAAGTGAGCATATCGGTTGGGTCCTAGATGACTGGGAAACTAAGGCCTGGTCAGATGAGTCCCAGTTTCAGATGGTAAGAGCTGATAGTACAGTTCAAATGGTTGATTTAGGGGAGGAGACCAAACAGCGAGGTCATCGGTCCCATCGAATAAGGAAAGGAAGTCAGCCGTGCCCATTCAAAGAAAACATCCAGGCATCTGCCTGAAGCAATTTAAGGAAGTCACGGAATATCTAAATCAGAATAGCTGGGACAGGTTTGAACCATCGTCCTCTCAAATGCGAGTCCAATGTGCTAAAAGGTAGTGTTTGAGTGTGGTGTAGGGCCCACAAAGACGTGGACCCAAGTTGTCAACAAGGCACTGTGCTAGCTAGTGGCGGCTCCATAATGATGTGGTCTGTGTTTACATGGAATGGAGTGGGTCCTATGGTCCCATTGAACAGATCATTCACTGCAACTGATTGTGTTCGGCTAATTGGAGATCATTCACAGATTTCATGTTCCCAAACAATGACAGAATTTTTATGGGTGAGATTGCCATGTCACCAGCTTGAACGTTCTGGAAAATTCAAGTGAAAGATTTGGTCATCCAGACTGCCTGACGTAAATTTCATCAAACATTTATGCAACATAATCAAGAGGCCAGTTTGTGCAAAAAATCCTGCACTGGTAACACTTTCACAATCATGGATGGCTATAGAGGCAGCATGGCTCAGTGTTTCTGCAGAGGACTTCCAATAACTTGTCAAGTCCTCAGAACATCAAGTTGCTACACTATGCTGGGCAAAAGTAGGTCCAACATGACATTACGAGGTATCCCATGACTTTAGTCACCTCACTGTGTAGCCTAAACAGTTATTGAAGCCCCCACTCTGGTCACCAAAACACTACTGCACAACAAGCAAGATCTACAACTGTAATGGCTGTTCACACAAAAACAAATGCCTGTTGCAACACAAGCAGCAAAGATATACAAAACACAGTTATTAAAATGCAGAACTGTGACTACTAGATTCACAAATACACAAGAAATTTAAGAATTTAAACAAAAATGCACAGAGTTTAATGGGGTTTCTGAGAACCAGTATCTTGAGTAGCAACTCTAACTGCGCACTAAGAAGCAATAAATAGTTGGAGTTGGACCAGATGGAGATGGTAGTCATTAAAGTTCTGATATTGCAGTGCCTGTTTGATTCCGAAGGAATGGGCACTGTTGTGATAAAGCCGTTATGAAATACACGAAATGTATTTGCAGTTGCAAATATGGACAACCATCAGCTGTACAATGGAATGACGACAATGAAAATTTGTGCCAGGCTGGGATTTAAACCTCATTTTCCACTTATTGCAAGTGGTCGCCCTACCATTTAGCTACCCCAACATGACTCGTGGCCAGACAAAAACTTCCACATGTCAGCCATGCATCTACAACCTGTATTCCAACAACCATTACATATATTCCCTGTACGGGAGACATTTTACTCGAAACCCACTCGCCCAGCATCAGTGGATAAATACAGTGTTGTAGTGCCTGTATTATTCCGAATTATGATGCAATGTTCCTTTGCATATGCACACATTTGGATAGATAAATGGTATGGTGACCACTCGCAATAGGCAGAAAACCCAGGTTCAAGTCCCAGTTTGGCACAGATCTCATTGCCATCATTCCATTATACAGCTGATATTCCAACTGTGAATACATTTCATGCATTAAAACTCCACTGGATGGCCTGAGCAAGCAGTGAAGGGGAAAGAGGGGCTGAATAATGCTCTTTATGAATGTGAGGTTCTCCTTCAAGATTCATAGTTTCAACCTTGGGGAGGGTGGGAACTGGATCAACAGGAGTTGCAGAATTCATTTGAACTTTGGAATTTTCCCTTCTTGCCCCTGTAAGTTTTCAGCCTCTGTGAGAATTTTCCTATCTTGAGTTCTGGGAAAGAAGAGGACTGTTCTTTTCTATGACCTGCAGCCTGAGGGGAGGGGGGGGGGGGGGGGTTGAGTGAGCTGATATCACCTCCCCCAACTGAGGAAACAGTTGCCTAGGGCCAGGAGTTGCTCTTTGACACCTTGTCATCATGAAAGGTGTGAATTTTGACACAATGTTAGCAAAGTTTGACATCATATCAATTGAGTGGAGTCATTTAAACTTTTTCTCTGCATCGTGATAAGACAGGTGAGCATTTGTTTTACATCCCTGCATTTTCTTCTCCCACCTGACAACTTTAACATGTCCGTGAATGACAGATGTGGTGTTCTGGTTGTTTGCAAGGCTGCTCTCATGCATTGTCCTTCCATATGTTCCACAAGTAGCCTCGTTAGTACTGAGGGAGAATGTGTCTAAATCTCTAAACATTTCATAGGAGGAGTAAAATAGTGTCTGACGTCATACCTATACATTATGACCTTAACTTCCTTACATAAAACATGTTCACTGAAATGGAGGACAAAAGCACCACAGTCCATCCTATTACCCTTAGATCATCTCTCAAAGTGACAAACAAAATGTATTCCATAGCATTCCAGGTCAGCATGCAGTTCTTAATCTATTTGTAGTATTAGGTACCAATGGAAGATAACACCTTGAATCCCACTGAGTTTGTTATGAGATGAGATGGCAAAAGATTTTCTACCAGTTCTAGAGCATACCAAGAACTGGGCAAACTGTCAGCCTCCATTTCCCCTTGTCTGACTTTCACCTTGTGGTGTGGCGAAAGGTGGAAACACCATGGAGTTGTAAGCCTCTGTACTAGTATCTTGCTCTCTATCTACCAAGACAGCCGTGTTGGCATAGTCACAGTGAAGGTGAGTCTGACCCATTTCATTGCAGTTCTTCTGTCATGATGCCACACATTTTGATCAGAGGCTCACCCCACAGATTCCACACCACCACGTCAAAGGCTACCTGGCATAGTAGAGGTTGGGCATCTCAGTGCCCCCAGATTGGCAAGGCACCTATTCCTTGGCATACATGGGGATGTTACAGCTCAGGCATTATCAGTACAAACTCTGTGTTGTCAGGAGGGGCTACAACCATGAGGGTAAGTGACAAATCCCCTATGATGCATTAGCTAACACACTGGATTTTGGGTGCAAATATTAATCCACTCTAATAGTAGGTGCAGAAGATCATAGCACACAGTGGATAGTTTATACTCCTGATAAGGTGTCCTGCAACCAATCCACACTTCCATGAAATTTAGAAAAGTAGAGGTCAAAGCCAAAAAGATCATAAATAATTATGGCAAAAAGATTGAGGGAAAGGTGCTAAAACTGACAGGTGTCTTACTAATAGCTGAAATATCAATATAAGAGCTTTACTAGGTGTAAGACTTAGTTTAGTTGCCTCTTGCAACAGGCACGAAATTACCAAATAGTCTATACCAGCCCCTGACACCACAGGTGGAATTATCCTTCAGGAACATGCTACCATTTAGAGGGTGCATCACATTTATTAAGGAATGCTACCAGTTCCCAAGCAGTCTGTCAGCTGAGCTCGATGCCAAGATCAGTGGAACCAGTTCCACGCAAAGCTGACACCCTACACAGGTTTGGTATTGCTAACAGTTTGTACAATGCATTTTGTTGACAGACACAGTCATCTGTTCCACACCTGAATATTCCATGTTGTTGTTGTTGTGGCCTTCAGCCCTGAGACTGGTTTGATGCAGCTCTCCATGCTACTCTATCCTGTGCAAGCTTCTTCATCTCCCAGTACTTACAGCAGCCTACATCCTTCTGAATCTGCTTAGGGTATTCATCTCTTGGTCTCCCTCTACGATTTTTACCCTCCACGCTACCCTCCAGTACTAAATTGGTGATCCCTTGACGCCTCAGAACATGACCCTTCTTCCGGTCAAGTTGTGTCACAAACTCCTCTTCCTACCCAATTCCATTCAATACCTCCTCATTAGTTATGTCTCGGCATCACCCAACCTAATTCGACTACAATCCATTATCCTTGTATTGCTTTTGTTGATGTTCATCTTATACAATCCTTTCAAGACACTGTCCATTCCGTTCAACTTCTCTTCCAAGTCCTTTGCTGTCTCTGACAGAATTACAATGTCATCGGCGAACCTCAAAGTTTTTATTTCTTCTCCATGGATTTTAATACCTACTCCGAACTTTTCTTTTGTTTCCTTTACTGCTTGCTCAATATACAGATTGAATAGCATTGGGGAGAGGCTACAACCCTGTATCACTTCCCTCTCAACCACAGCTTCCCTTTCATGTCCCTTGACTCTTATGACTGCCATCTGCTTTCTGTACACATTGTAAATAGCCTTTCGCTCCCTGTATTTTACCCCTGCCGCCTTCAGAATTTGAAAGAGAGTATTCCAGTCAACATTGTCAAAAGCCTTCTCTAAGTCTACAAATGCTAGAAATGTAGGTTTGCCTTTCCTTAATCTTTCTTCTAAGATAGGTCGTAGGGACAGTATTGCCTCACGTGTTCCAACATTTCTATGGAATCCAAACTGATCTTCCATGAGGTTGGCTTCTACTAGTTTTTCCATTCGTCTGTAAAGAATTCGCATTAGTATTTTGCAGCCACGACTTATTAAACTGATAGTTCGGTAATTTTCACATCTGTCAACATCTGCTTTCTTTGGGATTGGTATTATTATATTCTTCTTGAAGTCTGAGGGAATTTCGCCTGTCTCATACATCTTGCTCACCAGATGGTAGAGTTTTGTCAAGACTGGCTCTCCCAAGGCTGTCAGTAATTCCAATGGAATGTTGTCTACTCCTGGGGCCTTGTTTCAACTTAGGTCATTCAGTGCTCTGTCAAACCCTTCACGCAGTATCCTATCTCCCATTTCATCTTCATCTACCTCCTCTTCCATTTCCATAATATTGTCCTCAAGAACGTCGCCTCTGTATAGACCCTCTACATACTCCTTCCACCTTTCTGCTTTCCCTTCTTTGCTTAGAACTGGGTTTCCATCTGAACTCTTGATATTCATGCAAGTGGTTCTCTTTTCTCCAAAGGTCTCTTTAATTTTCCTGTAGGCAGTATCTATCTTACCCCTTGTGAGATAAGTCCCTACATCCTTACATTTGTCCTCTAGCCATCCCTGCTTAGCCATTTTGCACTTCCTGTCGATCTCGTTTTTGAGACGTTTGTATTCCTTTTTGCCTGCTTCACTAACTGCATTTTTTATTTTCTCCTTTCATCAATTAAATTCAGTATCTCTTCTGTTACCCAAGGATTTCTACTATCCCTCGTCTTTTTACCTACTTGATTCTCTGCTGCCTTCACTATTTCATTCCTCAAAGCTACCCATTCTTGAATGAGATTTTCACTCTGCAGCGGAGTGTGCGCTGATATGAAACTTCCTGGCAGATTAAAACTGTGTGCCCGACCGAGACTCGAACTCGGGACCTTTGCCTTTCGCGGGCAAGTGCTCTACCATCTGAGCTACCGAAGCACGACTCACGCCCGGTACTCACAGCTTTACTTCTGCCAGTACCTCGTCTCCTACCTTCCAAACTTTACAGAAGCTCTCCTGCGAACCTTGCAGAACTAGCACTCCTGAAAGAAAGGATATTGCGGAGACATGGCTTAGCCACAGCCTGGGGGATGTTTCCAGAATGAGATTTTCACTCTGCAGCGGAGTGTGCGCTGATATGAAACTTCCTGGCAGATTAAAACTGTGTGCCCGACCGAGACTCGAACTCGGGACCTTTGCCTTTCGCGGGCAAGTGCTCTACCATCTGAGCTACCGAAGCACGACTCACGCCCGGTACTCACAGCTTTACTTCTGCCAGTACCTCGTCTCCTACCTTCCAAACTTTACAGAAGCTCTCCTGCGAACCTTGCAGAACTAGCACTCCTGAAAGAAAGGATATGGTAGAGCACTTGCCCGCGAAAGGCAAAGGTCCCGAGTTCGAGTCTCGGTCGGGCACACAGTTTTAATCTGCCAGGAAGTTTCATATCAGCGCACACTCCGCTGCAGAGTGAAAATCTCATTCTGGAAACATCCCCCAGGCTGTGGCTAAGCCATGTCTCCGCAATATCCTTTCTTTCAGGAGTGCTAGTTCTGCAAGGTTCGCAGGAGAGCTTCTGTAAAGTTTGGAAGGTAGGAGACGAGGTACTGGCAGAAGTAAAGCTGTGAGTACCGGGCGTGAGTCGTGCTTCGGTAGCTCAGATGGTAGAGCACTTGCCCGCGAAAGGCAAAGGTCCCGAGTTCGAGTCTCGGTCGGGCACACAGTTTTAATCTGCCAGGAAGTTTCTACCCATTCTTCTTCTACTGTATTTCTTTCCCCCATTCTTTTCAATTGTTCCCTTATGCTCTCCCTGAAACTGTGTACAACCTCTGGTTCTTTCAGTTTATCCAGGTCTCATTTCCTTAAATTCCCACCTTTTTGCAGTTTCTTCAGATTTAATCTACAGTTCATAACCAATAGATTGTGGTCAGTCTACATCTGCCCACGTAAATGTTTTTACAATTTAAAATCTGGTTCCTAAATCTCTGTCGTACCATTATATAATCTATCTGAAACCTTCTAGTATCTCCAGGATTCTTCCATGTATACAACCTTCTTTCATGATTCTTGAACCAAGTGTTAGTTATGATTCAGTTATGCTCTGTGCAAAATTCTACCAGGCGGCTTCCTCTTGCATTTCTTAGCCCCAACCCATATTCATCTACTACGTTTCCTTCTCTTCCTTTTCCTATTCTCGAATTCCAGTCACTCATGACTATTAAATTTTTGTCTCCCTTCACTACCTGAATAATTTCTTTTATCTCATCATACATTTCATCAATTTCTTCATCATCTGCAGAGCTAGTTGGCATATAAACTTGTACTACTGTAGTAGGCATGGGCTTCGTGTCTATCTTGGCCACAATAATGCGTTCACTATGCTGTTTGTAGTAACTTACCCGCACTCCTATTTTTTATTCATTATTAAACCTACTCCTGCATTACCCCTATTTGATTTTGTATTTATAACCCTGTATTCACCTGACCAAAAGTCTAGTTCCTCCTGCCACCGAACTTCACTAATTCCCACTATATCTAACTTTAATCTATCCATTTCCCTTTTTAAATTTTCTAACCTACCTGCCCGATTAAGGGATCTGACATTCCACACTCCAATCCGTAAAACACCAGTTTTCTTTCTCCTGATAACAACGTCCTCTTGAGTAATCCCCGCCCGGAGATCCGAATGGGGGACTATTTTACCTCCGGAATATTTTACCCAAGAGGATGCCATCATCATTTAATCATATAGTAAAGCTGCATGCCCTCAGGAAAAATTACGGCTGTAGTTTCCCCTTGCTTTCAGCCGTTCGTAGTACCAGCATAGCAAGCATTCCATAGTATGACTAAAATACTGTTACATGGTCATGAACATATTATACAGAAAGTAAAGTGAATTACACTAATACTGTAATACGAATATTCTGAATAAGGAAAACATGAGTGTCTGCTTTACTGAAGTAAAGAATGATTTACAGTATTGTTCATTCTTAACTCTGTGTGTGTGTGTGTGTGTGTGTGTGTGTGTGTGTGTGTGTGTGTTTGTTTGTAGCAACTGAGGATTGGTATGATCCATTTCATTTCTTATTCAATTTTCCTCCAATCTGATCTGATCAGTTCAAATTTACAATTTTTGCTTGGGCACTGCCAGATCTCTTTCTGAAACGTCATCTGTACCAAAATCTTCTGAGTGACCACTGGTGTCAGGTTATTAGATAGGATCTACTGTGAGTTCATATCCACCTAGCTCTGACATCTGCAAGTGGGGCTCAGCAGTGTTGCATGCGAACAGTTTGACTAGTACCCATTCCTCCATCAGTAGATGGAGGCATTTCTGTATCTTAGTACAAAGTGGTAACTTGTAACAAGTCTTAGGAAACGCTGCAAAGGAGAGCAGTATAGAGGGACTTGGCAACTAAAGCCATGAATCCTGGTTTGTCTATGGAGATAAACAGCACAAGTTACTACAAACCAGCTAGAAACAGAGTATTATTTGTTAGTGATGTATGTTTTCCAGTCCAGGGGTCTTGCTGATTATATTTAGATAGTTACAAGGCATTAATGATGGATTTTGGTGAATTTGTAAGTCTGACCCCTCCCCCGTAGTTCAATGTGAGTCTGGTGACCGTATTTAAGACAGTATTCAGAAGTGTTACAGTGCTGGTAAGTTATCCAAGCCTGCTGAGAAATTCTTCTTGGTTAATCTTTGGAGCAGTTCACCATATAATTTGTCTTGCACGCACAGAGCACATGGATTCAAGCCACAAGTGAAACTTCATACAATGCCATTGTCCTTAACTACCTGAATAATTTCTTTTATCTCGTCATACATTCTTTCACTCTCTTTCATCATCTGGAGTGTTAGTTGACTTATAACTTTTTAGTAATGTGGCAGGTGTTGGCTTTGTGTCTATCTCGGCTATGGTACCATATTCACTATGCTGGTCATAGTAGCTTACCTGCATTCCTATTTTCTTATTCATTACCAGACCTACTCCTGCACTGCATCTATTTGATTTTATATTTATAACCTTGTGCTCATCTAACCAGAAGTCATGTTCCTTCTGCCACTACACTTTACTAATTCCCATTACATTAATCTTCAACTTATCCATTTTCTTTTTAAACTTCCTAACCTACTTTCCCAATTAAAGTATCTAACATTCAACACTCCAACCAATAGAATGCCACTTTTTTCCTCTCCTAATGACACCACCATCTTGAGTAGTTTCCACCTGGATACCTCCAGAACTTATGCCGTATTATGTAAATTTAAATACAGTAAAAATTCAATATCTAGAACACTACGATTGTTTTTAGTAGAAAAGATTTACACTGAAGATGATGTATTGTTGTAGGGTTCTGGATGCTTGGCAACATGACTATTAGTGTCTTTTCAATAACTATTAATCAAGTTTTATTAACAAACTGAATGTTATTAGATAATGAATGCAAATTAAAATAGTAAAAACGTGATTGAAGCATCACAGTCAAAATATACAACAAACTTGTTTGACTTATTCATGTAAATCATTGGAATTTATAAAACAACGTGAAAGACCCTATGTCTTCTATATTAATTTCTTTTTAAATGTCTCATTGTCTCAAAAAACCTTAAAATGTGTTTGACACTGTCATTTTCATCAGATGAGGCAGAGCACATATCTACTCCCAAAACACTTAATGCTCTCGTGTCAGCATACACATGACATTATGTCAAAATATGGTATACCTTTATAGTATCACTATGAGTGTCATGGTTTGGAGGCTCTGTATGTCACAGTTGGATACCATGGATCAAAGGACAGTGTTCTATATTAAGGTGATCAAGAATTACAAAGTTTCACCAGTGATATTCCGGAGTCAAATGGATGATTCAAATCATCTGAAATCTATTTGTTTCCTCACACCCACATATCCAAAACTATCCAACTCCCCAATAACACCACTGAAGATATGAAGCTGTCACACAGAAATACTGGACTGGAATGTAATGTACCATTTCACAAAAGTGGTAAGCTACCTACTGTTATCTGTTACTAGTGAATGCTGTGTATTTTTGTACATCTAAATTTGTGGCTAAAATGTGAATATGCATACAATACAACTATTTGTTTGTACATGCATGAAAGTAGGAAGCTGGAGACTGTGTTAGTACAAGAAAGGGTGGTGCCGACAGCTGGTTTCTGCCATTCGTCACTTGCTGCATTATTGGTTACTTCATAGAGGTACTCCCATTCTCGGATACATGCTGTGTTCCAGAGAATGCTGAAGCTCATGACACTAAAAGGAGGACATCATGAGGACAGCTGAAAATTCATTCTGTCTCTAAAAGACTGCTCAATTAATGCATTGAATGTCAACATTTAAAAACAAAAAAGCATAACAAACAGTGTTTCCTGTTGCAATATTAAGTCAATATACAATGTTTAAAGAAGTAGTAATATCTCTTCTTGTGTGTAGCTGACAGATAGTTTGGACTTGCATTTTTAGCCTCAAGATGTAAGCCAGGGGACATAAAGTCAACAACAAGAATAAGCAGCATGGTACATAAGCACAGCAAGCAAAAAGGGATCACAGATTATCATATTATGATTCCTGCAATCTTTCGGCTCAAACTCCTAATCTAACTACAAATTAGCTGAGGCAGAGCACAGGTCACACTGCAGTATGTTCTCCACCAGTCAGTAGTTTGGGTATTGCATCTGCTGCTTCATTGCTGAAGATCAAATTTGTTCATTCAATCATTCATTCATCCATCCATCCATCCATCCATCCATCCATCCATCTTGCATAAATTCCATCGTGAAGGAAAACCTTCAAGATGTGGAATGTGTCAAGACCAGCAAGTCAAGATAACTTAATCTTTACATTTCATCAATAATAAACCAACATCTGACTGTTTAAAACTATCTGTGACTACACCAGCTAATTGTAACGTAGTAAATTAGAAAGGGAGCCTTTACTTTGAAAGACATTGGTGCACCCTCAATTACATAAAATAGCTGCTACCAATAGTTTGATATTTATATGTATAGACACAACATAGGTATTTCCATTGCAAATAGATACCTACATATCTAAATGCCTGTAATACACTGTGGTACTACTTATTATGCAGTTTCTAAAAGTGGCACATGAAGTATATATAAATTTTTTAATTTTCTTTTCAGCTGGCAATGATTTCCGATTTCTTACTTTATGTTGGATATGAGCTTGGTGAATATGACATGTGATCAAAAGGTAACAGGAATTTTTAATTTTCCGCAAAATTTATACATCCAATTTTCAAGTTTTTATATATATCTCTTGCTGGTACACCAGTTCCTGATGTATTTAATTTATACCTGACAGTTGAAAATGTTGTGTGTGTTTTTGTGTGTTTGTTGAATTTTTACTTTCAAAAAACATTTTCATTGAAAGAATTTGTATTAATTTTTTCTTGAAAAATGCAGCACTACTTTCAAAATGTTGATTGTGTGTTTTGGTGAATCTACTATGACTAAGACAAGAGTTTACGAGCGGCATAAGTATTACAAAAATGATCGAGAAGATGCTGAAGACGGAGACTAGCCTGGATGTCATAGCACATCAATTAATGCTAGCAATGTGGAAGCATTAAAGAAAATGGTTCTGGCAAACTGCCGAAGCACCATCAGAGAGGTTTCTGATGACGTCGCCATATCATCTGACTAATGCCAAGCAATTTTTTTGGACCCTTTGGGCATGAAATGTGTACCAGCTAAGGTTGTTCCAAAATTGTTGGCACTGACCAAAAATGATGTCGCAAAGACGTTGCTCAGGGATTGCTCAAAGAAGTCAACAACGATCCAGAACTTATAAAGGAGGTTACAACAAGTGACGAAACATTGGTATAACATCAGAACCGAGGCTCAATCGTCCCACGGAAAAAAAAAAAAAAAAAAAACTACAAGTTCAATAACATGGGAAGCTTTTTCTCATTGTATTCTGTGATTACAATGGAACAGTATATCATGAGTTCCTGTTTTATTATTGTACAGTCAATAAAGAATACTACTTGGAAGTTATGTGCTGCTTGTGTGAAGCAATCTGAAGAAAACCATCAGAATTATAGCAAAACCATACATCGAAATTGCATTGTGATAATGCTCCTTCTAACAACTCAACACTTGTTCATGATTTTTTTGTGTTAAAAAAATTATGCTGCCTCAGCCACTATACTCACTGGACATGGCTCCCTGGAACTTGTTTCTATTCCCGAGACTGAAGAGAACCATGAAAGGATGATGTTTTTTCACCATTGATGACAAAAAACAGAATCGCTGATGGAGCTGAACACGATTATGAAAAGTGAATTACAGAAATGCTTGCAAGATTGGAAAAAGTGCTGGTACTAGTACATTATATCTGAGGAGGATTAATTTGAAGGGGACAAAGTGGATGATTATGATAAGTATTCTTGAAGAACAAAAATTCCCATTACTTCCTGTATCACACCTCATATCTTTGTTGCCAAGTATATATATCACTCCACTCCGAACTTTGGGCAACGTGGTAAAGTGAAGACGAAAATTATTTTTTGTCTCCTATCATAATAGTGCAAATCGCAGTTCAACTGACAATGATTTTTTTAATACCAACAACAAAGAGCAATACGGAGTATTACACTGTCAAGTGAGAATTCCAAGATCCTTAAGGAGACATCTTTACACAATATTCTTATAGCTCATTTCTTCTGAATAAATACTTTCTTCATTTTTGATGCACTGCCCTAGGAGGAAATTCTATTAGAAGAGAGAGAGTGAAAATACGCAAAATAATCAGATATTCTTGTCTTTGCAAGAAAATGATGAGAATGACATTAGTCAAAACAATCATCTTTCTCAGCTCAGCACTACCCCCCCCCCCCCCCCCCACACACACACACACACACACACACACTCATTCACTCACTCACTCACTCCACTTTAGTGAACAAAACATACTCCTAAAACATGCTGAACTGAGCTTTTTGATTAGTTTATTTGCATGTCAGCTCCACTGTAGCTTGTTATTCAGTTCACCTCAAGGAAGTAAGAATATGTGTTGCAATTGTAAAGATGATGCCTCCCACAGCACAGCAAGAGATCACAATCAAGATATATAGATGCAAATAACTTCTCAAAAACTTTTGTAAAGACCAGAAAAAGTAAAATGAATGAAATCAGAAGTGATATGCTTATCTGCAATATTACAGAGGGTTTTTACAACAGTATATTTAAGTTTAACAGACAATTTGGTCAGAGGCATTTATTATTTGCAAAGACATCCTATAGATAGTTAGCACAAGCTTTTAACATTCTACTAAAATCATCACCATGGTCACCAGAATAATTATTTCTTAATGACATGATGAATTTTGTAATCACATTAACAGGTCCATTTTTTTTATTTATTTTTTTTTAATTAGTGCTACTGGTAGTACATGCTTCAACGTGTCATTTCTTCCACAGCTAATTTCCGAGGCCACAGTTCCATATGCAGTGTTATTTTGCTATTCCCTTTAGAAGTAACAGAGTGAACAATTTAACAGTATTTGTGCCACTGAACAGTCAACTCTTGACTACAGCTTGTCCTCTAAATTAGAAAGAGCTCTTTTGTTTAATCACTAGATACTTTAATCCCTGGAGTTATTGATCACCTTTCATTGCTTTTGTTCAATTTTACACAGTCTCTTTGATTCTTTTAGTGGAAAATGACATGAAATGCTGGAAAAGTATGGTTCAGAAAGAGTTAATTGTTTGTATATGCCATGTGCTTTGTAAATTTCTCCTCCGCAATTTCTTTCCAAACACTGTGATCAATTCATTATGTATAAGTCTGCGAGGTAATTCTTTTTCCCTATGATTCGGACCTAAGTGGCCAGTATATTCTATTGTTAAGATCTGTTAATAATGGCCAGAATTTAAAGCACTCATGGGACACTGATACTCACTTCCTTCTAAGGGGTCACCTGATATTAATGCATGACACAGCCGACAGATGCGAATAATTTTAATCGTTGCCTGCATTGAAAGTGAAGATTTGAAGCCATGCAATAAGACCACAGGTAGCACCTGCGTAAAAATAAATTTAACATACCAGACGATACACGTGTTCCTCTAATTCTTTTGAACACTGTACTACTAACCTGGTAATCATTTTACAAAGAGTTCTGTACCAGTTTACACATTCCCCTTCCATGACTAGTACACAGTAATACAACTTATTTGAACTTCTCTACACTTTCTTTTCTGCCCTTAGTTTGCACTTTACATCTGCCCTATCGGCTGCTTCTGAACTTGTTGGGTTGGCTTTAAGCTTGTAGCATCTCGTGGATCATTTCACTGGTTTGCAAGAGTTGACTGTAATTCAGTCTAGTGGTCTAGCCTGAACATTACTCCTACAAATTGCATCATGCAATTGTGCAGACTCTTGTGTTATTGCTGAATCTGTTTGAAGTTGTGTAGCTATATTGAAAATTATGGTATCTCTATAACAGCCAGTATCATTCCTCATGTAATTTATATAACACCCTCATGAAAATAATGTTGACATTTCTCACATCAATCTCCATTCCTGATGTGGCACTTAGAACACTTGTCCATTTTGACAATAAAATTTTGCTTTGTGTATTTAGTTATATTTTTGTTCAAAGAAAGACAATAATAAAGGGATTTCTAAAATTGCGTTTTGATAAAGTAGTTTGTACATGAGGACTGATGAGTACCTATTTAATTATGACACTTAAATGTATTTTTAAGCATAACTACTTCAAGTAGTGAAATTTACTTACAAGAGATTTGTGAATACTACTGTACATCAAGAAAATAAAACTAATTGATAAAAGATAAAGTTCACATGATTTGTAAGAGCATGTCATTTGATCTAAATAATAGACTAAAGAAGATTATTACATATATCACACTGTATTGCAAAAAATAAATTTAAGTTTTGTCTAAAGGGAAACTTGCTCTATTTGTAGTAACAGAGTTTGCACTCTTTGGTTCATAGTGTCTTTATTCCATGTGACCTAAAAGTTCTCCTACTGAATAAAAGCATTAACCACACAAGAATTCCCTAACAGTTTTATTAAACAGTGACAATAAAGTAATAACTTTTATGTTATTTAGAAGAATATTGTAAATTTATACAGCATAATTAGTTGTACAGTATTGGATAAACACACAAGAATGTAATTAGATCTAGAGGACATAATATATAAATGAATGACTTCAGTATTGTTTAAGTGAAATCCCTGGATGGAACAGTATGTAAAATAACGGAAAGGCAACCACTCATCTATAGTGGACTGATGTGTGGAGCCTAGAACCATGTAACAGGAAACACTGTACAGGGTATCTTTTGACTCCTGCACTTTTTCTAGTAAAAGTACACACATAACCACACAGACACCCAAACAAACACTCCTGTGGCTGTCGCAAGACATTATTGAAAGCTAGTGCCTGGGCTGAAGGAGAAAAGAGCATAGGAAAGAAAGGAGGAGGGGTTGCAGGAAAGAGAGACTAATTCTGATAGGTGACTCAATGGTTGAACATAAAACTAAACGGGTACAGAAGGTAGAGCATAAAAGAGATATAGAAAGAGGGAGGGAGGGAGGGGGAGTGGGAAGGGCATGGGAAAAAGGATAGGAAAGTGGTGATGAAGAGAGAGAGAGACTGGAAGGGGAGAGAGAGAGAGGGAGAAGGGTGGAGGCCATATTGGGGGGGGGGGGGAGAAGAGTGGTGGGATAAGGCAGTATACAACCTGGATGGGGATGGGGAGAAGAGAGATGGAAAAGGTAAGGTGGTGCAATAGGAAGTAGTTCAAAGGAGATTTAGGCCAGGGGAAATGCCAAAGTGCAAGGCAATTCCCGCCTGTTTTGTTTAGAGAAAATTATGTTGGAAAGAAATATCAAAACTGTCATTACAGTGAAGCAGTTGTTGAAATAAAACTTATTGTGGTATGCAGCAAGTTCCCCCATTGGATGGCAAAATTTGCAGTTTCTGACAGTCTGGCAGAGAACGATCATCCACATAGACAGTTGGTTAGTTGTCATGTCCACATAGAATGAGGTACAGTAATTCCAGCATAGTTGATACATAACATGGCTGCTTTCATATATGGCCTTTCCTTTTATTGAGTAAGAAATGCCTGGGACTGGATTGAGGTGGATGGGTGGGTAAGTGTATGGGGCAGGTCTTACACCTGGGCCAGCCACAATGGACTAATCCATGGGATGCAAGGTTTGGAACAGGATTGGAATACAAACAGACAATGACATTCTGTAAGTTGGGCGGGCAATGGAAAACTTCTCACGGTGATGGGCGTGGAGTATTACAGGACATGAAGAGTCAGTTTAGGCTGTGGCGAAGAATGTGGACAAGCTTTTCCAGGTCAGTTGATCAGAAGAGTGCTGGTAAGTGGGTGGTTAACAGAATTACTGGTGTCAAGGGAGGAGATAGCATGGGGTTCCCCCCCCCCCCCCCCCCCGCTCCCTCCCCACCCCATGAAACACGGACCTTGCCGTTGGTGGGGAGGCTTGCGTGCCTCAGAGCGATACAGATAGCTGTACCGTAGGTGCGACCATATTGGAGGGGTATCTGTTGAGAGGCCAGACAAACGTGTGGTTCCTGAAGAGGGGCAGCAGCCTTTTCAGTAGTTGCAGGGGCAACAGTCTTGCTGTGCTGGTACTGCGAACGGCTGAAAGCAACGGGAAACTACAGCCATAATTTTTCCCAAGGGCATGCAGCTTCACTGTATGGTTAAAGGATGATGGCGTCCTCTTGGGTAAAATATTCCGGAGGTAAAATAGACCCCCATTTGAATCTCCCGGCGTGGACTACTCAAGAGGATGTCGTTATCAGGAGAAAGAAAACTGGTGTTTTACGGATTGGAGCATGGAATGTCAGAGCCCTTAATCAGGCAGGTAGGTTAGAAAATTTAAAAAGGGAAATGGATAGGTTAAAGTTAGATATAGTGGGAATTAGTGAAGTTCGGTGGCAGGAGGAACAAGACTTCTGGTCAGGTGACTACAGGGTTATAAACACAAAATCAAATAGGGCTAATGCAGGAGTAGGTTTAATAATGACCAGGAAAATAGGAATGTGGGTAAGCTACTACAAACAGCATGGTGAACGCATTATTGTGGCCAAGATGGATACGAAGCCCACGCTCTGCAGATGACGAAGAAATTGAAGAAATGTATGATGAAATAAAAGAAATTATTCAGATAGTGAAAAGAGATTAAAATTTAATAGTCATGGGTGACTGGAATTCAACAGTAGGAAAAGGAAGAGAAGGAAACGTAGTAGGTGAATATGGATTGGGGGGTAAGAAATCAAAGAGGAAGCTGCCTGGTAGAATTTTGCACAGAGCACAACTTAATCATAGCTAACACTTGGTTCAAGAATCATAAAAGAAGGTTCTATACATGGAAGAAGCCGGGAGATACTGACAGGTTTCAGATAGTTTATGTAATGGTAAGACAGAGATTTAGGAACCAGATTTTAAATTGTAAGACATTTCCAGGGGCAGATGTGGACTCTGGCCACAATTTGTTGGTTATGAACTGTAGATTAAAACTGAAGAAACTACAAAAAGATGGGAATTTAAGGAGATGGGAACAATTGAAAAGAATGGGGTAAGAAATACAGTAGAAGAAGAAAGACGAGGGCTAGTAGAAATACTTGGGTAACAGAAGAAACAGAAGAGATACTGAATTTAATTGATGAAAGGAGAAAATATAATAATACAGTAAATGAAGCAGGCAAAAAGGAATACAAACGTCTCAAAAATGAGATCGACAGGAAGTACAAAACGGCTAAGCAGGGATGGCTAGAGGACAAATGTAAGGATGTAGAGGCTTATCTCACTAGGGGTAATATAGATACTGCCTACAGGAAAATTAAAGAGACCTTTGGAGAAAAGAGAACCACTTGCAAGAATATCAAGAGCTCAGATGGAAACCCAGTTCTACGCAAAAGAAGGGAAAGGCAGAAAGGTGGATGGAGTATACAGAGGGTCTATACAGGGGCGATGTTCTTGAGGACAATATTATGGAAATGGAAGAGGAGGTAGATGAAGATGAAATGGGAGATAGGATACTGCGTGAAGAGTTTGACAGAGTACTGAAGGACCTGAGTCGAAACAAGGCCCCAAGAGTAGACACCATTCCATTAGAACTACTGACAGCCTTGCGAGAGCCAGTCTTGACAAAACTCTACCATCTGGTGAGCAAGATGTATGAGACAGGCGAAATTCCCTCAGACTTCAAGAAGAATATAATAATTCCAATTCCAAAGAAAGC
This sequence comes from Schistocerca piceifrons, assembly GCF_021461385.2. NCBI lineage: Eukaryota > Metazoa > Arthropoda > Insecta > Orthoptera > Acrididae > Schistocerca > Schistocerca piceifrons. The sequence continues at coordinate 268,537,989 of NC_060145.1, forward strand.
AGGTGTTGACAGATGTGAAAATTACCGAACTATCAGTTTAATAAGTCACGGCTGCAAAATACTAATGCGAATTCTTTACAGACGAATGGAAAAACTTGTAGAAGCCAACCTCGGGGAAGATCAGTTTGGCTTCAGTAGAAATGTTGGAACACGTGAGGCAATACTGACGCTACGACCTATCTTAGAAGAAAGATTAAGGAAAGGCAAACCTACATTTCTAGCAACTGTAGACTTAGAGAAGGCTTTTGACAATGTTGACTGGAATACACTCTTTCAAATTCTAAAGATGGCAGGGGTAAAATACAGGGAGCGAAAGACTATTTATAATTTGTACAGAAAGCAGATGGCAGTTATAAGAGCTGAGGGACATGAAAGGGAAGCCGTGGTTGGGAAGGGAGTGAGACAGGGTTGTAACCCTTCCCCAGTGTTATTCAATTTGTATATTGAGCAAGCAGTGAAGGAAAAAAAAAAAGTCGGAGTAGGTATTAAAATTCATGGAGAAGAAATGAAAACTTCGAGGTTCACCAATGACATTGTAATTCTCCCAGAGACAGGAAAGGATTTGGAAGAGCAGTTGAATGGAATGGATAGTGTCTTGAAAGGAGGGTATAAGATGAACATCAACAAAAGCAAAGTGAGGATAATGGAATGTAGTCAAAGTAAGTCGGCCAATGCTGAGGGAATTACACTAGAAAATGAGACACTTAAAAGTAGTAAAGGAGTTTTGCTATTTGGGGAGCAAAATAACTGATGATGGTCGAAGTAGAGAGGATATAAAATGTAGACTGGCAATGGCAAGGAAAGCATTTCCGAAGAAGAGAAATTTGTTAACATTGAGTACAGATTTAAGTGTTAGGAAGTCGTTTCTGAAAGTATTTGTATGGAGTGTAGCCATGTATGGAAATGAAACATGGACGATAAATAGTTTGGACAAGAAGAGAATAGAAGCTTTTGAAATGTGGTGCTACAGAAGAATGCTGAAGATTAGATGGGTAGATCACATAACTAATGAGGAAGTATTGAATAGGATTGGGGAGAAGAGAAGTTTGTGGCACAACTTGACTAGAAGAAGGGATTGGTTGGTAGGACATGTTCTGAGGCATCAAGGGATCACCAATTTAGTATTGGATGGCCGTGTGGAGGGTAAAAATCATAGAGGGAGACCAAGAGATGAATATACTAAGTAGATTCAGAAGGTTGCAGTAGGTACTGGGAGATGAAGAAGCTTGCACAGGATATAGTAGCATGGAGAGCTGCATCAAACCAGTCTCAGGACTGAAGACCACAACAACAGCAACATTAGTATTTTACCAGCCCATAGATCATTTTTCAACTATCTAGCTTAATACGAAGAGATTGGTTGATTTGGGCAAAGGGACCAAATAGCGAGATCATCAGTCCCATCAGATTAGGGAAAACTGGCGAAGAAAGTCAGCCGTCCCATTTCAAAGGAACCACCCCAGCATTTGCCCGAAATGATTTCAGGAGATCACAGAAAACCTAAATCAGGATGGCCAGACAAGGGTTTAACCGTCATCCTCCCAAATGAGAGTACAGTGTGCTAACCACTGTGCAACTTCACTTGGTAATATGAAGAGAAATGAAATGCAGCTCGTACAAGACATATCAGTGTATGCATAATACTTAACAAGGAGAGGACAAATGGTTGGCCACAATTGTTGAAGGACCCATCACAGCATTTGCCTGACAATTTAGGAAAATCATCAAAAATTTAAATAAGGGTGTCTGGAAAGAGTATGGGACTCCATCCTCTCGGAACCTGGAACCAGTGTCCTCAAAAGTGCAAGACTCCATCTGGTTACACCTAAAGCTCAATTCCCTTGTATTTGTACACATTTGGAGAAAACCAGTGTTTCACCCCATTTTCTATGCAAGGTGGGTGTCTTCTGCAGTTGTAATGTGTATGTTGGTTCTCATTGCAGCACATTTACTATGCACATTATTAGTTCCTAGACAAGAATGCTTTAACTGTAATGTAGACCCTTAATGTCCTCCTTACACTATCAGCCTCTTATTTTCAAAAAGTTTCCTTTATCAGCATCTCAATACTTCCTGTAATATTGTTTTTCATCGTAACTGTTCAACTCACAGTTATCTTGCCATCTCACTGTTGATGAGGCAAGGTGGTGTTTTTTAGGTGCATAGTACAACACATATCTAAATCAAACATCCTGTTTCCAATTGTTCAAGTAATGTTACACACTTATTTGTGGAGAGCCAGAAGGAAGGAAGGGGATTTTCATAATAGAACACATTGAATGTATTTTCTTCAGTATTTAGATTTTTTTAATAGGCCTATACAAAAGAAATATATTAAACTAGCTAAGCATTAATAAATGAAATTAACATCAAGAATAAATTTTTTATTTATGCAAATTACCATATATATGACGATTTCTTGTAGGTTATATATAAGCAGAGTGTAAACCACTACCATGTCAGTAGCACTTCTAGACCTAATGCTGAGCACACATCAGTAGGGACTAGGGCACATTGAACAGCTGCCCTTTGATGCCCTCATACTAAAGGACACCACAGAATCAGCCAAGTAACAGATAAAGATATGCACTACAATGACCTGCTAGGGGCCAACATCCACACTAAATGACAACAGAAAGCAAGAAACAGAATATCGGCCATGAAGATCCTTTTAGATGTGCAAGATCTTGTGGGCCTGACTCCCATAATTTAATGGTGGTGTATTCAGAGGTTCATGTTTCACCCTTTTCACTTTTTCAAAGAATAAAAAGAGACTCCCATTTAGTGTCTGTCCAATTCTTTCTTTTGTAAACTCTAACAATTGTGCAAGCACAGCGTACAATGTGCACTTATCTTGCGAATTCGATTTACATTAAACTATTCTTTTAACTACAAGCCAATGTATGTAATTTTCTCTGCTTGCTCGTTTACTATCTGTCACACAAGGTTAATTCCCGATTTCTTTTTGTTCAAGTGTAGTTTCCAGTAAAATAAACTTCAATACCATCATCTTCAGTGAAAGCTCGCCGGTCTTAGAATGTAGGTAGGCTGTTTCATTGTTCACGTACTTTGCAAACGCCTTATTCGTTAAGTTAGCAAAATTATTGCCTACGTTTGTCACTCCAGTGCTCAACTATGTGGGAACACAGTTAGGCCTACCTGAATTTCAGTTTAACATACTTCCAGGGAAAATGAAGTCTTTCATTGACGAATTTATTTATTAGAATCCACGTTGACTGGACGAAATGTGGGTGGTGTGCACAAGTGTCAACTCATTTGTGAGCTTTATATTTGCAAGTTATCTTCTGGAAACTTTTTACAACTCCGTCCGATATGAAATACTTCATAATTAAATATTAACTCGTATTTTGTAGTAGCTTCGCTATGCAAAAATACTGTTTCTATTAACTAAACGTCCACAAAACTGACATAGCTGTTATTATACGGGGATTGCCTAACTTCAGCTTTCAACAAGGTCAATAACTTTATCAGCATTTGTTGAAGTTGCAATACGCAAAGAAGCACAGAAATAATAGTCATTACGAATAGAGAATATTCGTAAGTCAATATACGATCATGCAGCAACAGTTTCTCTGTGCTTACTTTGATTCCCTGTTGCCTCCTGGCCCTTCTTACAACTCTACTGCTATTCTGCTACTGCTAAACTAAACACGCCTCTCCACAGATCTTCACTATACAAGCCAGTCAATTACGCATTTCTTTGGTTGTATTGCGGCAGGAGAGGGACAATGTAAATGTAATCAAGTTTAAAATAATTGACGAAAAGTGATATAGTAGATAGTATCAGGTGTCACGTGTTTGTCATATTAGTTACCACTATGCTGCTTCACATATTTGTCAAATAAGAGCTCTGTTTTGCTTGAGCGAAATTGATCATATAAATAGAGCTAACTCTAGTGATATAGTAATTAATATGTTTCATAAGTTTGATGGAAATTAATGATCGAGAAACCGGTATTTAATTATTGCTATATACTTTCGATTTTGCAATTTAGCAATTACTGAGCAATGACGTTAGTACCGGCACACCAGAAAAATTTATTTAACAGCTAAAGATTAATATGTGTATAACATACTTGCATTGATAGCATAAAACATTTCATCTGTATCTATACTCTGCAAATCACTGTAAAATGTACCCCAAAGGTTATATCCAATTGTAGTACTTCCCGTTTCATTCTCGCATGGAGCACGGGAAGAAAAATTGTTTAAACGACTCTCTGTGCGCTATAAACAGTCTAATCTCTTGTTCACGTCCCTTTGGGAGCGATCTGTAAGCGGTTGTAATATATTTTCACCTTGTAATTACATTATAGTCCAAATCCCAAAGCGGGGCCGTCAGTGAAACATAACACTAACATTGAAAGCGTTTATTACGGTCTCCAACGTGCAGCCAGAACAGAACTGAACTCCTGAACGGAGAGTGCAGCAATTTATACAAACATCGAATGTCCCAGGATGCTGGTATTTATGCAAAAATAAAATGTTACAGGATATACAAGCATATTTCAAGAACCTACCAGAAATGGTAAATACTAAATAAAAAATAATTGCTTGTGGTTGGGTTTGCACCACCGACCTGTAGCACGCCAAACAACGGCGCCAACAATTACTCCACACTGCACTGTACCACAGCATTGCTCCGTCTTCTGGAGAAACAATTGCCCGCTGTTTCCGAAGTTCTCATTGAAGTCGACCATAGCATCATAGATCTTGCTTGCTTCGTATGGCAGCCCTGCCGGTTCGTATTGTCCGATCGTGTTACATCCTCGTTGCTATGATGAGTATCGAAGGTAGTCCTCCCCGTCGAAGCTTCACAGTCTTCGAATGGGTCTCTAGTTTCCTTAAACTTCCCATTGTTGATCTGCGACTTGGTACGGAGGACATGGACAACGCTTCGCGCTTTTATCTTCTTGATGAAAGGTCATAACTCTCAACTTCATATGTGACGTCCGACAAATGATGAAGGATTCGATACAGTACAAAGTAGCGCTTTAGTAACTTTTCCAGTAGGCCTACTTTCCGGACAAATGTAAAAATCCATACCTAGTCTCCTGACCTGTATTTGACTGTCTGGTGCTTGGAGTTATATCTTTCTCCTAGCCATCCAGGGTCCGTATGTGAACCATCCGCCTTGCTTCTTCTATCTTGGTGACTAAGTGTTTCGTGAAATCATCCTGATTATTGTCCAATTGAAAGCGGAGCAGTGTACATGTTCTCATTTCGATCTTGTGACCATCAAGCAATAAGAATGGCGTGGAGCCTGTGGTGTCTTGCTTTGCTGCGTTGTATGCTAATATCATGATAGACAGTGCTGTATCCAAATCTCTCTGCTCGATCTCAGTATCTCAGTGTACATCAAGAGCATTTGTGCAAACATCTTATTAAAGCTTTCTGTGACATCATTCGACTGTACACGGAAGGCAGCAGTGGAAAACTTTTCCACCCTCAGAGATCAAAACCTGGGGTTCTCAGTGCACTAAAATAATGACTTCTACAGGGTGAAAAGTATTTAAACCGACAAACTCTAGGAGGTTGTAGGGGACATCAGAACAAATATTTTTGCCTAATGTCATTTTTTCCTATAAGGAGTATTGAAACCGGTAGAGTAAGATTTCTCTGGCGGCAAATTAGTTAAATCAACAAACACTTTTCCATTTTTTTACGACCAAGAGACAACACGTTAATACAAACCAATTTCAATTACAGTAGATTTTCGAAAACGGCTCCACTGACACGCAAACAAAGGTTACACCGTCGGATCGTGTTCTGTCTGATACAGGCAAAAACCCCAGGAGTATCTTGAATTGTTCCTGCTGCTGCTACTACTATCCGAGCAATCAGATCCTCTTCTGATGCAACAGGAGTTCCGTAAACAAGGTTGCGCATCTCTCCCCACACAAAAAAAGTCCAGAGGGGGCATATCTGGGGATCGAGCAGGCCATGGTGCGGGACCACCTCTGCCAATCCACATTTCTGGGAACCGTCAGTCCAGGAATTGACGCACATGACGACTGAAATATGTCGTCGCCCCGTCATGTTGGAACCACATGCGTTGTCATGTAGGGAATGGGACGTCTTCCAGCAATTCTGGCAATGCTCTGGTGAGAAAATTGTAATAGTGCCTGACATTTAATGGCCTAGGTAGCAGATACGGCCCAATTAAACAGTCTCCAACAACACCGACCCACACATTAACAAAGAACCGCACTTGATGAGCGCTAGTAACCGTGGCAAGTGGATTACCCTCACTCCAAACATGCGAATTGTGCATGTTGAAGACTCCATCACACCCGAACGTTGCTTCATCGGTAAACAACACAGAGGATGGAAATGTAGGATGCAATTCATATTTTTCCAGGTACCACTGGGAAAACTGTGCTCTGGGTTGATAATCAACTGGTTCCAGGTTGTGGACACGTTGTAAGTGAAATGGCATAACAATTGGTCTCGAAGGACTGTTCTTACATTCGTCTGATTTGTCCCCATGTTACTTGCAATTGCACAAGCACTGATTGAAGGATCCCGCTCCACAGGCTGCAAGACAGCTTCCTCAAACTGCAGCGTTCTTACCGTGCGACGGCGTCCCTGTCCAGGTAATCTGCTAAATGACCTGGGCTCACGCAGACATTGGTACACATCAGCAAAGGTCGTATGATGCGGGATACGGTGATTAGGATATTGTTGTTGATAAACCCGCTGTGCAGCTCGTCCATTGTGATGCACTACGTAGAACGCACCAACCATGTCAGTGTACTCACTCCAGGTGTATCGCTGCATTAGTTAACAGAGACAATGCACTACTGCACTGGTGGACAGCAGTTGCCTACAACTGAAGAGCGTAATATGCCCCCAAGCAACTGAAGATCGTAATACAGCGTCTAACAACTCAAGAGCGTAATACGGCCTCCGCCGGTTTAAATAATCCTCATTGGAAAAAATGACATTAGGGAAAAATATTTGTTTTAATGTCCCCTACAACCTCCCAGAGTTTGTCGGTTTAAATACTTCTCACCCTGTATATGGAACTTTGAAATTTCCATAGCTCTGGCAGTCAGCAGAGCTTTGTGAAAGCATAGCAGGTGAGGCAGTAGTGCAGACTATTGTCCATTGATTCCCATCTGTCATCTTCACGAATCTTCCCAAGAGATCAATCTGAAGTCAGTGGAATAAGACTTTTACATATGGGATTGGTATCAGGTGGCCTGGATGTAATTACAGCAAATGCTTCTGTCACTGGCACTCCTTATAGTGGCTCAAATAAGGTCAAACAGATCGGTAGAAGTTTGGCCAGTGATACATGCATCTGATTCTGTCTAGAAGTTTCACAGATCCCAGGTGACCAGATGTTGGAGTTTCATAGAAAAACTTCTGAGTAACTTCTGTAACAGAACTGGAATGATGAGCAACAATTTCCACTCAATCTGCTCGTAGTTCCTCTTACACAATGTTTCATTTATTAATTGGAATTCTCCTTTGGTCACCTTGTCCTTCTTCAAGACATCTGTGGTTTCCAACTATGCTGGATCTTCCTTCTCTTCAGCACAATGTCGGTTAACTCAGGGGGAGCTAAGATTCTGTCCACACTTCTGTGTTCTGCCAAAGGATTCCTTGAAAGGCAGTCACTGTCCTTTTGTCTGTGTCTGCTTTCTGTACTACTGTAACATCATACTCCTGAAGCGTCAGTGCCATCTTGCCAGCTGACCATGCGGATCTTTCAGGTGGTCAGTCAGCACAGAGAATGGTGGACCATTACAATGGTGAATAGTACGCCAGATAAATACAACTGAAATATTGAGCAGTTCATCTAGGACTTACTCTGGAAACATAAACTACCACTTTCTCTGCTCCTTCCTTTTAATTGCACTAGAACTGCCATCTATCCCATAGCTGTTAGTTTCTGTGCAAAATTCTCGCTTGGCATTCTCGTCATTCAGTACTAGGACTGGAGAAGATGTTAGTGCCTCATTAATGACAAGGAATGATTTCTCTTGCATCTCATTGCAGGAAAATTTGGTGTGTCTCTGCAGTAATTTGTGCAAGGGATATGTCTTGTCACAGACTATTAATCACCAGTAGTATGAATACATTCCAAGAAAACTTCTCACATCTTGAATGAGTCAGAAAATCTATGATTGCTCTTATTTTCTTTGGTTTGGACATAAGTGATCCCTGTTCTCTAGGTGCACCAAGGTTTTTCACTACTGGCGAGTAAAATTGCTACACCATGAAGATGACATGCTACAGACGTGAAATTTAACCGACAGGAAGAAGATGCTGTGATATGCAAATGATTAGCTTTTCAGAGCATTCACACAAAGTTGGCGCCAGTGGTGACACCAACAATGTGCTGACATGAGGAAAGTTTCCAACTGATTTCTCATACCCAAACAGCAGTTGACCGGCATTGCCTGGTGAAACGTTGTTATGATGCCTCGTGTAAGGAGGAGAAATGCGTACCATCGTGTTTTCGACTTTGATAAAGGTCGGATTGTAGCCTATCGCAATTGCAGTTTATCGTATCGCGACATTGCTGCTCGTGTTGGTCGAGATCCAATGATTGTTAGCAGAATATGGAATCAGTGGGTTCAGGAGGGTAATACGGAACACTGTGCTGGATCCTAATGGCCTTGTATCGCTAACAGTCAAGATGACAGACATCTTATCCGCATGGCTGTAAAGGATAATGCAGCCATGACTTGATCCCTCAGTCAACAGATGGGGACGTTTGCAAAGCAACAACGATCTGCACGAGCAGATGGCAACGTTTGCAGCAGCATGGACTATCAGCTCAGAGACCATGGCTGCGGTTACCCATGACGCTACATCACAGACAGGAGCGCCTGCGATGGTGTACTCAACGATGAACCTGAGTGCACGAATGGCAAAACATCACTTCTTCGGATGAATCCAGGTTCTGTTTGCAGCATCATGTCGGTCGCATCTGTGTTTGGCTACATTATGGTGAACGCACATTGGAAGCGTGTATTCGTCACTGCCATACTGGCGTATCACCCGGTGTGATGGTATGGGGTGCCATTGGTTACACGTCTCGGCCACCTCTTGTTCGCATTGACGGCACTTTGAACAGTGGACGTTACATTTCAGATGTGTTACGACCCGTTGCTCTACCCTTCATTCGATCCCTGTAAAATCATTCATTTCAGCAGGATAATGCGTGACCGCATGTTGCAGGTTCTGTACGGGCCTTTCTGGATATAGAAAATGTTCGACTGCTGCCCTGGCCAGCACATTCTCCAGATCTCTCACCAATTGAAAACGTCTGGTCAATGGTGGCCGAGCAACAGGCTCGTCACAATATGCCAGTCACTACTCTTGATGAACTGTGGTATCGTGTTGAAGCTGCATGGGCAGCTGTACCTGTACATGCCATCCAAGCTCTGACTCAATGCCCAGGAGTGTCAAGGTCATTATTACGGCCAGAGGTGGTTGTTCTGGGTACTGATTTCTCAGGATCTAAGCACCCAAATTGCATGAAAATGTAATTACATGTCAGTTCTAGTATAATATGTTAGTCCAATGAATACTCGTTTATCATCTGCATTTCTTCTTGTTGTGGCAATGGCCAGTAGTGTATATGTTGGATGACAAAGAGGCACTTTTTTGAATTCACACAGAGGCGTGTAGATTGAACACACTTCAACAAGTTTGTCAGCCAGCTTATATGTCCTCCAAGTGTGTTAGAAGAAACAACAATCTCATACAGATATCATATATTCGAAGATGGCTGAAGCGTTACAAAATCTAAGCAACATAACTATAAACTCATAGAGGTCATCAGGAGTTGTGAAGGAAGTCTTTCCCCAGACAGCCTCTCCTACCTCGATTTGCCAGTATCCTGCTACATGTCCATAGTTGGAAATACTTGTTCCTTCCAGTCAGTCTAGGGTGCCATTGATGTGCAGCAATGGATATACATCTCTCTCCAAGATTTTGTTGAGTTATCAGTATTCAATGCAGAAACATCATGTTCCATTCTTCTTCAAAAGTCCCCAGTGAAGGACTGTTTTATCATCTCACAACATCTTCTCCACTTCCCCACATATTATCTCTTGTTCAGCCAGCAACACTCTGCACAAGGGCTGACTAATTGTTAGATGAATGAAATGAGCGAATGGCATCACTAACCGGGAGGCCCCATCTGGGGGAGTTCAGTCGCCAAGTGCAAGTCTTATTTCAATCTACACCACACTGGGCAACTTGTGGCCAGTGATGAGGATAAAATGATGATGAGGACAACACAACACCCAGTCCAAGAGCAGAGAAATTCTCCAACCCGGCCGGGAATAAAACCCAGCCAAGTAGGCGGACATTGGTAGGTGATCACCAGTGTTAATACAGTATCTTACCATGAAGCCCCATCTGGGGGAGTTCAGTCGCCAAGTGCAAGTCTTATTTCAATCTACACCACACTGGGCAACTTGTGGCCAGTGATGAGGATAAAATGATGATGAGGACAACACAACACCCAGTCCAAGAGCAGAGAAATTCTCCAACCCGGCCGGGAATAAAACCCAGCCAAGTAGGCGGACATTGGTAGGTGATCACCAGTGTTAATACAGTATCTTACCATGAAGCACTTGGTCAGTCTTTTCTCCTCTCTGGATTTGAAAGTGTCTGAAAATAGGTGCAGAACACCTAATACTTGTCAACATTGTTCCTCAATCAGGCCAGATCCTATTGGCAGTTCAATAGTAACTTTCTCCCCTGAGTCATCTGTAGTCATAGTAAAGCAAGATTCTTTGTCAACGACACTAAGCCATCCTTCCTGGGCTGGTTCGCCTGTTGCTATATACATACTTTTTGGGATGAGTTGTGGCTGCTCATGATAGATAGTGAGCCAAAGTTCTCCTTGATCACTTGTAATGCAAATGATTGTTGCTGCCACATATATTTCTTTCATGAGCCTCAGTAGTATTTTGCAATACAAAAAAGTGTCACAGGTTAACTGAGCATCCAAACAGATCACATGAACTCATCTCATTGATGATGGTAGGATAACTATGTCTTCAATGGCAAACAACCACACAGAACAGACTTCATTATGAATGTGTGTTGGAATGGTTGTCAGTCTGGAGCTCTGATCTTCCACAGTCTACGACTGCCTGTGATACTTGCAAGAAATCCCATCTGAGAATAACATTCTGCTAAAATAATGGTGATGCTGAGTTGCAGATAGGCACAACAGAAAGACTGTCACACAGTAAGCTTTCGGCTAACAAGGCCTTTGTCAAAAAAGACAACAAGCGCGCGCACGCGTGCACACACACACACACACACACACACACACACACACAACTAGTACACGTACGACCACATTCTCTGGCAGCTGAAGCCAGACTACTAACAGCAGTGAATGATGGGAGAGGCAGCTGGGTGGGGGTAAGGAAGAGGGTGGGTCAGGTAAGGGGAGGGATAGCAGCGTAACAGGGGAATGGTAAAGTGCTGCTGCAGGAGTATGCAGGGGTGAGGTGGAGAGAGGGTAGAACAGTTAGATCCAGTTGGGGGGTGAGACGGTGGTTGGCGGAGAGTGGGGGAGGGGGGGGGGGGGAGCAGAAAAGTATGGAAGTGCAGGGTCCAGCAATAAAACATCACTCATTCCTCATTTTAACGATTTGTCACAGAAAAACTAAATATGATGGAGAAAAATTACTTTTATTTATGAAAAATACATACTTTGCCATTTTGGAGTATTCGGTTTTAAAAATTATATCTACTAAATGACATCCTCCTTTGTTGGCACAGTGATGAAGTCTGTCCCAAAAGTTCTCGATACAGCTTCATGTCATTTTTCTTGGATTGGCTGCCACTTCTTGGGTAATGGCCTCTTTAAGTGCTTGCAGTGTTGTGGGACGATGTTTGTACACTTATCCCCAAAGAAAAATTCACAAGGTGATAAATCAGGCGACCTTGAGGGCCACATGATGTCTCCTCCTAAAGCAACAAGATGACCAGGAACCAATTCATGCAACACTTCCATAGAACGCCGAGAGGTGTGGGATGTTGTTCCATTTTGCTGGAAACACACTTCTTGATCTTGATGATCTGCAATAAACTGGTTTAGCCTAGGTTGGAGGCAGTTGTCCAGCATGTGACTATAACGGTTTAAGTAACTGTTACCATGTGGCCATTTTCTTCAAAAAAGTATTATCCCCACACAAAACATTCAGCAATGGCACACCAAACTGTCACATGAGGGCTGTTTAGTGGCCGCTGATGAGGGTCTTCAGCAGCCCAGTAGTGGAAATTCTGTTTGTTTACAGTTCCTGATAAGTGGAAATGGGCCTCATCTGAAAAAAATAAATGAAGTGTCAGGTGGAATGTTTTGAAGAATTTCTTCACATGCAGCTCTGTGAGTTTCAAAATCTCTTTCGCTTAGTTCCTGGGTAACCATCATTTCGAAGGGGTGCATATGAAGTTCTCTATGAAGAATTCTTCTTACACTCCTATCAGATAATCCCAGGGCAGCTGCATGTTTAAGTGGTGGTGGTGGTGGTTAGTGTTTAACGTCCCGTCGACAACGAGATCATTAGAGACGAAGCGCAAGCTCGGGTTAGGGAAGGATTGGGAAGGAAATCGGCCGTGCCCTTTCAAAGTAACCACCCCGGCATTTGCCTGAAACGATTTAGGGAAATCACGGAAAACCCAAATCAGGATGGCCGGAGACGGGATTGAACTGTCGTCCTCCCGAATGCGAGTCCAGTGTGCTAACCACTGCGCCACCTCGCTCGGTTGTTTAAGTGCTGAATGAATTGGTGATTGTTACACAGACACTCTCACACGCACATTTTCCGGCATTGTTGCAGTCCAAGGATGGCCAATAGGTTTTCTTTTCAGTGCTGAACCAGTCTTTCAAAAGTTTGACACCCACAGTTGAATCGTTTTTCTATCCAGGACACGATCATGTTGACTAAGTTCAAATTGTCTCCAAAATGCTCACTGAGTACTAATCACAGAACCACCATTACGAATAAAATCCTCCACAAAAAACGCTTGATGCTCACCAAGCCACAGTATGGTGCATACTGAAAATGGCATGTACGCTGCTTTCAAACAAAATACACTCCACATCAGTATCCTCACTACAACTCACACGCTGGCTACATCAAATGCAGGAGGTTTTATTGCTGGACCCTGTAAAAAGACTGGATGCGTTGGTGGAATAGAGGGCTGTGTAGTGCTGGAATGGGAACAGGGAAGAAGCTAGATGGGTAACGACAATGACTAACAAAGGTTGAGGCCTGCACGGTTATGGGAACATAGGTTATGGGAACATAAGATATATGGCAGAGAGAGTTCCCACCTGCGCAATTCAGAAAAGCTTTTCTGAATTCAATGTTTGTTAGTCATTGTCCTTACCTATGTATCTTCTTCCCTGTTCCCATTCCAGCACGAAACAGCCCTCTATTCCACCAATGCACCCAGTCTCTTTACTTCTGTCCTTTTCTGCTGCCCCCCATCCTCTCTCCCCTACCCCCAGTCTAACATCCTGACTGCACTTAGCTGCCCTACCCTCTCTCCTCCTCATCCCTGCATGCTCCCACAGCAGCACTTTACCATCCCCCACCCTTACCCTGCTATCTCTCGCCCTCCCCACCCTTGCCTCTTCCTTATCCCCACCCAATTGCCTCTCCCATAATGCACTGCTGTTCATAGTCTGGCTCCAGCTGCCAGAGGCCATGGTCTTGTGTGAGTTGTGTCTTCATGAATGTGTGTGTGTGTGTGTGTGTGTGTGTGTGTGTGTGTGTGTGTGTGTGTGTGTGCTGTTGTTTTTTGACAAAGGCTTTGTTAGCTGAAAGCTTATTGTGTGACAGTGTTTTTGTTGCTCCTATCTGCAACTCAGCATCTCCAGTATATAGCGAGTAGCAACTATCCTTATCATAACATTGTCACATTCCATCCTGGATGTTCCTGTTGGCTGGATGTTTTTCCCATTTACAACCTTCAGCACAATCCCTTTCATATCATGTAACATAGCCTGCTTTAGCTAACATCGATAAACGTTTGACATTACAGAAAAGGAAGCCCAAGAGACAACTAGATTGTGGACAGGTTGGCTGTTGATGATGACATCAAAAAGATTTCCTGGCATCTTGGTGACTTTTGTTCATGGAGCATTTTCATCTGTGGCAGCTTCACATCCATAGATGGTCACCTCACCCTGATTTCAGTGGCTAGGTGACGTGCTGGTACCTCTGTATGGTGGTATGGAATGGCTATAGCATGCCAGAGTATGGCAAATGGCTTCATCCAACAGCTGACTATAATTGTCCAAAGTTAACCGGTGTGGATACAGCTGATGTAATGGTTGATGTTGTGTGGTATAACAGGCAATGAACACATGTCTTCTCTCTCTCCAGTAGTGTACATTTTGTTGGATTCTGTACAATTCAGTTTCACATTGTGGCATAGGACCAAAACATTCTGTGTGTAGGACTGTGTCATTTACCAATGACACTGGGCACTGTTCTTCAGTTGTTCTGCTAAGTGGGCTTGGTGCTGATTGTCATCAAACTTTTCTTCTGCTTGGCCTGGTATTTGTTGCAGTGATTGAGCTTCTCTTTTTTGTTCTAAAATCACTGCTGGGCTGTGCCATCCAAGTAAAAGTACACATTTGCCAAACACATCATGTCATCCCATCCGTTGTATTTGGCAACTTGGTCAAGACAGAACCATTGTCTCTGCAATACAGTGATGGATGTCTAATTTGCAGCTGACTTACTGCTGTTTTAGAATCCACTTGTCTCCTGAACATACTGATATTAAGAATAATGTACTTTTTGTACTTCAGTTCCTGTCCATGTAGGTTATCGCTTTTACATTATGTAGTTGGAGCCGTGGCGATGTAGATACTTTGAAATACCTGGCATCCCCACCAAAGAATGTCCCATTGAAACCACACTCAAGTTCATGTCTGAAAGGGCCATCAATGAGATACAACACTTAGCACTGAAAGCATGTTTGATAGACCACCACCTCATACTCATCACAGAACTGAACTGCTGGGCTGAGGATGCAGCTATTTAGACAAACATAAAATATCCCAGGATGCTAGTGTCCATACAAAAATCAAATGTTGCAGGATATACAAACATTATGTACTTCAAGAACCTCCTAGGAATGGCAAATACAGAATCAAAAAATAATTGCTGGTGGTTGGGTTTATACTACCAACCCTCATCACACCAACCAATTGTGCTAACAACTCCACCACACTGCATGCACCATTGGTTGCAGCACTATTCCAAGATTCCTCATTTAAAACTTGTTCTTGAAACTTTTGCAAGTAAATTTTTATGGTATAGTGTCCACCTATCTTCAAATATCTGCCAGTTCAGTTGTTTTAGCATCTCTGTGGTTCTCTTCCAGAGGTCAAACAAATGATCATTTGTGCTGTGCTTCTTTGTAACTGTTCAGTATCCCCTGCTAGACCTATTGCACTTGAACAATATTCTGGGATGGGTTGCACAAGTTCTTTGTGAGCTATCTATTCTGCAGACTGATTCCATTTCCCAAGTATTCTGCTTTACTTATGACTGAGCCTGATGTGATTGTAAATGATTAATGGAAAATCTCATATAAAGATATGAAACAAATACTAACAAAGAGATAGAGGGGCTGGCCAGTACTTACCTCAGCTCAGTACAGCCGATAGATACACAAAAAACAGAACCAAAATTTACATTCCTAGCTTTCGGAACAAATGTTCCTTCATCAGGGAGGAGAGAGGGGAAAGAAAGGGAAGAAGGGAAAGTAGATTCAGTTACTCACAACCCAGGTTATGAAGCAACAGGGAAAGGAAAACAGGGAGGGTAGCAAGGATGGAGGCATGGTTGTCAGAGGGAAGCCAAAGATATTCTACTGTAAGTACCGTGCCAGCTTCAAACCAAAGAGGATGCATACAGAAGTAAAGAGGTATATACTATAAAGATAAACACAACTATGTAGGATGAAAAGATGCGTGAATGGCTAAAGAGGAAAGGGAAAGAGGAGAAGACTGAAGAGTAAATGGGAGTGAGGTGGTTTAACGTAGGTTCAGTCCAGGGGGATGGCGGGATGAAAGGATGTGTAGGAGTGCAAGTTCCCATCTCCGCAGTTCAGAGGGCTGGTGTTGGGTGGGAGAAGCCAAATGGCACATACAGTGTAGCAGGTTCCTAGGTCCCTAGAATTATGCTGGAGGGCATGCTCCGCTACTGGGTAATGGACATCTCCTAGGCGGACAGTTCGTCTGTGTCCATTCATGCGCTCAGCCAGTTTAGTTGTTGTCTTACCGATGTAAAAGGCTGTGCAGTGCAGGCATGTCAGTTGATAAATGACATGTGTAGTTTCACATGTGGCCCTGCCTTGAATTTTGTATGTTTTACCAGTAGCGGGGCTGTAGTAGGTGGTTGTGGGGGGATGCATGGGGCACGTTTTGCAGCGGGGTCGGTTACAGGGGTAGGAACCGCTGGGTAGAGAAGGTAGTCTGGGAATATTGTAGGGTTTAACAAGGATGTTACAGAGGTTAGGGGGGCGACAAAAGGCAACTCTGGGTGGTGTGGGGAGAATTTTGTCAAGGGATGATCTCATTTCAGGGGTTGACTTGAGAAAGTCATATCCCTGGCGGAGTAGTTTGTTGATGTTTTCGAGGCCAGGATAATATTGGGTGACAAGGGGGATGCTTCTGTGTGGTCTGGGGATAGGAACATTGTTGTTGGACGGGGAGGAATGTATTGCTCGGGAGATCTGTTTGTGGACAAGGTCTGCAGGATAGTTGTGAGAGAGGAAAGCACTGGTTAGGTTATTGGTGTAATTGTTGAGGGATTCGTCACTGGAGCAGATACGTTTGCCACGAATACCTAGGCTGTAGGGAAGGGAGCGTTTGATGTGGAATGGATGGCAGCTATCAAAGTGAAGGTACTGTTGTTTGTTTGTGGGTTTGATATGGACAGAGGTGTGGATGTGAGCTTCAACAAGATGAAGGTCAACATCCAGGAAGGTGGCTTGGGTTTTGGAGAAGGACCAGGTGAAATTCAGATTAGAAAAGGAGTTGAGGTTATGGAGGAAATTAAGGAGTGTTTCTTCACCATGAGTCCAGACCACGAAGATGTCATCTATAAACCTATACCAGGCCAGGGGAAGCAGCTGTTGGGTCTTCAGGAAAGCCTCCTCCATGCAGCCCATGAAGAGGTTGGCATAGGACGGAGCCATCCTGGTTCCCATGGCCGTTCCCCTGATTTGTTTGTAGGTCTGGCCTTCAAAAGTGAAGTAATTATGGGTGAGGATGAAGTTGGTAAGTGTGATAGGGAACGAGGTTTTTGGAAGATCTTTGGGTGGGTGTTGGGAGAGGTAGTGCTCAAGGGCAGAGAGACCATGGGTATGTGGGATGTTTGTGTAAAGGGATGTAGCATCTATGGTGACAAGAAAGGTTTCAGGTGGGAGAGGAGTGGGAATGGATTTGAGGTGTTCTAGGAAGATATATGTAGATATATAGAAGATTCCTATGAAGGATAATATATAGAAGACCACTCCCAGTACTTACCGCAACCTACATACTTCTGAATCTCCTTATTGTATTCATCTCTTGGTCTCCCTCTACAATTTTTATCCTCTACGCTGCCTCCAATGCTAAATTTGTGATCCCTTGATGCCTCAGAACATGTCCTACCAACCGGTCTCTTCTTCTTGTCAAGTTGTGCCACAAACTCCTCTTCTCCCCAATTCTATTCAGTACCTCCTCATTAGTTATGTGATCTACCCATCTAATCTTCAGCATTCTTCTGTGGCACCACATTTCGAAAGATTCTATTCTCTTCTTCTCCAAACTATTTATCGTCCATGTTTCATTTCCATACATGGCTACTCTCCATACAAGTAGTAACCAAGTAATACACAAACCTGATCCAAGTAACACAAATATCGCTTTATTCATAAATATCTGAACAGTAATGGAAATAAGCCTCTTGTGACTCCACATATAACAATACAAATGAACCACAGAGAAGGAGCAACATACATGATACACAGAACAACTGGTATGAGCAGTGGAAACTAAAAGAACATAATGATGGTGAGTCAGCAATGCTCAACACATGCTTCGGCATGAGTCACTGGTGTGGCAGAGACCATACCATGTGTATGCTTCCTACAGGCAGCCTCTAGGGCTGATCCATGCTGATTTAAGTTCGCATGCGTGGTGACACTGCACTTGGCACAGTCACACGCAGTAGCAGTAGGATATGGCACACTGTATGAAGGGGGCACACAGGCAATGGAGGAGATGCTGGTAGCCTGAGGAGAGACACATCCGTCTGATATGGAGTTGTGGCAGCTGGTGCTGACTCTGGGGGCATGATGATGTGCTGGGTGAGCACTGGAGCACAGGGTTGGAATGCATAGGGGGTGTGGGCATGCCAGAGGGTGGTGAGGCCATGAGGAGCCTGATGACACATCTGGGGAGGAGAGTGCCATTTCCATCTCTGCATCATCACCAGCAGACAGGTCCCAGTGCAGAGGAGATGGGGCTAGCTCCACCAGCAACAATGGCAGAGGCAATGATGATGATGGGGGGGGGGGGGGGGGGGGTTGGTGCAGGTGGCCCAAACAGAACAGCAGGAAACAAACCTGACCCCCAGAGATGCAGTGGCACCCAACACTGGGAAGCTGGGATGAAGCTGGGACCCCAGGGTGGTGCACATGGAGGAAGCAGCCAATGGGATGTGGGCCCCTCCACAGCAGGCGATGACAGGCTCGAGGCGGAGGCTGCATCCGCGGACTGGTACCTTCTGGCAGTGAGCAGGGGCACAGCTAATCAAAGTTGTGCATCATCAGCCCATCGGCTGTACAGATGTCACAAAGATAGGATACCCAGCAGTGGACAATAGTAGTTGGTATCCATTTGGGCCGGCAACCAAACCCTCACACCCACACCGATGATCCTGTGCGAAGTGACGAAGTGACCCAACAAACCCGATCATGGCAGGTACAGTGCAAGATACAGTAGGTGCAGGAGCATTCATGGCTGCCAGCCATGAAGCAACTCAGCTTGGCTCCACTCCCCCGTAGGTGTGAAGTGACAGGTGCTCAGAAAAATGAGAAGGACATCGTCTGGCAAAGAGTCCCACATCAGATGTTTTCATTTGGAAGTTGAACATATGCACTAGTTATTCCACCTCACCGTTTGATTGAGAATGGCAGAGCTGTAACATGACAAATGCCATGATGGGAACAAAACAATTGAAAGATGTGAGAAACGAACTGGGGTCCATTATCAGAGACTTAGATACAGGGAAACCTCTCAGTAGAAAAAACCTTCAAAAGTGTATGAACTGTGGCCTCAGCCAATGTCAAAGCATACTGGAGAATGTAAGGAAACTGGGAATATGCATCCACAACCAAGAGTCAATAGGAATTGAAGAAGGGACCTGCAAAGTGTACATGAATACATTCTGTTAGCAGGGTGCCCTTTTCCTCCAATCCACTTCACCCAATTCGTCAGTCTTGATTCAAAACCATATCCCTCTCCACTCTTCCCTCATCCCTCCTCCAAACATCTACCCACACAAATCCCTTCCTCCCACCAACTTTAAATGCTACATTCCCATGATACACTTATCCCATGGTACCTCATCTATGTACCTATTTTGATCACTCAACACATCAGCTTTTCCATTTTGCCTTACGCAACTGTCTCTCTGCTTTTATATATTCATGTCTGTAACTCATTTATCTGTGTCTACCTTTTAATGAATCACCAAATCATCTTTTTACATTTTAACTTATGCAACTGACAACCTGACTTTTTATTGCACAAAATGTATCCAGCTTTTATATTATGTCTTCAAAATTGAAGCGTGGCAAATTGCACCCCCTGACAGCACATCCCTGCCCATACAGGACAGAGAGGATGAAATAACAAAAAGGAAACTGTCAGATTAAAGCTTCCTACTTTGTAAGAAATGCATTCATGCCTTACCATTTGGGCAGGTACTGTGTTCATATAGTTTTGTCTTTGTGATGCCGGTGTCCCTTCTGTTACCACTATACATAAAGCAATGGTATAGATCATTTTCTACATGGATGCATCTGATCCAGTTGTAGATCATCCCTTCCTTTGGGTTCACCTACCTCTTCATTTTCCTACAATTGTAATATGGTACAGACCATTATTTCCATGGATCCACCTGTGGATCCACCTGACCACGGATTAGACCATCCTCTTTCTACAGGTCCACCTATCCCTTACTCTGCAACACCTAATAGCTGGTTAAAGTCAGTAGGCTAATGGAAAACTTGGTCAGGCAAATTTGTAAGAACAAGAGTGTTAAGCTGTGCATACAGTTTCAAAGATTTTAGATAGGATGGACCTAATTTTATGTAAGTGGATGGAGTTCATGGTCAGGCCAGGGAAGGTGATTAAAGTTTCATTGGGAGAGGATGTGAAAGGAGTGGAGGTGTATTGTTGTGGGAATGTGAAATTATAGTTGTGGTAGAGTACTGGAATCAGTGAGCAGGGGGGGAACTAGGGGGTGGGTAGTGTCAAGTTTATGGATATGTAGGATATTCAGAAGTGTTCAAGGTGGAAGCGTAGGCTGAGAAATTTTATAGGTTGGTAGAGGATGTGGGTGGGGAAGGGTAAGCAGATCCAAAAGGCTAGGTGAAGTTCATGGCATTGAGGATCTGTAGGTTATGATAAAAGGGGGGTGGAGCAGAAGTCCATGCCACATTGGCACAGCAGAGGACGGTCCGAATCAGGGCTTTATAGATGTGGAGAATTGTGGAACTGTGCAGTCCTCATGTTTGGCTGGTTGGTGGGTCTAGTACTAGTACTAGTCTATTGTGGACTTTTTGTTGAATGGTTAGTAGACGGGGCTTCTACATTAGTCAGCAATCAAATATTAGTCTGAGGTATATAGTGTGTTAGTTAACTGGATAGGATGGTCATAAATGGTAAGGCAGTGGTGATGGGGGAGCAGGGGGGGGGGGGGGGGGGTGGTTTGGGTGGTTCAACCTGTAATTATTGCCTTGGTTTTGCTTTTGGCAGGGTTGATTTTGGGGAGCCACTGGTTCCACCAGGAAGTGAAGTGATTCAGGTGCAACTGGAGGGATTGTTGGGATTTCTGGAGGATAGGTAGAGGAAGGCAGTGTCATTGGCATACTGGATGAGATGACCAGGAGGAAGGGGCTTTGACATATCGGCACTGTTGAGGAAATACAGGTGAGGTGAGAGGACAGAACATTGGGGCATACCTATAGTGGGCTGCTAGGTATTGGAGTTGGTGTTGTTGATAGCGACATAAGATGGGCAGTTAGAGAGAAAGCATGTGATGAGGTGGACATAATTTTTGGGAGTTGCATAGATATGGAGCTTAAAGAGGAGCCCAGAATGCCATATATGGTCATAAGCTTTCTCAAAATCTAGGGAGACAAAAATGATGGATTTCCAGTTGTTGATTTGGTGGGACAGGATATGAGTAAGGCACAGGAGCTGATAATCAGAGGAAAAATTGAGATGGAAGCCACATTGATGGACAGGAATGGGTAGCCATTGTTGTAGGAATTAATCGATACGTCAGGATAGGGTAGACTCAAAGATATTGTTAAACACAGAAGTGAGTCTGATGAAATGGTAGGTGAAAATGTCAGTAGCAGGTTTATTAGGTTTGAGGAAGAAGAGGATTTGAGAGGTTTTCCATGGCTCAGGATAGAAACTCGTGTGTAGGATTATATTGTAAATGGTGGGTAGGATTTCCAGGAACGACAGAGAACAGTCTTTCAGGTTTTCCATGGGTTATGCAGTTGAGCTGTGCTGCAGTTGTGATGTAGTATACAGTGAACGCCTTGTGTTATTATGAGAGAACTGAGTTCTGTCTGTGGGAGATTGTTAAGGTACTGGAAGCTAGGAGTGAGGGATGGGAGGGCATACTGGTAAGCTCATGGATTGTCAGGAATAAGGAGTAATTGAAGGGGGGGAGGGGTCTTCAGGGAGTCTTCTGTGATGGTGAAGGTGTCAGAAGAGAGGTGAGATGCAAAGTGTGGTCTGACGCCATATTTGTTTACAAATGTAACAGTATACATGTGATGTGTTACGACAGCGAAAGGAACCTGTGACCACTGGAGGCAGTGCCACTAAGTTCCTCCAAAAAATCATAACACAACACACACACAAATGTCATACTAACTAATGTAAATCCACCCAATGATGGAGGTTTAAACCTTTGAAATGCATCATGGAAATAAATAGAACGGTGACTGGTAGCAGTAATCTTGTTGTTTCGTTTAGTATTAACTTTTCAAAAATTGAATAACTTTAGGAATTCAAGTGTATAAGAGAACAAATCATTTATCCTATTATTTTCTGCATCCACATTAAATTTTGCTCTTTGTTGAATGTTAGTTTTAGTCTAGTTACCCCTAATGCATTAATATTTACTTCACAGTTTTGTCTTAGTATAAGTATTTTTTCTTTAATATTGCTAAATAGTATTTGTACAAAATGCAACAGCATAATTACATCTGACAAAATCTAATTTTTTTGTTGTGAAAAGTGACCTTTTTCAATTTTTTTCAAGATGAGTTAGTGTTAGCTTTTGCCTAAGAGAATGCCAAGTATTCTTCTCAGTTAACTTCAAATCAGTTAAGGAGTCTTTTTGACTTGCTTATCTTGCAATTTTCTCATGAAATAATTTACATATGTGATTAGGGAACATTGGATTCTGAAGCTGATACACTGAAAAATGTTGTAGGAAATACACTGGGAGCTGTGTCCACTCCTAAAAAATCGCCAAGACCATCAGCAGTATGAAGAACCATCAGACACCACCCTCCAATTCAGCTCATGCCAGACGCCTCTTTTTACCAGCCTTCAACTATTCAGACCACAGAAACCTACGATAATATTTTGAAAACACCTGTTTTACTTATGTTCTACTTTTTAAATTTGTAAACATCATGCATGCCTCCATTTGGACCATGTATATTCTCAAATTTACGATCTTATCCTTTTTTTGATCTTATTTGAAATGTCTTAAACTCTGACTATATAGTAGTATACGTCGTGCTAACACAGTTATCCCTTCGATTAAAAAACAAATTTCATAAAATTATTGTACTACAAAAAGATATTTTTTTTTGTTATATGAATATATGTTATAATTTTTCTATTGTGCTGTTGAGTAAATGTCTTTCCCCCCCCTCGATTTAATGTTCTAAGTTTCAATCTTAGTTCGAATATATCTTTACTGATGTACTTTGGAAAGATGTTTACTGGGTGCAGTTTGCTTGCATGTTGTGCGTGTGGTGGGAAGGAAGGAAGAAGAAATGTAAAGTTTCTGGAGTTGCATACAAATGAAATGTATTTCACTGAGTGAACATTGTAATTTATGGTAGCAAGGCATCTAGGACTATTAAATATGAAAATTACATATGAGTCAGTTTTGTCATCTACATTATTCTACAAACCTGTCGACCTATAGGGCCTCCAGACCTACAAGAGAAATGGCTTCCAGGCAGAAGAAATTCAAGCAATGGATTTAAGGAGATCCTCAAGAAACGAGATGAGTATTTTTTCTTTAAAACTACCACTAGACCTATCAAACAATATTGTAACTCCATGAACAATTATTACAATTAACAGTCATCCAATGTGTGTAACAGAGGAGGTCATTAAAGTCTGTACAAGACTTTTTTAAAGGGAGAAGTTTGACAACTCATTATAAATATAATCAATGAATCTGAGTAGATGACAGGATAAAGGAAGCTATTAAAGGACAGAACATAGTAAATAAAAACAAAGATGTGGATGAACACGCACAAACCCATGGGATCAAACCAGTAGATGTTCAGAAAGTGTCCACATTAGAATAGGCTTGTAGGGACAAGAAACTTAGGGTTAAAAAGGTTTTGAAGGAAGGAAAGGAAAGATGTTGGGAAATATTCACCCAAAGCCTAGAGGAGGAGAGAAGTGGAAACAAGAAAATGCTATATGGATTGGTAAAAAGCAAAAGATCAGATAGAAAATGCATTAACATGATAGAAAGAAAAAATCTGAGTATAGTCCAGGATGCAGAAGGGATCAGAGAAGAGATGAAAAAATACGTCGACACATTACTGATTGGGGCAGAGATAATAGAAGAGAAACAGTAAATAAAATATTTACCCGAACCTTAAATGATAAAACCACCTTACAATGCCTTGAAGCAAATGAAAGGAAACATGTCAACTGGGTCAGATGAACCATGGTGCAGGGAAACAGTAGCACAACATAGACAACATATTTATTCATTTTTCATTATTAGATGGACATTTTGTTAGAAAAGGGTGTATGGCCTTTCAGACCACGATTCACAGATGTTAACACTAAAGATTTTTGTACTCAAACAAATGTTATATACAGTTACAGACTATGTAGAAAAGCTAATCCAATGGCAATAGAGAGTGTTTTAAACCTCATTAAGGAATAAGAGCAGCAGGACATTTACAGTGCCAATAACATACGTGGATCATTCAATAACTAAAGAGACAAATTGGTCTGGGGAAAAACTGTTAGTAGCGCAAGTTTTGTACCTCTATTGCTTTAAGTTGGCATCACTGTGCTAAGCCCTGATCAACTGATGTATCAACATTGTTACGTTAATAACCTCAAAAATACATTTCAAGATGACAAGTCCGCTTGAAACGTTCACATTAGTTCAAAAATGTTCAGCTATTTGTTTTTTACTCACTGAGTGTGAGAAATCAGTGACTGTATATGTAGAATGTCTAAAGTTTATGGTGAAGGTTGTATGAATTTTGCAAATTTTTACAAGTGGGTAGAGCAGTTCAAAAATGGTCACGACTCAGTGACTGCGAACACTGTTCTGGCCGACCAGTTGCAGTTTCAACTCCCCCACTTGAAAGTCAGATTGATGACATTATTTATGCTGACTTCCATGTGAATGTGGAAATAATAGTTGATAAGGTTCAAGTTAGTACTGGTTCAGTTGGTAACATTATTTCTAACAAGCTGAAGTACTGTAAAAAACGTGTAAGATGAGTCCCAAAGGAGTTGACACAGCTACACAAGGAATCTGGGTTGAGAGTGTGCACAGAGCCAAAGGAAAGAGAATGTGAGAACTTCCTCAACAAAATTTTAACTTGTTATGAAACTTTGGTTCACTATTATGAGCCAGAATCAAAAAGACAAAGCATGGAGTGGAAACACAGATGAACCAGGGTGAAGGGAAACAGTAGCACACACATAGACAACATATGTATTCATTGTTCATTACTAGATGGGCATTTTGTTAGAAAAGGGTTTATGGTCTTTCAGACCATGATGCACAGATTTTAACACTAAAGGTTTTTGTACTCAAACAAATTTTATATACAGTTAAAAAAAATTCAAATCCCAAGCCTCAGCAGGAAAAGTCATGTTGACAGTGTTCAGGGAGGCTGAAGGACCAGTTTGTTGTGATTATCTCTGAGAGCTTTTAAACAAGTTGAAGGCATCCATGAGAGAGAGGTGTGACTCCCCTGCAAGACAACGCACATCCTCATATTGCTCAACTAACCCATGAAACCGTCGACAAAGTAGGCTAGGAAGTACTGCCTCATCCTACTTACAGTCCTGATTTAGTGCCTAGTGATTTCCACTTGTTCGGTGCACTGAAGGAGGCATTACATGGGAGGAAATTCCAGGACAATGAGGACATGAAAAAGTTTGTGGGAAATTGGTTCAAACATCAAGATAAAGAGTTATTTGCACCCAGAATAAGAAAGCTTGTGGCCCATTGGAATGAGTGTATAAATGTTCAAGGGGATTATGTTGAAATGTAGAAAAAGTATTGTTTTGTAAAAAATCAATGGTTTTTTCTCCAGACCAATTCATCTCTTTACTTATTGAATGACCCTCGTAGATAACAAATATAATGCTTTCCTTAACACATTTCTCATGCTCTTTGAGAGTTGCTTTCCATTAGAACATTTTAAACAGGGCACTAGCAGTAAAAGGCAGCACATGTGGCTGACTAGTGGGATAAGGATATCATGTAGAACAAAGTGGGAATTTTATCAAACTGTTAGAAGTAGTCACAATTAAGCTACAGTGGCCCATTACAAACAGTACTGTAAGGTGCTGAGAAATGTTATTAGGAAGGCAAAGAGTATGTGGTATGCAAAGAAAATAGTAAATTCACAGGATAAAATTACAACCATATGGTCAGTTGTGAAGGGAGTGTCTGGTACGCAGCACAAGGTCGATGATATAAAGTCAGTTCATGGTAAAAATATTTCTTTTACTGATAAATCAGATATATGTACAGCATTTAACGATCATTTTCTAAGCATTGCTGGTGAATTAAATAAAAATTTAGTTTCTACAGGGAATCATATAACTCCCTTGGCAAATATCTTTCTGAGATTGATGTCTAAAATGTCTGTGATACAGACAAGGGGGAGATTGAGTCAATAATTAAATCACTGAAGACTAAGGACCCTCATGGTTATGATGGAATGCCTAGCAGAATATTAAAGTACTGTGCTGCACATGTTAGCTCAGTATTTAGCCATATTTGTAATGTTTCCTTTAAGAATGGTCAGTCTCCTGAACGATTAAAGTACTCAGTAGTAAAGTCATCTTATAAAAATGGAGAAAGAGATAATGTAGACAATTTTAGACCTATTTTTATGCCATCAGTGTTTGACAAAGTTATTGAAAAGGCTGTGTACATGAGGATAATTAATAATTTTATTTAACATAATTTGCTATCAAATGTACAATTCAGTTTTAGAAGAAATCCTATATTCTCTTTTCTCTGTGAAGTATTGGATGGATTAAACAAAAGGTTTCAAATGCTAGGCATCCTTTTTTGATTTAACTAAGGTGTTTGGTTGTGCTGATCACAAAATATTGCTCCAGAATTTGATCCATGTGGAATACGGGGAATAGCTCACAATTGGTTCACCTCTTACTTTAATAACAGACAGAAAAACATCATTCTCCACATAATGGCTATAATGTGAGGTTTGAGTGGGGTACGGTTAAATGGGGGAGGGGGAGGGGTTGCCATAGGGATCGTTGCTGGGGTCACTTCTGTTCCTTATTTATACAAATGATATGCCCTCTAGTATTTCAGATGATTCTAAAATATTTCTATTTGCTGATAACACTAGCTTAGTAGTAAAGGATGTTGTGTGCAAGATTGGCTTGGTTTCAAATAGTGCAGTTCATGACAAGTTCATGGCTTGTAGAAAATAAACTCAACTAAATCACAATAAAACTCAGTTTTTACACTCAATTCAACATAACCTGATATTTTAATTTTACAGAATGGGCATATTATTAGTGAAATTGAATAGTTCAGATTTCTAGGTGTTCAGGTATATAGTGAACTGTCGTGGAAAGCCCACATTCAGGATCTTGTTCAGAGACTTAATTCTGCCATTTTTACTATTCGAATGTTGTCTGAAATAAGTGATAGTTCAACACAAAAAGTGTTCTTCATTTTCATTCACTTGTGACATATGGTATTATATTTTGGCATAACTCTTCCCATTCTCAGAGGATATTTTTGGCTCAGAAACAGACAGTTCATCCTGTAAGTGGTGTAAGTTCATGAACTTCTTGTTGACACCTGTTCATTAATCTAGGTAATCTGACAGTGGCCTCTCAATATATACATTCTTTACTATCATTTCTTGTTAACAATATCACCTTATTCCCATGAATTAGCAGATGTCACTCAGTTAATATGAGGCAGAAATCCAATTTGCATTTGGATCGCACTTCCTTGATTCTTGTGCAGAAAACCGTGCAGTATACCGCTGCATCCATAATCAGTAAACTACCACAAGAATTCAAAAATAGTAGCAGTAATCCATTAACTTTCAAATTGAAACTGAAGAGTTTCCTTGTGTGTCACTCCTTCTATTCTATCAAGGAGTTCTGTGAAAAATTAAGCTGATTCCTGTGTTAGATTGTTCATTGTGTTTACATAAACTTATGGATTGTTTTTTTAAGTTCATAAACATTTTATTAGATCTGTTATTACTCTTATGTTGTATTTTCATGTGCTGACACTTTCCATGCCCTTGGAGATTTACTCCTCAATTTGGTCCTGCAGAGCTAGATGTGAAAAGTAAAAAACATGATCAAGGTAGCAGGCATCCAAGGAATACAGTAACTACCTCTAACAGTGGGAGTCATTTGGAAGGAAATAAAGTCTCAAATGACTGGAACAAGGGGCTTGTAAAACCACTGTTCACAAAAGGAAGAAGGAAAAGTGTTTTAATTACAGAGGAATCACCCTGTTATGACACTGTCTTAAGATAGTGGAAAAAATGATTGAAAAAAGATTAATTTTGTTGTTAGAAAACCAATTTGAAGAGGAACAACATGGATTCAGAACTACAGGAACAACAGACCTCATATTTGTACTGAGACAGTTAATGGAAAAGTATTGGGAAAAGAGTAAAGAGCCCTGGATTTGGAAGAAGCATATGACAGTGTGTTAAGGTGTTAAATTTGGGAGTGTTTAGAAAAACTAATGGTTCCAAGTTCCTAACAAGGGAGATGAAACTGCTATATGAAGGCAAAAAAGTTGTGTGCAGTGGGTACTGACAGAGCAAACTGGTTCAGGTCAGAGAGAGGAGTGCAACAGGCTAATGTACTTTCCCATTACTTTAATCCTCTTATGGATGTGATTATAAAGGAAATTGAGGAGATAGGAAATGGTGTTGTTGGTGTTTTACACTTTGCTGATGATGTAGCTATTTGGGGAGAAACAGGACTAGAGGTACCAGTACAGGGAAGATGATATGAATGGAACTCCAAGTTTAAAGAGTAGCAGCTGACAGAAAGCAAGAGCAAACATCTAGCAATGATTATGCACTGGACATATGCCCAGGCAGCCTGATTCTGGATGGAGAGAAAATTGTATGGGTGGAAGCTTTCGATTACCTGTGTGACAGAATATCAATGAATGGAAATGGTGTATTAGAGGTACAAAACAAAGTAAGAAAGGTATCTAATTTTTTCAGTAACTGGGGAACCTTGTGGGGGACAAGGGAGTTTCTGCAAGAGAAAATGTTTGAAACATACCTCCTGCCAATTGTGCCACACAACTTGAGCATGCTGCAAAGTTAGCAAGACAGATTTGAGCAATTTACAAGTATGTGAAATGCAATTTCTGTGATCAGCCTTGCAGAAGATTAGGAGAGACAAAATTAGGAATGAAGACCTCTTTCAGTGAGAGACTGAGAACTGCATGGTTCAAGTGGTTAGGACATGTGAAGAGGATGAAGGATAACCACCTGCCAAAAATACCTAGATAGAAATGTGCAAGGGAAAAGACCAATAGGGTGACCCAGAAAAAGTTGGCTGGATCAGATTAAGAAACATCTGAAGACTAGAGGAGGAAACTGGGAAACAATATCAAGACAACAAGTGTATCAAGATAGAGTAAAATGGAAGCAAATTGTTCCTAAATACCCTATCCTACCCACTAGAAGGGTAAAAAGAAGTAGAAGGATCTGAGTAGTGATTCTGTAGAGAAGTAGTAGAAAAGTGTAGTTTTAAGACTTTTCTAATAAATTTGCTTTAACTGTTCCGATATATTTTATTTATGGTCTCATAGAAGTTACTTTCCAGTAATCCCTTATGTAATTCATATTTACAACCAGGATAATACAAGATTAAAACTTCATTATAATGGACCTGTTGCTCCAGATTATCTTTCATTTTCTATTACTGTGTTTGTCATATGGTCTGTATATAACATTAAGCAAGTCTTTAAAAGTATATAGAAAGTGCATAGTGCTGTGATGGTGAAACTGGCTTGTTTGAAAGACCCAGTCAATTTCCCCTCCCAATCTGCACTTGTGCTCCATCTCTGAAGACCTCATTATCAGCAGTATCAACAGGATACTGCTTCTCGCCTTACAGAATGTAAAGTCTGTGGTAGAGCCATGGGTGTCCAGCAGAAATTTGTCAAATGTGGGACAAGATTCTAAAATTGCCATTGTTTATATAACCGATTTAGTGAGTTTGAAGATGTGTCTTTACTGCAAAAATTAAGTTTGACAGAAAGTACACAAAACTTATTGTATCTCAAGTGCTGAGATTGATTCACACAATATGTTTTTGAAGGTGGACTACTGTTGTATCTGAAAAGTAAGCACATTTCATTATGTGACTCTTCAAGCTTTCCTGGCAGATGTGGTGTAAATAGTCTTCACATGTTTGCCACTGGATCACGTTGTGCAAATTCCACAATATTTCCTTGGAGCAACTGCCCGACATCTTCAGGTGGTTCAACCTTGCTGGTGGCTAGGTACGACTGACTTCAGTTGTACCTAGCCACCAGCAAGGTTAAACCACCTGAAGATGTCGCATACTTGCTCCGAGGAAATATTGTGCAATTTGCACAACATGATCCAGTAGCAAACCCGTGAAGACTATTTACCACATTTCATTAGTTTATGCAAAGTACACAAAAGCATATACAGTACTTGAGCTAGTGGTGAGAGGAAATCAAATTAGTTCCATGATGACTGGTGAAATAGTTTTAAGATTTCATGACACATAGTTCTGGGTACACTTACTGTTAGTCAGTATCCTCAACAGGTTGATGCTATTTTGCTTATGCTGTATACACTTATCAAAGTACATCTTTTTACATTATCAGTATCATTAAAGAAGGCACTTCTTTCAGATAATAATCTGAAATTACTTTCTCATCTGCTTATGTCCGATACATCATTTGAGCTAGGAAATGAAAGTTATGAATATTCAAAAAGACATTTTTATTCATATACCGGTCCAAATAGCCCGCCCAGTTGGCCGTGCAGTCTAACGCATGGCCTTCCAGGTGGGAAGGAGCGCCAGACCCCGGCACGAATCTGCCTGGCGGATTTGTGTCGAGGCCCGGTGAGCCGGCAAGTCTGTGGATGGTTTTTAGGCAGTTTTCCATCTGCCTTGGCAAATGTGGACTGGTTCCCCTCATTCTGCCTCAGCTACAATATGTCAGCAATTGCTGCGAAAACAAGTTCTTCACATTCTCATACACTACCATAACAAACTTGTCTGGTGTGAGATGTTCCCCGGGGGGTCCACCGGGGGCTGAACCATACAATAACCCTGGGTTTGACGTGGGGCGGCGGAGGGGTGAAGTGGACTGCCGTAGCCATCGTGGGGTTGCAGACCACTGCGGCTGCGGCAGGGACGGAGTCTCTCCATCACTTCTAGGTCCCTGGTTAAAATAACATAACATAACTGATCCAAATAATGTTACCTGAAATATTAAAAATATGAATGACCCAGAAAACACTGTTAAACATTAACAAGAAATGTGGGAAAGGTTCCTTTGATTAATATTTTTAAAAATTGATAGGGGAAAAATGCTTATTCAACTATGCTGCCAAACTTCATTTGCTTACAAAACTACTCATCTGATCTTTTTACTGTTGACTGAAATATTGTAAGTTAAATATATATGTTATTTAACAGGATAAGGCTATATCATGATAGTCCTCCTGTCTACAATTTTGACACTTTACCGCTCTGACTGTGTACAAGAATGACATATGTTAAACATTTAGCAAATTTTCAGATTTTCAATGCTTTAACATGTTCCTAAGTTTCCTTCACACTACAATAACAACAAAAAACTGAACACCCATAATTAAGACCTACTTTGTCAGTGGTCTTACAACACCATATGCTCGAGCAATGCAGACAAAGACCGTTGAGCCTACATCTGTGTATACAAGGATTCAACATAGATGAGCAGTATATAGCTCTTTATAAGCACAATAACTAACAACTCATGGCTTATTGGTGAATTATTTATTTTCACGGTAGATCTAAGCATCTGAAACTTGGGAGCAGCAAAAGTACTGGGTGGAGGGTGTAATGCAATAGATCAAGATGAATGAATAATGGGACACAACACATTTGATTTATAAACTAAATGATAAACTCTTTGTAACACATTTTTATTTCCAAGTAGCTTATAAGTGACATTTTATGAACACAGCACAAAAAGGACTAGGTTCAGCATAATGTAGATTCGGATAGATACAACTGAAATGGATCCTCCTGATCTAGTATGAATGTCGTAAAGCAAGAGTCTGTTGTGATGAGGATCATGATGAAGTCATGATGTAGATAAAGACAGTAGTCTGCCATGACATAGGTCGTGACAGTAGGTGATGGATACAGGTTCACATAGAAGAATACCAGTTGTAGAAACACCAAATTGGGGGAAGGCCAGCGTCACAGGAGGCAAAGCCTTTGAGGGTGATAGCTAACTGATTAGTGCAGATTGTTCTGTGTATTTTTTATGGATGCCCACTGAGATGCCAAGAATGGTGAAGGCCATTGTCAAAGGAGGGAAAGGCTCCAATGGTGATAACTGGCAAGTTAGCATGACATGCCTAGTGTGAACTCTAGAAGAGCAGGCTGCTGGGTGCAACCAGAGATGCTCCCATGGATGGGCTACTGCTCACAGCTGGCATAAAGTGTGGAGTATGAGCCTGAGCTCATGCTGCCTGCTTGTTGAAAGTAGTGTCTTAAACAGGCAGCAGGTGGAAGGACGTGTGTGCAGCATTTGATGAGCATGTGCCCCGCAGGTGTAACATAGTGCAGTAATGGCAAAGCCATTATTGCCGGTGTGCACACTGATTGTCACTGAGGTTGGCACCTCTGGTGATGCCTTGAGTGGTTAATGTGTTAATAGCTGTGCTTATTTTTGTGGCCTGTGTGGTGCCAAACATGCTGTGTAATTGTGTTGCTCAGCATTTGTCCTGTCTCTAGTGCAGAATCACCTGAGGCTCTGGAGCAGACTACATGCTGATCACAAGTGTTGTGCCAGTAAAAGAGCAGGAGGAGATTCGTGTTTTATGTCCCATCGACAATGAGACCATTACAGATGGGCCACTAACACAAGTGGCCAGCTGTAGCTGGATGTATGGCATTCCTTCCTGCTTAAGGAAAAGCTGGTGATGCCATCTTGAAATTAGCCACAGATCTTACGTCCCCTCCACCATGGGGGGAGGTGGAGGGGGGGGGGGGAGAAGGGACTGCCAACCCAATGATGAGGAATGAGGAGCAGTGTTGATAGGCATCCACAAGAAAGCATTGCCTGCCCACATCAATGTGGTGGATGGCAAAGTGTGTGGGGTCCTCTTCATGGCTGTAACCCTTTTCCTGAAATCTGGGTTCCAGAGTTATGAAGTGGTTGTGGTTGTAGAGGAACCAGGTGTGGCTACAGAGGATATTGGTAAGATGCCTGAAATGAGAACAAAAATGCAGGAGTGTGGTTGCAGTGATGAGAATATGACATGCTGTGCCATCCTTGTGAGGAAGGCTGGCCACGGCTGCATCATTTTAATGAAGGCACGATGCTGTGGGAAGAACATTGGATGCAGCTGGAGGAGGTGACAGGAGAATGATGGTGCTGGCAAGCTGGGTCTACCTGTGGTGTTCTGTGCATCTTTTATGGACTGTATGAACTGCCTGTCCAACATATGAGAGGCCACATTGACATGCATGCACTCCGTCTTTAGGCCACAAGCGGCCCATCGGGACCATCCAGCCGCCGTGTCATCCTCTCCCAGTCGTTACGATGGTTTTCTTTGATCGGAGAAACTACTATTTGGTCGAGTAGCTCCTCAATTGGCATCATGAGGCTGAGTGCTCCCCAAAAAATTGCAACATCATCACATGGTGGCCCGGATGGTCACCCATCCAAGTGCCGGCCACGCCCAACAGCACTTAACTTCGGTGATCTGACAGGAACTGGATTATCCACTGCGACAAGGCCGTTACCCACATTCACATGGATTCTTGTAAGGTCCATCCTTCCAGAGCATCAAATCATTTTTAGTGTAAACCAACAGTGCACTGTCTTTGGTGGAGGATGAAAAATCACATTTACTTAGTACTTGCTGAAGATTCGTCCTATTTTGAGGATAAGCTTCCCACATATGGCAGGAAAGCCATGTATTTAAATCTTTCAGTACATTGCTTATGGCCACCTTTGGTTTCATTCATAGTGCCTTGTGTGTTTGCTGTGGCAAATCTCCTTTGGCTTCAAAACACTCTCTTTAAGTATAGGAGTTTGTCCTGCAGACTGTTCTCATCAGAACAATGTATGCATTGTGAACTAAAGTTCTGAGAACACTCATTGTCTGCAGAGGATGGTGGCAGCTATTTGCATGTAAATATAAATCTGTATGCATCAGATTCCAATACACTTATGTCCCAAGGTGCCATCATCTTTGTACTGAAGGAAAACATTCAAAAATGGAAGGCATCCCTCCTTTTTAATTTCCATTGTAAACTGGATTTGTGCATGGATAGAATTAAGATGTTTTAAAAATTCTTGTAATGTGTCTTCACCATGGGGTCACACTACAAATGTGCCATCAAATTTGTCCAAAATATTGAGGGCTTTAAATAGCCTTTTCCTCAGTATCTTCCCTAAATAAATCAGCCACCAAAGGAATAAGGGACTATGCATGGTGATACCACCATTCTGTTCAAAAATTCATTATTAAATAAAAAGTATGTTGAGGTCATTACATGTCTAAACAAAGCTTAAATACCTTTATCAGTACTTCTGTGATAATGATTCTAAAAGAAGAATCTTTGTGAACAAAAACATCACATCGCAGCTGACTAATAAATCAGAACTGTTCAGTTTCAATGATTTTAGCTTGCCATTGAATTCCCAGAGTTCTGCGAGTGATTATTACATATTTCCATAAGAGGCCTTTATAACAGCGCCAATGTTACTCACTACTGGATGCGTAGGAACTTCTTTCTTATGGATGAAAATGAATGTGTGTTTGCATTGTTAGTCTTGTGCACTGTCTTAGGGGGAGAAGCACTGGAAGCTCTTGAGCAGACTGGATACTGTTCACTGGTATTGTGCCAGAAGTTGAAGTGGCTGGCCTATGACGGGATATATGCCACATTGATTGTTTGTCATATAAATACATGTTGTATGCTTAATCTTTTTTATAATTTGAAGTAGAACAAAACACATGAAATGACAGTATACAAGGTGTGATTGGAAAGTTTTAAGAACGGATCTGCTACTGCTTACAGGTTTGGCGGGCAGGTACACGGAGGGTGGGGAGTGAGTCATTGCCTTGTCCTTGAAACGCCCTCTGACAGGAAACTGTATTTCCATTATTCAGTTCACTGTGGCAGCTGTTAAGGTGTGGGTCTGTTAGGGCTTGTTGCCAGATAGTGTCTGCATGAAAATGGACATAAAAATGGAGCAACGAGTTTGTGTGAAATTTTGTTTTAAAACTGGGAAGTCAGCTTCTGAAACTTACAAACTATTAAAAACAGATTTTGGAGATAATTGTATGAGCCCATCAAATGTTTTTGTCTATTTCAACAGATTTAAAAATGGCTGTGAATCATTTGAAGATGAACCACAGTCTGGTCGTCCTTCCACCTCAAAAACGAATGAAAATGTTGTAAAAGTTCGCCACTTAGTGCACTATGATCATAGACTTACAATTAGGGAGTTGGCTGATGAACTTAATTTAAGTTTCTATGGAGTTCAGTCAATTTTAACTGAAGATCTGAACATGCATCAAGCATCCACAAAATTCGTTTCAAAAGTGTTGTCAAGTGACTAGAGACAATACCGACTTGAAGTGTGCCAAGAACTGATTAATCAGACTAAAAACGACGCAGATTTGTTAAATAGGGTAATTACAGATGATGAATCATGGGCATATGGATATGATCCTGAAACCAAAGTGCAGTCTTCGCAGTGGAAGACTCTAGGTTCACCACGACCATAAAAAGCACGACAAAGTCAGTCGACAGTGAAGACAATGTTGGTGATTTTTTTTTTTTTTTTTTTTTATTCACTGGTATTGTGCATCATGAATTTACCCCTGGAGGACAGACAATTAACCAGCAATACTACAGATGTGTCCTTGAGTGTTTGCACGAAAAGGTGCGGAAAGCCTACATTGTGGAAAGACAGGAGTTGGGTGCTACACCATGACAATGCTCTGGCTCATCATGCCTTCTCCATCATTGAATTTTTGACCAAATTCAAAATTCCTGTGCTTCCACAACTGCCATATTCCACTAATTTGGCCCCTGCGGACTTCTACCTGTTTCCTAAACCGAAATTTTCACTGAAAGGGAAGTGATTTGACTCGATTGAAGACATCCAGGCAAATACAGAGAGCGTCCTTAACACACTTCAGGAAAAAAAATTCCAGGAATGTTTCCAAAAGTGGAAACACCATTGGAGTCAGTGTGTTTAGTCAGAAGGGGACTATTTTGAAGGAGATGCATCACAGTAGCATGTAAGTACCACCATTGTAAAGTTACAAGCCCATTCTTAAAACTTTCCAGTCATACCTCGTATGATTGGAATTTCAGATACAAATGTTAGAAAAATGAAAGCTTAAATAATTATATCCCTAATTAAGAATTTATAATTTTAGTTGTTAGAAAAACAATGTAAGAATTGATGAAATGCAAACTTATTAGATCTCACTAACATTCTATTATTTTAATTGTTAGTGATACACACAATGTGAGTTTTGGTTTGAAGAAATGCAAACTTACTAGATCTTATTATGGAAATTTTAATTTTTTATTACTATTTGTAATTATAAGAAAATTTAAATGTTTTTGTCAATAAAGCATGTACTTATTCACAGTGTTAAAATATTTTTATACTTCTGAGAGTGCATCTACCAACCAGTACCAGTATTTGCAGAAGAGTACAAGTCAATATAGGGCAGTGAATATCAGGTTGCATCTGTGTAATCTTTGTTTCACAGAAATGTGCTTAAAATTTTATGAAATGAGCAAGTGAACTTATTTGAGATGTATAAGTTTTTATTTAAAAATTATCCAGTCACAAGTGACAAGTAGAGTGGTGGCAAAATTCAACAGGAATGGCTTCAGACCTATCTTATTGCAACAAACAGATACAAACAACTAATTTTCTCAACAACTGGATATACAAGTTAGTATTATTTTACTGGCTGCTTGAAGAGACTAACATTGCACAAAGTTTAATAATAATTTTGGAGCAACAGCAATTAATATGCTGATTTCATCCGTATTGTAAGCAGGGGATGTTACAAAAGACAAGTAAATTACATAGCCTCTCCAGCCTTTTTGCTTATTTCCTCCATTGTCATGTCTTGCTCCACTTCTCTGTCAGCAGAAACCAGTAAAAATCAAAAGATTTTGGTCAAATAGGATATGTGCTTCAGAATCTGCTATCCAATCTCAGAGATCCTACAATACCATAGCAAAATAGCAGCAAGAATTTTATATTTTATTGTTGAATGTTAGTGAACTGTGTAGATGGCAGCTGCCTGAACTGAGAGCACTGCTGCCACACAAACCACATTAGCAATAGATCTCTGTTCAGAAGCAGAAGTTTCCTTAGGATGCTACTTGGACAAAATGACATTGTGACAACAGAATGCAGTTACATAGTCCAGGGAAAGGGTTGTTCTTATAGACAGAATATAGAAACATGAGAATAGAACTCCTGTACCTCTCCTGGTTGATTTTTAAACCATCTCTTTCTCCTGGTCAGTTTTTGCACCACCTCTTTGCCTTTGCCTCTGGCCAGGGGTCTATCCTCCTACCCATTTGATGCATCTACTCTCATGAGTCAGTTCTCTAGCTGTTTGAGGTAAGTTTAAGAAAAGATGTTCTGTACAATCTCATGCAAATATTTCTCCCTAGCCTCTATTTAATAACATGAATGTATAGCTGGCAAGTGGAAACCTCCTCCTATTAGTATAGCATGATTGGGAAGTTTACCTGCAATATTCTTCAGGTTTCTCTGAATCATTCTGCCACTGTAACTGCTGAGACATATGTCTACAAAAACCCATATGTAATGTTTATCCTCACATTATTTGCATTCAAAAATTTGTAATAACTTCCCCACTTACTACTAAGTTTCCTACATCAAAAAATACATACCTTTGGTGTACAGCATAGCTTTGCAATACATTTTTCAATTAGAGTTTAAGATTTCACTATTATTTATTTCTGGTTTCTGTCAGCTTTCTATTCCTAATCTATATGGTTATTATTACTGTCAATAAATAGGAGTATTTATAATACCTTACCACAGACGCTCTTGCAGTTAAGTAATGCAATGCAAAAATTTCCTCTTTCTGATCTGTAAGGAGAAACCTTTTCATTTGCATGTAATTTTGGCTCACCTACACCTTTCTTTGATTACAAAAGTTCATCATTGACATGTTGACTGCTGCACACACAGTGATGGACTTTTCATCAGCGGGCTAGGCCAGGCTATGGCAACAGGCACGGAGCAGTACTGTGGCAGCTGGAGATTCCTCTAGACCAAAAAAGCAACCATGTGTAGACAACACACACTTTTGTATCTGAATAATCAGTTCCTTATCTAGTAAAGAGGGCCTTACAATTCTCCACATGATTTTAGATTGTCACAGAACTATCTGAGATTCTAATGTAAACCCTACATTAGGCTCAAAGCCAGTGGACCACAATAAAGTCTGAGTGTGATACTGCAATTTGAAGGTGGTGCTTCCATCTGTATGCAATGCTAGCTGCCTTGACTTATTAAGCCAGTGGTATAAAGGTATCAAGAATTGTCCTTGAATGCAGGTTGCAGGGGTCATGTGTGTCAACATGAGGTACTATGTCCAGTTGGTTGCACCGAGTGTATTCAATAGCTACCAACAGAGCCCCCCTCCCCTTATCATCTGAGGTGGGGTCTCTTAGCAGACAAGTGTCCACTGTCCTTCCTCTTCAACCAGTCAAATATTTTTCGGAAGTGCTCCTTTAGCCAACTAAAATTATAGATCCTCAGTGCTTGTCCAAACTTTACATGAAATTCACCCACAGGCCCTACAGACAAAGAATTTTGTGCTCAGTCTGATGTGCTTCTGTCAGTGAGCAGCTGTGGGTTTTCTCAGCCAACAATACCATACAACATTTATACCTTATATCTTTTGCTAAGGAATATGGGACATTAGTGCCACCAGTACCCTCATTTGCTTTCCACCCAGATATTTGTGAAGTTAGCATAGTCCAACATTTCCAGGAATGCTGAAGGTGCCATAGCTTTTGCCACTGTAACTTACGGGTATCTTGAACATGTTTATCTTGATCATCCCTGCTTTTAGTTGTTTCCAAACAGTGGACAACTATCCTTGTGTTAGCACATCAAAAGTACAGTATCTATCCATTCCTCACTGTTCAGAACCATGTGATTACATGAGATTTTGTGCTAATCAAAGCAATTAGAGAGTAACAGAGAAACTTCAAAAGCTCTACTTTGTGGTCCAGATGGGCCAGTTGGGGCCAATCAACTGCTGTGTCACCTTCTGCAAGCACCATCATTTGGATTGAGTATTGAGGGGCACAGGGTTACCACACTGCTCTCTTGGCTGTTGTTGGCTTTCTTGACCTCAAGCCACTACTTTCAGTAAAGTAGCTTCTCAAATGGTATCATGGGGCTGAGTGTACCCTGTTCTATTCCTCCCACCAAGGACAAATCCCTGACAGTACCAGGAATTGAATCCAGATCCCCTGCATACAGCCAGACAAGTTGATCACTGAACTATGGAGTCATTCAGAGAAACTACAAGGAGACTGTTATAAGTAGAGATCAGACTGCAGGCCTGTTGCACTGTATGCAGTGCAAAGGTACACTGCTAAAATCATGATCTACAAAGAATTAATACAAGAAAATGGAAATGAACCATGATGCTTCTAGACAGCAGTAATGATAACACATTAAGTTCTTCTTTGAGAACTGAACCTGAAGTTACTGAGAATGACACTGACACTACTGCATTGCACACTGACTGTGCAGCTCTGTAGGTTTCAGAAAAAAACTAGGTAAGAGTTTTTTGTTGCTTGCAGTATTTTTGGGGTGAATATAGGCAACTATCTTGAAGGAGTTTCATCGAATTTACAAAATTTCAGGTGAAATTTCAGTTAATGTGCAGTGTTGCTTATGTTACATTGCACACTAAAAGTCTGATTGTGTGCCCTCTGGTATGAGAAGGTGAATATTCTTAAACAAAAGGACTGAATGAATAGTATGTATGTAACTCTTTGAGCCGAGAGAACTAAAGTAAAAGAAATGAAGATTCTTGCAACCATCATTTCTACATCTACATCTGCATCTATCCTCTGAAAACCACTGTTGGAGGGTAAAATTCATTCTACCATTCCTGTATGGAGCATGGGAGGAATGCTTATCTGAATGCCTCTGCATGTGTAGTAATTATTCTAATCTTATCCTCATGGTCCCTGTGTGAGCAACACATAGGGGGTTGTAGTATAGGCCTAGAGTAATCATTTAAAGATGGTTCTTGAAACTTTGTTAATAGACTTTCTCAGTGTAGTTTATGCCTGTCTTCGAGAGTCCTCCAGTTCAATTCCTTCAGTATCTCTGTGACACTCTCCCACAGATTAAATAAATCTATCATTCATGCTGCCCTTCTCTGTATACATTCAGTACCCCTGTTAGTCCTATCTGGTATGGGTTCCAGAATCAGTTGCACCAGTGATTTATAAGTAATCTCTTTTGTAGACTGATTGCACTTCCCCAGTTTTCTACCAATAAATTAAAGTCTACCACCCACTTTTTTCATGACTGAACCTATGTGCTCATTCCATTTCATATCCTTACGAAGTGTTATACCCAGGTATTAATATGAGTTGGCTGATTCCAACAGTGTCTTGTCGATATTTTAGTCATAGGATGCTACATTTTTTTCATGTTGTGAGGTATAAAATTTTAGATTTCTGAACATTTAGACAAGTTGCCAATCTCTGCACCCCATTTAAATCTTATCAAAATATTTATGCAGCTGCTTTCAGATAGTACTTGATTACAGATAACTGCATCATTTGCAAAAAGCATGATTTTTACTATTAATATTGTCTGCAAGGTCATTAATATACAACATGAACAGCAAGGGTCACAACACACTTCCCTGGGGCACATCTGAAGTTACTTCTACATCTGATGATGACTCTCCATTTCACTAAATTCCAATTACTCTGCTTCATCACATAAGACAACACACTCAACTTAAATATAATTAGCCTTTTTTTTTACCTCTAAAGCAGATTCATTTCCTGGATTTATCTTAGATGTCATTTTGTACTGCGTGCTGAGCATTTTTTATCTTTGGAGATGACTTTTGTTTTCTTAGAAATTTTGTAATGTACGTGAACTCTTGACCACCACTGTTTCTTGATATTATATGTAGTCTTCTCTTGGCTGTATAAAATATTTTTAGCTCTTAAACCCAAGGTTTGGACACAGTTAAAATACTTACCTGGCTGATTATTTACCATATCAACTTTAAGTCCTCATATAACTTTAAGCTATGCATACACACACACACACACACACACACACACACACACACACACACACACATATATATATATATATATATATATATATATATATATATATATATATACAGTTCATTTTTTATACTTGCCATTTTAGCATCATAACTTGTTTGGCAAACAAGCTGATCAATATATTAATACTGATTCTGTTTGTTTCAACAGTGAATTGTAGGGAAAATGTGGTTAGCTATAATGCTTTGGATGTTTCACAAACTCAGTTACTTCATAAGCTAAGTCAACAAATAAGACTTCGCTCATTAAGTATGAGGGCCATTTGGAAAGTAAGGAACAATAGGTCACAAAATGGAAATCACAGCGAAAATCAAAACTGTTTTATTTGCAATGGTTAGCTACACTTTCCAGCTACTTCTCTACACAGTCGCCACTCAGACTTAGACATCTGTTGTAGCATTGTACCAGCTTTTCAATTCCCTCATTATAGAAGATAGTCACCAGTGCTTTTTGACAATTTTCTACTCTGGACTGCAGCTCGTTGTCTGTGTCAAAATATTGTCTTCATAGCCAGTGGTTCATTAAAGCAGATATGCACCTCAGGGGTAGCCAATCTGTGCAAAGCTTCATCAGATTGTTCCTTACTTTCTGAATAACCTTCGTATTTTTAAGGCCTTATATAGACTTCTATGACAAATATGACTACATGATCTTTTAGATGTGTGAGTCCTCTACTGCTTATGACAGTATTGTGGGTGATCAAACACTTCCCATCGAAAACGCTGCAGGAGCATCTTCATTGCCCCTACAGAGTACGGCCGAGAATTGTCATATAGAGATGTGTGAGTCCTCTACTGCTTATGACAGTATTGTGGGTGATCAAACACTTCCCATCGAAAACGCTGCAGGAGCATCTTCATTGCCCCTACAGAGTACGGCCGAGAATTGTCATATAGAATGAACCGCATGACAGTTATGTTATGTGGATGGCATAGCTTCAGGTGAAATCTTTCACCAGGCCCTCATACATGGCAGGAGACACTAATTTCTAGCCATATTTATGTTCTCACTGTGAGTTCAGAATGGAAAAGAGTGACACGAAGCAATCGATGGGTGTACTAGACACAGTGTCCAATGCATCTGTGCTAAGCTTTATCAGATTTTCACTGTATTTTCCATTTCGTTACCAATTTTTCCTTACTTTCCGAATAACCTTCATTATTTTTAAGGCCTTATATAGACTTGTATGACAAATATGACTACATGATCTTTTAGATGTGTGAATTCTCTTCTGCTGATGACAGTATTAAGTTATCTTCCAGTTTTATTTAACTAAGAAATAGTTTACAAAATTGATACTGAATTTTCTTAACATTTATTGTAGACTCTTGCCTGATATAAACTACAATATTTGCCAGATACAAATTATCATGGCACTTGCAACTAGTAATAGAGGAATTCATCAATCCACAGTTGAACGATGGCATTCTAGAGGAGAGTGATAGTGCATGGGGAGCAGCCATTGTTATCATGCCAAAGAAATCTGATGATGACGGGGGTGAAGAAATATATGTTTTGTTGCAATTACCAACAACTGAATGCAAGAATAGTGGCAGGTGCATATCCTACATTGAATATAATGGAAACATTGGACAACCTAGGTCAATTTAAATACTTCTCCATGATGAATTTAAAAAGTGAATATCGACAGTTGAAAGTTGTTCCAGAAGACTGGGTGAAGACTGTGTATACCAGTCCATGGGGTCACTATCAGTGTTGACAGATGTTTGGACTTAAGGATACACCAGCTATCTTTCAAAGATTATCAGACAGAGTGCTAAGGTGATTAAAGCCTTGTCAGTGTATGATCTATTTAGATAATATTATTATGTTTTTTAAAGATTTAGAGGAACACACACAATGGCTGGAAGAAGTTTTTAAGAGATTTTGTTTGGCATATTTAAGTTATATGTAGAAGAGTGTCATTTCATGTCCACAAAGTTAAACCATGTAGGTCAAGCGATTAGCCAAGACAGTGTGAAGACTGACATAAGATTAATATGGGCTGTCCATCATTTCTTATGTCTGCAAATAATGAAACAACTCAAATCATTTTAGGTCAAGGGATTTTCTGAAATCTTTAAACTGTTAATTTCCTTGTTAAAAAAGGTCTGAAATTCTAATGGACAACCAAATGCCAAACTGCATTCAAGAAATTGAAAGAGATGCTAACAACTAGCCTGGTATTAACATTTCCAATTTATGGAAACAAATTTAGCCTATCCTGTGATGCAAGTAACAGATAATTCAATGTATTCTGAGTCTGGACATAAATGGCAAGGAAAATCCAGTAGCATATGCATCAAGGCAGCTGAATAAAGCTAAACAGAATTACTCAACCACAGAGAAAGATATGTTGAGTGTCATATATGGTATTACCTATTACTGTTGTCATCTGTACAGTAGGGAATTCAAAGTTATAAGAGATCAGGCAGCATTAAAGCAAACCACAACAGGCATACATTTTCAGGAAAATCTATGTGTTTCTCCATTTACTTGTCAATAGTTATAAACATGTTTGCCCTAATAATTAAATTTAATTAAAATTAGTAAGTAGTCAAATAACATGAAATTCACTAAAACTTCTTGCAAATACAGATGGTTCTTCAAAATTGTATTATCTCTCAAATGTCATATAAAAATACGATCAGTGATAAAAAACAAGAAAAGAAAAAAAATTGCAGCAGGAGCCAAGCCGTCACCTAACAAATGTTTGTCTTACTATGCTCGAACCCTTATCGCTTGACCTCCATAAAAGCTGACCAATGGCCTTCACTCCTTTCGTGACAACACCACCGTACCTAACATGAATAAAAGTCTAATTCTTT
The DNA here is from genome assembly GCF_021461385.2 of Schistocerca piceifrons. NCBI lineage: Eukaryota > Metazoa > Arthropoda > Insecta > Orthoptera > Acrididae > Schistocerca > Schistocerca piceifrons. The sequence continues at coordinate 268,582,269 of NC_060145.1, forward strand.
GAGGGATGTCTTACTAGTGGTCTGCTGCTTGATTCCAGTCACCATCACCACTATCAGTGCACATTGAGGAAAAGGACCTTCTTACAGTTGTTTCTTCCCTCACTGACGAGGTTCGCCTACCAGCCCCAACAATGTTAACATGCTTCTCTTTTTCAGAAAAGAATTTATTGTTGTTGCAAGTCTGTGTATTTTATGTACTGTACATCTGCTACCATCAGTTATTTTGCTGTTCAAATACTATATCTCATCTACTGCTTTTAGTGTCTCTTCTCTAACCTAATTTCCTTATAGCTATAGAATTAAAATGCCTGATTTATTTTGTCTGTATCCAATATCCTTGTTTCACTTTTCTTGATATTCATCCTATTATCTATTTTAAAAATGATACCCAGTCTAAACATCCTGTGAATGTTGAAGTTCTTTTTATTACTGTGCGTGTTAATATAAATTGGAGGGAAATTTCATTTTATGCAAGACACAATAATTTTATAGTTTTTCCTTCACTCATACATGTTTCACCATTATTTGTGCTATCTTCAGTGGGTTTATTTGTTTATTTCCTTTCTGAAAAATTGGTGTTTCGTGTTAACCTTTACAGAAACTTCTGATACAAAATATTTACATTTGTAAAATGAGCTCTTATTATCAAGTATTTTAAAGTAGTGCACATACAGTACTGAGGTGAGACACATATAAATCAGCCAAGGCATTCTATACTGTTATTTTACAACAAGACTAAATGTTCTAGTTTTATAGTAAATTTTGAAATCAAGTAGGTGTATGCATTTCTTTACACACCACACATGAAACTGTTGGTTGTTTATGCTGGTAATTTTAGATCGGCTACACAATTTACAGCTTGTCATCTGCAAACAAACATCCTGCAAGACAAATGGACACCACACAACCATAACCATAACAACATGTAATGGTGGCAGAAACTCTATGCTTGGTGAACAAAAGCATATATAATGACAGCAGCAAAAGAAATAAGCATACTACTTTGGCACAAATACAGGAAAACACACCACAACATCAAAAAAATGTAAGCAATATGCTAAAGAATCTGATATATAACAATTCTCAGTTTTAAATGCATAAAAACAGAAAATAAACAAAATATTTTGCTGTTTACAGATGACAAGCTGTAAATTGTGCAGTGGATCTAAAGCTACCAGCATGAACAACCAGTAGCTTTGTGTGAAGTGTGTAAAAATATATATAGATTCACTTCATTTTGAAATTTAGTATAAGAATAGAACCTTTAGACATACCATAAATGAACACCATAGATTGACTCAACTCACCAATACATATCTCAGCTGTGTACTGTGTACAGATTAATGTAAAATATTTGATACTAGTCACTCATGTTACAAATGTAAATATTTTATACAAGTTTCTTTAGAGGTTAACATGTAACAAAAGTTTTGCAGAAAGAAAATGAACAATAAACCCATAGGAGATAGCAATAAAGTGTTGAAACAAGTCTGGGTGAAAGCAAAAACTATAGAATGGGTTCCCATCTAAGATGGAATTCCTCTCCAGTTTCACTAAGCAGTTTGTTTGTTCTATTGATTTTCCAACCATTTTACCATCTCTGACAGTACTACAATGTCATTGGAAAATCTCAAAGTTTTTATTTCTTCTAACTGAAAAAAATTCTTATTCCAGATTTCCCCCTGATGTCTTGTAGTGTTTGCTCAATGCACAGATTGAATAACATGGGAGATAGGCTACAAAAGTATGACTTTTAATATGTCTGTTCATCCTAAATATGTAATGATGAGCTTTATGTAGTTTAACATCCATATGTACCAAACTTTTAAAGTGTTTTAAATGTCAGGATTGTGAACATGTTGCACTAGCATGGAAGGGTCAGACAAATTGTGGTGAAGCCACCCACGAATTTGGCAGTACACACAAATTTCCACTATAATCTATAAATTTTGGGGAGTCACCCAGTCTGGAGGTGAGATTTTTCTATTTACTTGGAGGAGAAGACAACTCAGGAAATTAGTGTGACCAAATGAGCACCATGTAGTGAAGCAGAAAAGACTTAAAAGGCACACCAGACACATATCTTTACAACATCAAATGCTGACACAGGAAGTTAGCAAGCTGACAGACTGAGACCAGTGATGGAGAAGAAAATGCACTTGATGAGGCACAAAGCAAATTACTTCCTTGAAGCAAATGCCAAAGGTCACAAACAGTGTACTGCAAACCGCTCCTAAGGAATGAACAAAGACTGAATAATCATCATATATACAATAGTTAAATATCCATCCCATCTTTAAAAGTTATGAATGGTGCAAAAAGCAGTACATCTAAAAGACTGAACCCACAGGTACGAAATTTCTCATTCCAATTTTGTCTGACAACTGAACAGGTGCTGTGGAATATAAAGTTTGTCTCTTGGACCACTGAGCTCTTCATTCAACCCATCACCTGGTTTAGGTTCCCAAACACAGTGGAAGGATAAAGTGAAAGACAAAGGAAAAGCTCTCCACTATGATGGCTCCCATACTGCAGTGGAACAGAAATGATTCAGGTCCCATGTAGAGGGACTGAAACTCCTAGCTAAGCTTGTGTTTCCAAGAAACAATTTTTAGCTCACTGACATGCCTTGCTAAAGGGATTTCCACCCACAACAGTAATGGCCTTACTGGTGAAAGGGCCAAAGAGGGGGAGGGGGGGTGGTTGTGTTTGTGAGTAACACATATCACTCCTCTAATAAACTGATAGTTACTGACCTCTAAGCAGTTACTGTTGAAAACCATGGGGCTCTTTACTTACCGCTATAAGAGACACAGGATTACAAAGCTCTCAAAGATAATACAACTCCCCCAATCATTCATCATATGTTATGGAGTTCATCCTCTACCTGTCCAAGGGTTTTGGTTTTAGAAGGTCTCATAATGTACCAGAAGCTGCGTATCCTCAATAATGTCAACCACATATATTTGTCCTTTTTGAATGACTCCAGCCTAATGGCCTGACATCTAGATTAGATAAATGTAGTTTCCTTGAGGCAAAAGTGCTGCATATAGGCAATATATTAAGCAAAGAAGCTCACTAGTCTATGCTGGTACATATAGATACTGTAGATGGTCTACCACCTCTCAAAACTGTCAAAGAATTGGAATAATTTCCAGGCAGATTCAATTACTACACAAAATTCATCCTCAATGAAGCTGACATTGTGCATCCAATTAACTATCTGTGGGAGAAAGGTGTCAAATGTTGTTAGTCAGCAGCCTGCCAGACATCTTTTCTGCATCTAAAGCAGTGACTGAAATCTGTGACACTGGTACAGTCTTGACATATTAAAATGCCAGCAGTTAAATTGTTAGCTAAGTTGCTATAAGGGGCTCAGGTAAACTACTCCAGATAGAGAAAAAAGTCTTAGCTGTAGTTTATTGAGTCAGGAAATACCATGTATATATCTTTACAGTGCCCATTTTCTACTGACCAGAAACTGCTAAACATGTTATTCAGTTGGAAAGACTGGGCAGCACTTACAACAGTCACCTTATGCCTCACCAATTACCATTATGATATTTACTAAAGACTCATCTATCAGTATGCCAGTGCTAGATACCAATGTGTTCAGATGATGAATTCAACATGAATGAGGCCACATATTTGTCACAGACAAATTTCCAATCACTGACCATAAACTAGCCCAATAATGCATTGGATACATCTTTGGCCATGTATTGTTCAGTTTCTCCATCAAAGGCACAGTGGAATGTCACACATTTAGGCACTAACTCATCACAATGTGTGTAGGTGAGGTACTGACACTGACATTGAATGGATGTTGTGGACCTGCTATGCATTCACAAAATACCCTGTCCTAAACCTGAGTACCCTTTGCAACCTGTTCAAGGGTGGAATGAGACTGCTGATTATAATAACAGTGCCAAGATGTACTACAATTCAGGCAATTTCAGTTATCTTTACACTTGGGAGAACATTCAACACAATAACATCTGACAACTAGCATTAATTTATTAGCACACTGTTCAGGTACTCCTGTCAGTGCAAAGGCACCCAACATCCAAACACTTCTCCTTCCTTTGCAGTTTGTATAGTATCTAATTCCAAGATGAAATGGTGGTTCACAAGATTTCAGATAAAATCTTGATGAAAATGTTCTTTACATGGCTTTACAATCACTTTTTTCTGTTTGCAACACTTCAATTGTAACAAATAGATAGGAAATGTATACCTTTGGCACAACAGGCAACTTTTCGAACTAAAGGATAGTTACACTGTGGGAAGAATTTGTAGAAGTGAATCATTCAAAGAGATGAGTAGAGAAGAAAATATTTTTATAAAATCTGCCTCATAATTAATATCCCATCCTCATGTTTGTATGTGGTTGCTCTCTTGATTCAGAGCTCTCTTCCTCCCTTCTCTGTCTGCCATCACCATTTTATAAATTAACCTACACATCCAATACATCAAAATTGATCTGTTGCTGTTGTATCCACCCACTTTGCTTCCTTTCAGGCTTGTATTGTAAGTAACATTTAACTACTGTATCTCAGTAACATGTATATACACTATACATTTATTTACATCTAATTGCATTTACATTGCAAAATAATTTATTGTTTAATAAGACAGTTAATTACATAAATGAAACACACATTGCAGCTGTTTCTCAATATATTTGCTTTCAGTAAGAATGTTAGCTATGTAACAGTGATATTTAAATAAAATGAAAAATATGATGCAAAAGCTGAATGATTGTAGATGATATGTTAGTGATTCGATGAACAGTTTCCACCAAGCTACTTCTTGCCAGTGACATCATCATATTGTTTCTTAAATAGCATAACGTGTTGACGATAATTTTCTTCATATGACTTCACTGCTGTCTTTGCTCGTTTGAACCATGCATCAACATTAGGATATTTCTTGATGTTAAAACCAACAGCCTGTAAACAGTAAACTCAAATTAATTAGTTAATGCATTTGTATAACTAAAAAAGGATACCTTGCAGATATACTAATGAGCAATAAACTAAATTTCAAAAATTTCTGCTCAGATTTATGTTTTGAACAGACTGCTTTACAGTTTTTAGACTAAATATAATTATTATTTCTGTATACCATTTGGCACATAGAAAATTTGAAAACATTATTGCACAAACAGAATATTGTTTATGTAACCTGGCACTTCTCATGCCAACAGTAGCATTCTGAGATGATTTTAGTGTACATGTAGAGGACAGAAGGACAAAAGGGAGAGTTCCTTGAATTTAGTAAACACTTATGAGCTACTTCCAACAACTGGTGATCCCTATCTGAAACCATTATCACAAACATAGATAGCAGGAATTTACAAATTAAGTGTAGCTATTCAAAGTTAGCAGATTACAGTGCACTAATTATGGAACTACACACAAAGGCTATGAGCAATCAGCAGTGAAATATACAGCAATCAAATTATGAGTTCCACAGAAGAGTTGTTACAAAGGGAAAACTAGTTGCACTCAGCACTGCACAGTCTGAGATTGACTGTGGACAGAAAATTGAAGAAATGGTACCTAATGAAACATTAAATTGCTGTTCCAGAGACTTGAAAACCTAGTTAATGATGTGTTTGCACTGATACCTAAAAAAGTCATATGGTCAAATAAAAAGAAAGACAGAAAATTATCAAAGAAAATATGGGATGACTATAATTAAAGTGCAACTGCTCACATAGGTCCGGTGTGGGCTGTAATTATCATATGACAATGAAATTAGGTAGACATCTACTGTGTTCGAGTGGAACCAACTGCAGATCTGGCACTGTGCACTGTCTGTATGACAGTATGACATCTATACTCTCAGTTGACAAGCCATAGTGTGAGTGAACAACATGGCTGATGAGAAGAGGGACTGTGCACTGTTAGTGAAACTACACACATCAAAAAGTTTTGCATCACCCTGGTTCCCAGAACTCCTGAAGGTAGACATTGACTGTCGATATTGTATCACAGACACAGTCCCTTTGACTGTCCAGAGATGTCACTAAAACCACCCAAAGATGTAAACAACCATGCATGAGCAGCGGCTATTAGACGGAGGGGGTCTGACAGCTGATCAGTTCCAGTCATTCCACCAGGAAGGAAGTACACGGCTCCTGTTGTCTGTAGTTCAACCATGCCTAGATAGTCAATACTGTGGTTTGATCATGTCTGCACTGTTACTTTGTGCAACGAAATGCGCTCAACAAGGGAAGTGTTCAGTTATCTCATAGTGAATCAAAGCGATGTTGTTCGGACGTGGAGATGATACATAGAGACAGGTACTATCGATGACATGCCTTGCTCAGGCCACCCAAGAGCTACTACTGCAGTGGATGACCACTACCTATGGATTATGGCTTGAATGAACCGCGACAGCAATGCTACCACGGTGAATAACACTTTTCGTGCAGCCACAGGACATCAAGTTACGACTCAAACTGTGCGAAATAGGCTGCATGATGCACAACTTCACTCCCTATGTCCACGGCAAGGTCCATCTTTGCAACCATGCTGAATGGACCACTCAGGATTGGCATGATGTTCTCTTCACCCATGAGTGTCACATATGCCTTGAACCAGGCAATCATCGAAGACACGTTTGGAGGCAACCTGCTCAGGCTGAACGCCTTAGACATGCTGTCCAGAGAGTGCAGCAAGGTCAAGGTTCCCTCTTGTTTTGGGATGGCATTATGTGGGACCGACGTATGCCGCTGGTGGTCATGGAAGGCACCGTAATGGCTGTACGACACATAAATGCCATACTCCAACCAACAATGCATTCATATCAGCAGCATATTGCCATGGCATTTGTCTTCATGGATGACAATTCACACCCCCATTGTGTACATCTTAAGAATGACTTCCTTCAGGATAACAACATCACTCGACTAGAGTAGCCAGCATGTTCTTCAGACTTGAACCCTATCGAACATGCCTGGGATGGATTGAAAAGGGCTGTTTATGGAACAACATGACCCACCAACCACTTTGAGGGATCTATGCTGAATTGCCATTGAGGAGTGGGACAATCTGGACCAACATTGCCTTGATGAACTTGTGGATAGTATGCCATGACGAATACAGGCATGCATCAACGCAAGAGGACGTGCTGCTGGGTATTACAGGTACCAGTGTGTACAGCAGTCTGGACCACCACCTCTGAAGGTCTCACTGTATGGTAGTATAACATGCAATGTGTGGTTTTCATGAGCAATAAAAAGGGCAGAAATGAAGTTTATGTTGATCTTGAATCCAATTTTCTGTACAGGTTGCGGACCTCTCAGAACCAAGGCAACACAAAACTTTTTTTGATGTGTGTATTTTATGTGAACAGCAGTAGTTGCATTACTAGATTGAGAAAGATCACCAAATGAAATGTATGAAGAGAAACATGATTTCATTATTGGGTTTAAACCAGACAATAATGAAATTTGAGAACACAGGTGAGCGTAGTGTAGAGGAAGGCACTCTATCCCAGTGGAAGTTATGGACAAGGCTGCTGTTGCTGTAACTGATCATACAGTAGGTGCTGCAGGCACTACTAGTGTTCAAGCAGTGTCAGGAGGTTGTCCATCCAATGGTCAACAGTACAGAAAGTTTTCTGGTCTATTTTACACTGGTACCCATACAAAATCCAGACAGTCCGGCAACTGAAAACTCAGGACTCTTAGCAGCATTCTGAATTTCCTCTTTGGTTGCCACTTTAACAATATGGATCTTCATTATATTAACATTAATTATTATAGACGTAATATTTCTTTAAAAATACTGAAACTATAAAGATATATCTAAAAACAAAGATGATGTGACTTACCAAACGAAAGCACTGGCACGTTGATAGACACACAAACAAACACAAACATACACACAAAATTCTACCTTTCGCAACCAACGGTTGCTTCGTCAGGAAAGAGGGAAGGAGAGGGAAAGATGAAAGGATGTGGGTTTTAAGGGAGAGGGTAAGGAGTCATTCCAATCCCGGGAGCGGAAAGACTTACCTTAGGGGGAAAAAAGGACGGGTATACACTCGCACACACACATATCCATCCACACATATACAGGTGTCTGTATATGTGTGGATGGATATGTGTGTGTGTGCGAGTGTATACCCGTCCTTTCTTGAACCAAGTGTTGGCGATGATTAAGTGGTGCTCTGTGCAAAATTCTACCAGGCGGCTTCCTCTTTCATTTCTTAGCCCCAACCCATATTCACCTACTATGTTTCCTTCTCCCCCTTTCCCTACTACCGAATTCCAGTCACCCATGACTATTAAATTTTCGTCTCCCTTCACTATCTGAATAATTTCTTTTTTTTCGTCATACATTTCTTCAATTTCTTCATCATATGCAGAGCTAGTTGGCATATAAACTTGTACTACTGTAGTAGGGGTGGGTTTTGTGTCTATCTTGGCCACAATAATGTGTTCATTATGCTGTTTGTAGTAGCTTACCCGCATTCCTATTTTTTTATTCATTATTAAACCTACTCCTGCATTACCTCTATTTGACTTTTTATTTATAACCCTGTATTTGCCTGACCAAAAGTCTTGTTCCTCCTGCCACCAAACTTCACTAATTCCCACTATATCTAGTTTTAACCTATCCATTTCCCTTTTTAAATTTTCTAACCTACCTGCCCGATTAAGGGATCTGACATTCCACGCTCCGATCCGTAGAACGCCAGTTTTCTTTCTCCTGATAACGACATCCTCCTGAGTAGTCCCTGCCCGGAGATCCGAATGGGGGACTATTTTACCTCCAGAATATTTTACCCAAGAGGACGCCATCATCATTAACCACACAGTAAAGCTGCATGCCCTCGGGAAAAATTATGGCTGTAGTTTCCCCTTGCTTTCAACCGTTCGCAGTACCAGCACAGCAAGGCTGTTTTGGTTACTGTTACAAGGCCAGATCAGTCAATCATCCAGACTGTTGCCCCTGCAACTACTGAAAAGGCTGCTGCCCCTCTTCAGGAACCACACATTTGTCTGACCTCTCAACAGATACCCCTCCATTGTGGTTGCACCTACGGTATGGCTATTCATTTAGCCAATTTCCATAACATGGTAGAAACATCAACATTTGATTAGTTTCCAGATAACTTACACTTTTGTGGGTGGTGTTGTTTAGTTAGCTATTTTTGCAGTTTTCATCATCAAGGCTTACTTCAGTCGAAACTCTTATTGTAACATAAAGTTCACACCAAAACCAATTTTTCTGCACTACTCAATTAATTTCTAATTGTATTATTGAAATTGTTTATTTAACAATGTGAAACTTTAGTAGCCATTTTTGCAAAGCTATATAAGCACTGGACCTGAAGCCATTTTTAAAGTCAGTCTGTTCTGAGAGTGGAATCTGTGTCAGTCACAACAGCAATAAGGTAATGATGCAATGACATGTTGTTATGAATAAGAAGACAGACAGTGACAGGGATAATAAACAATGACTGCTGATTAACTGTAATATAAAAGTGCTGCATGTATTGTTCATTGGAGTGAGACTGCTGTTGGTTGGTTAGGTTATAATGCATAGTGACTATTGATGTGTTATTAGAATGTGCTGTATGTGCATGCTTTGTAAACTAGATCTACCTGCATAATTAAGACACAGACTGGCCATAATTATTTTAGTGAAGGGTCTGACATATATGGAAGTAAAACTGGTAGAACCAAATGTGTGTGTGTTGATCACATTATTGGATACAGACAGTGCTGTACCCAACCATAATTACAGCCAATTTCTCACCATGACTGCTGCCACCAAGGAATTACAAGCTGATTTTTGACCAGGTATGTTGCAAACTGTCCTCAGATACAGAAGAAGAGCTTAGATCATGCATAGCTACAAAAATACTAGCACCAATGATCCACATAACAATCCTCCATTACCAGTCATCTTTATCTGTACCAGTATTACATATCATACTCTGAGTACAGACATAACGGCCAATATGAAAATAGTGATGATCACTGTCAAAACCTCTACTGATTCTGTAAACATAAATCACGTAAAGCCAGTTTGCATTCTTCACGCTTGATGCCTTAAGTGCTAAGGATAGAGGTATGAAGGTGGGTTTGTTATTTCTGCTCTCTCAGAGCTTGTGATGCAACACCACGCAAGTGCCTAATAAATGAAACATAATGCATAGTGCTGGATGGAGAGCCATCCACCAACACAGAAGTAATATCTGGTGTGGTTCAGGGATTTGTAACAGGACAGTCCTGTTCAGGTAATAATACTTGCAGTCCCAGACTCCTTGCAGATGATTGGTTGTCTGTAAGGATGAATCATTTAATAAGAGTTGTGGCATTGTACAGTTATTTCTTGAGAAAATATCAGCTGGATGTAAAAGCTGCCATCTATCTATAAATGTGGAGAAATGTAAACTTCTGCAGTTTACAAAATATAAAAATTGTAGCAGCCTTATATTATGTGATTAATGAATGTCATTTAGTCTGACATATTATAAAAGTAGCTGGGAATAGCAATATATAAAGGTATTATCAAAACCAGTAAATAAATTTAGTTTTTGTTAGACGTGGGATTACTTGTAAGATACTGAAAAAAGAACAGTTTGTCTATAAACAAGGTTTATTATAGAACAGTTATATGCCTTATACAGAATACTGCTCAAGTGTGCAGTATCTACTTTAGTTCAGATTAAAAGGTGACCTCAAACATATACAATGTAGGATGGGGCAAATAGTCACAGACATGTTTGAATAGTGTGAGAGAACAGAAATATTGACAAATTGCAGCTGAGAGATGTTAGAAGAATGTACAGTGAGTATCAAGAAAACCTCCTTACAAATTCAAAGAATGAGGTTTTGGGATGGAAACTATGAATACTGAATGTACGGTTCTTGGGTCTGACACTAGATCACTTTTTGTGGATTTGATAGTATTTATCTGAGGCAACTCGTTGACATACTTAGATGGTTGCTGCTGATTAACCATCAAGGGAATATAGTGGAATTTATATAGTGTGCTCCAGCAACTGTTCTAAGAGCAGTATATTCAACAGAAGTGTCACAAAATAAAAATTTTCTTCAGCTCCCTCTGCATTTATCTACTAGAGGTATGCTGACAAAACAGGAGTAATAACGGCTTGATCAGAGGTACACAAGCAGCTGTTCTGGCACTAGTCATAGTATTATTCATCTGAAGATCACGTTTGCAAGAACAGCAGTAATAGAGTGTGCACTGAAAGTTGCCTTCAAAGCATTGTGGCACATGATACAGCAATATTGAAACTGCATGCATTGCCATAGCCCAAGGGTGGTACTGAAATGAAATGATTGCATGGCATTGTTGGCCAGTATGTCCCAGTTAGGTTCGGCTGTCAAGTGTAAGTCTTATTTCAGTCGGCACCACAATGGGTGACTTGCGGCCAATGATGAGGATTAATTGATGATGAGGACAACACAACACCCAGTCCCTGAATGGAGAAAATCTCCGACCTGGCTGGGAATTGAACCTGGGCCCAATGCATGGGAGGCAAGCATGTAACCACCCAGCTAAGCAGGCAAATTAAGGGTGGTACTTATCATGTACGAATCCTTTTACTAAAGAAGAGGCATAAAGGACATCAATAGATGTTGTGTGATGCCTTCACATAGCAATTCAACTTGCACAGTGACTCATATTACTACAGACCAGACAACTCAGTATGAGTAATGCATCCCATTGGCCATTGCTTGACAAGCATCAGCTGGAGACCAGAATCATACTTGCTAGGGTGTGTGGGTTGAAATCCTTTAACCTAGAGTGTCCCATGAATGTTTAATTGGATGTAAGTTTGGAAAGCAAGATAGTCAGTCTAGATACATGATGTCTTCATGGATACAGGTGCTTTTCCTTTGGGTCGATGCTGTGTTATCTGTCAGGAAAAACGTGCTGTGGCTCACATGCTCATAATGTGATTTTGAAGCTGTCATATCTGTCCATATGACTTAAATACTGGTATGCCAAACACAAACAATATACAGTCACAACCAGTTGATCAAGACATCTGCGCACACATACTGTTGTCTGCACTCATAAGTCTGGCTTCAGCTGCCAGAGACTCTGGTGATGTGTGTGAGAGTTGTGTCTGCATTTATGTGTATGTGTGTTTTTTGTCTGTTTTTGACAAAGGCCTTGTTGGTTGAAAGGTCATTAAGTGACAGTATTTTTGTTGTGCTTATCTGTGACTCAGCAGCTCCAGTATATGGTGAGTAGCAATTAACCTTTTCATAATATTGTTACATTCCATCCTGGTTTTTCCATTGTTTGATATAGTAATGGTAGATGTTTGTAGGAGAAGTGGCTTATCATCCATATGAGATAGCTGAGTGTATTATGTGAAATGTTAACACTATTGTATGTGTAAGAGCAGTGCAATACATGTTATGGCATGTAGTTTCTTTAGCAACCTGTCAGTATTTAGATTTCACCTTAGTTTACAATCGCTGTGATTATAAAAGAATTCATTTAAATGATAAAATCTATAACACATAGTATTATTCACAATGTTTTCACAAACAGTACTTACATCTGCAGTACTAACTGATGTCAAAATTGCATAATCAGCAATGGTCATTGATGTACCAGCTACCCACTGCTGTCCCTCAAGAAATGTATTCAAGAATTCATAGGCTGTCTCCAATTCCTTTAGTTTCACAGGATCAAATAGTTTTGCTCCCCAGAACATTACAGGATACTGTTAACAAAATGATTTGTATTATTCCAAATGAAGAATAATTTAAATTAGAGACAAATACACTATAAAAACTCTACACCATCATCATCATCATCATCATCATCATAAGTCATTTGTCATCTTACTGGGGTCATTCTGTTAGTTTTCAACACTTTATTTCTAATGTACTAAAACAATAAATATAATAACTTTTGAACTGATTATGTGACTTAGTTGTTAAATTTGTTCAGTTTTCTTTCTGATGGGTTGATTATACATTATTACGATCTTCAAATCAAGTTTGATTCCTTCTTTCGCTACTATGCTCTTCCATTAGTTGTACTTGTTTGACTGAAGCAGAGGAAAATAGTGCAGTGCCATCAGCAAACTGAAGGTGATTCAAGTATACTGCTTTGAAATGTATTTGTTTTTTGTTTTTTTTTTTCAATTTATGGGTGTGAAGACATCCCCTAGGTCTATTGACAATATGTTTCATTATATGGAATATCCTCATCTGACTATTCCATCTTCTGAATTTCCTATTATAATTATGAAATCTGATGGAAACCATAACAGCACTGATCAGTTTTGGGGTAATTGTGTACCTCCAACAACATTGTGTACATAATTTTATAAACTCCTTTTGTATCACTTTGCCTTCAGCTTTAATCATTTCTAGTGAAACACCATCCTCTTGAGGCACCTTCATCTCATGATATCTCCAATAGTTTTCTACATTTCACTTTAATTACTAATTGCCTTTGTCCCTTGATTACCTCTTGAGCTTTAAAAACATTTACAGAAATCTTCAAATTCTTGTTCAGATTTCCCTCTGTTGGTGGCTTCTGTGACATTTCCCACATTAACTCTTTGAACATGATGTCTATCCAAAATAGTTTTCTGTTTTTAGTTTTAATTCTCTAAATGTTTTCAGTTGGTCCTCTAATCAAAGTTGCCTTACACCTTTTCATACCATCTTGAAGATACTATACAATTTTTTTAAATTTAATTCTCCATATTCTATGTCAGTATTATCACTTGTGTGTAATTCTTGTCACCTCTTTAATAGGTACCTTGTTACATTTGAGATTTTCTTTTGTTTAACCTTCTTGCTACTTGCCAACTCTTTTGCTATGTGCCTAAGTAACTCTGTTAAATAATATCACATATGTCTCTATTATCTTTTAAATTATGAGACAAAACTGATGGCCACTACTTAAAGAGGCAATATTTGTAGTACTGCTGATAGACACATACAAAAGTAAAGGTGATAACAGTACACTAGCTTTTAGAATTATTAGTGCTGCCCTCAGGGAGGGGAGGGGGTGGTTTGGGCAAGATAAATAAGGGAACACATGCCAATGAGAGCAAGGAGCAAAAGAACACACCCATAGTGAAAAGGAAGATAGGCCAATAAACTGCATTTTCCAAGATGATGGAGTTGTCATTTAATGTAGTCTAATATATCTCCCTATTTTTATTGTAAATTTTCATAATCTACATTTCCCATTTTCTGCCTGATGATATATTTTCTATCCAGCTTTTTATGTAATTTCATTGTGCATCTAACTAGTCTATGATCATTTGGAAATTGAAATAGTTTCAGTTGACTTGAGTGGACTACGTTACATTATTTTTGTAATAATCAGTCAATGATTCAGGACATATCTTTTTGGCATTCTTAAAGATGCTGTACTAAACCTACATAAAAAACTGCAGAAAAGTGAATCACCTTTAAGTAGAGCCCTCTTCACTTCTCTTGGTGTTTTCAAAAGTTTTTGAGGGATTGTTCTAGAATATTGACTCATGTTTCTGAGCATAACTTGTTAATTGCTTCTCTCTTTGGTTTCTGTGAAGAATTCTCTATGGAGGAAGTCATATAGTAACTAACATACAAAGTCCGGGTAGAGATAAACAAGAAAAAGTATCCTGTTAGGATGCTCTGTGATTTTGCCAAAGCCATTGATTGCAAGGAGCACAAAATTCTATTTGGAAACAGTAAAATATTGTGTTATCAAAGGCATCCTTCTAGCATCAAGAAGTATTACCTTCAATGTAGAAAGCAGAAGGCTGTATTTGTAGACTGTCACATACATGGAACTGACAGCAGAAAAGGAAACAAAAATATACATTGGACCACATGGGACAGTACTGAGTACACTCTTTTACTTAATCTTTACAATCAGTCATCCAGTGATTTTAAAAAAATGTCCAACTGTAATGTTTGTTGGTAGCATAAGCATGTGACTCAGAGATCCATACTGAAACTTAGCTCTCAAGTGCTAGTCCCATAATGACTCGCAATGTGTAATTCTAAACATGCAAAAATTGATCTGCAAACACCAGAAATAGACACTAATGTCCATATATTAAATGATACACCATAAGTAATGTTTCTTTGATGTCCAGTTGGATAACAAGGGAAAATAGTCAACACATAGAAAAACTAATCAAGAAGCCCAGTTCACCAAGTTTCTCTGTTGTGGAAGTAGTCTATCTCTCACTCAATTGATGTAAAGGCAAGGGTGTTGGTCCATTTTGTATATTTTAATTTTTTGTTGTCCCATGGAAGTATTTTCTGGTGCAGTGCACCTCCAGCAAATACAGTATGTATTCATCAGAAGTGAACAGTGAGAATATTGTGTAAAGTGGACAAATGTTCATCT
The DNA here is from genome assembly GCF_021461385.2 of Schistocerca piceifrons. Lineage (NCBI taxonomy): Eukaryota > Metazoa > Arthropoda > Insecta > Orthoptera > Acrididae > Schistocerca > Schistocerca piceifrons. The sequence goes on from NC_060145.1 coordinate 268,597,649, forward strand.
TGCAGAGATCATTTCAATGATATTGGTATTCGTACATTCACTTCCCAGTACATTTACTTTGCAATAGTTTCTGCTGTTGAAAATAAAAATAAGTTTCAACCAAAATGTGATTTCACCGTTAGAATAGAAGACACAGTACAGCAGTGGTATTCTAGTGTAAAAGAATCCAGCAAACTATTATCTAACATAAAGCATGAAGCCAAGTATCCCCACCAATTCAAAATAAATTTAAAAATGTGCCTCATAAATGAAAATTCTTATTAACTACTCTTCTCATTGATAGTACCTAAACAGAAGCTTTTAGAAATGTTTGCATTCCTAAGGTCACTATTATTTCTGTTTTAACCTAAGACACTCTTTCTCATACCAGCCTGTAAGTCTTTCCTGACTCAGGGTTCTGGGTGATTTTTCCATAACTCTCTCAATTTTCTAAATGTCACCAGTCCTTTTCCTTTATCCATCGTCCTTCTCATTCAACCCTTCTGCCAAAACAAGGAGCCACTGGCTCCAAAAGCTTGCACATTTCCTTAACTTCTGTATGTTTCTGCTCCTCATTGTAAATGTGGTGAAGGGAAGTCCTGGGAGAAATACAAAAAGTGGAAGGAGTAAAGGTAACAACTCACTGTTTAGTTAAGGGGTGAGCAGTCAAAAATCACATGAAAAAGATGGGAAACTTTCAACCAATATCTTCCGTTGGAGTTAACTAAATCAGAAAACTCTCTCTCTCTCTCTCTCTCTCTCTCTCTCTCTCTCTCTCTCTCTCTCTCTCTGACACACACACAGACTACGAGGTGCATTCAAGTTCTAAGGCCTCCAATTTTTTTTCTCCAGACTGGAAAGAGATAGAAACATGCGCATTGTTTTAAAATGAGGTCGTGTTCATTGTCAATACATCCCAGAGATGGCAGCACCATACAGCAGATCGAATTTTACAGCCAGCGGCGAGAATGAGAACTGTTTTAAATACTTAAAATGGCGACGTTTTCCTTACTTGAACAGCGTGCAATCATTTGTTTTCTGAATTTGCATGGTGTGAAACCAATTGAAATTCATCGACAGTTGAAGGAGACATGTGGTGATGGAGTTATGGATGTGTCAAAAGTGTGTTCGTGGGTGCGACAGTTTAATGAAGGCAGAACATCGTGTGACAACAAACCGAAACAACCTCGGGCTCACACAAACCGGTCTGACGAAATGATCGAGAAAGTGCAGAGAATTGTTTTGGGGGATTGCCGAATGACTGTTGAACAGATCGCCTCCAGAGTTGGCATTTCTGAGGATTCTGTGCACACAATCCTGCATGACGACCTGAAAATGCGAAAAGTGTCATCCAGGTGGGTGCCATGAATGCTGACGGATGACCACATGGCTGCCTGTGTGGCATGTTGCCAAGAAATGTTGATGCGCAATGACAGCATGAATGGGACTTTCTTTTCATCGGTTGTGACAATGGATGAGATATGGATGCCATTTTTCAATCCCAAAACAAAGCGCCAGTCAGCTCAATGGAAGCACACAGATTCACCGCCACCAAAAACATTTCGGGTAACCGCCAATGCTGAAAAAATGATGGTGTCCATGTTCTAGGACAGCGAGGGCGTAATCCTTACCCATTGCGTTCCAAAGGGCACTACGGTAACAGGTGCATCCTACGAAAATGTTTTGAAGAACAAATTCCTTCCTGCACTGCAACAAAAACGTCCGGGAAGGGCTGCGTGTGTGCTGCTTCACCAAGACAACGCACCCGCACATCGAGCTAACGTTACGCAACTGTTTCTTCATGATAACAACTTTGAAGCAATTCCTCATGCTCCCTACTCACCTGACCTGGCTCCTAGTGACTTTTGCCTTTTTCCAACAATGAAAGACACTCTCCATGGCCGCACATTCACCAGCCGTGCTGCTATTGCCTCAGCGATTTTCCAGTGGTCAAAACAGACTCCTAAAGAAGCCTTCGCTGCTTCCATGGAATCATGGCGTCAGTGTTGTGAAAAATGTGTACATCTGCAGGGCGATTACATCGAGAAGTAACACCAGTTTCATTGATTTCGGGTGAGTAGTTAATTAGAAAAAAAATCGGAGGCCTTAGAACTTGAATGCACCTTGTACATTGCACTGATAATGCAGCTTGACTGCAGTGAGGCATTGTTTCTGGTGGAATGCGTGAGAGGAGAAAAGAGGTGGGGGAAGGGGGAGGGGCACAAGGGTGGTGACAAAGATAGCTGATGGATGAGAGAGTGAGATAGCCGGAAGATGGATAGAAATGTGGCATGGTGAACTCGCTCTGGCACAGGCATGAAGGGAGCTGTGTGTGGCACATAGAAAGTATAGAAATGTAGCTCTGCATGTGTGTGTGTGTGTGGTTTTTTTTCTGCATCAGTTAGCACTAAAGAAGGGGTTTTCTTCTGGAGGTTGAAGTGCCTATGTTTACTTACAAATATGTTGTTTTTGGATGGGCTCCAACTTGAGCAAACACAATTTTTTCTTATTTTACCAAGCCATATTTCATTGTAGTTACAGCATTGTCAGTGGATTTCATTTTCTTTCTATTAACAGAGAAATTGTTCTTTGAAGCAGGAGACTGTCTGATAGCTTAGCAACATTTTTGACCTTGTTTATGTGCTTCTTGATTGCTTGATACCTCAAATATGAGGGGTGCTCATAAGTCATATGTTTGAAAAAAATTAATCCTGCTTTTCTGTTTGGGTCCATATGACCCAAAATGGTTATACATTTCATTTCTTATTATTTAAGTATCAAAATAACTTTATGAAATTTGGTGATTTTGTCTGAAAGTGCAAGGACACTATGTAGTTAAATAAGATTTAAAATATTTTAAGTCATCTGGTCATAAACCTAAAGAGTTATATATGTAATGTTTGGGTCAATAAGACACAATATTAAAATGGCTATTCTAAAGTTAAATACTTTCTGGTTGCCTTATATTTTTATAGTAGTAATGACTTTCATTGTTCATACTTAGTCTCAACATTCAACAAGCTAACAAAGGCGCTGCATCTACTACAATGGACTTGTTATTATGACTTTTCAACTCATCGAATTATCCATTGTTTCTGCTCAGGTTGTGTTCTCTATTGTTTGTGATCAGTCTGAATTGTGACATCGTGGCGATTACATCATTGACTGATGCTGAGTTGGAAGAATTAGTAAATAGCTCAACAGACAAAGGATCACTTTCCAAGTTCGAAGATCATGTCAGTAATGCATCTGAAAGTGAGTGTTCTGATGACATTGACGAAAGTCCACAGCCTATTCAAAGTAGTGTACAGGCTCTATTTCTAAAAACAGGAATACAGAATGGCAGTTGCAACCACTAGCACAACGCGACTGCCTACCTGCTTTGAATGTCATCAGGAGTACCCCAGGAGTTATCCAGGTATGCAAGCAGTAGAATAAATGATGTAAAAAGTTCATTTGAAGTATTATTTTCTACAGCACTTCAGAGTGAAATAACAGATATGTCAAATATTGAGGGGCAATGAGTTTATGGTAAACAGTCAACAAACATTGATGATTCCCTTTTTCACGCATACTTTTAGGATTCCTATTCCTTGCAGGTGTGTATCATCACTTGAGGCATCCACAAAAAGTTTGTGGGATAAGGATACTGGGCAGAACGTATTTGAAGCCACCATGTCCCTACAAACATTCTGTAAAATATCACACATCTTGCGATTTGATAAGAAATCTGCAAGAGAGGGAAGATGACATACTGAAAAACTCACTGCAATTCACAGTGTCTGGCAGAAGTGGTTAGAAGTCTTTCCTAAACTGTACAATCCAGGGGAAAATTTCATCATCAACGAGCAGCTGATAGCATTTAGAGGCTGCTGTCCATTCAAGCAGTAAATCCCAAGCAAATGGGCAAAATATGGGAAAAGGATATGGACTTTGTGTGACAGCAAATCTTCATATGTACTGAAAGCCCAAATTTATACAGGAAAGGAGAGTGGAGTGGCACCAGAAAAAAATCAGGGAATGAGAGTAGTTGCTGATCTTATCTCTGATTTGCAAGGTCAAAATGTAACATGTGACAATTTTTCACATCATACAAGTTGGGACGACAGTTGCTTCTGAAAAGGAAACTGACAATGTTAGCAACCATACATAAAAATAAGCCAGAGCTTCTACAAAATATGGCCAACAAGGAATTTCACAAATGACACTATGGCACTCAATTATATTCCTAAGAGAAATAAGAAAGTTGTACTAATGAGCACTCTCCACCATGGTGGGCAAATAAGCGACAGGGCTGATAACAAGCCAGAAATGATTTTAGATTATAATTCAACCAAAGAGGCTGTAGACACTTTCAATCAGCTAAAAGGTACATATACATGCAAATGAAAAATCAATAGATGGTCCATTATAGTTTTCTACAATATTCTTGATGTTGCTGCTGATAATGCATGTCTCTTGTGGATTTCAATTGACCCTAACTGGAGTGCTTGAAAACTGACTAGAAGGAGAATATTTTTGGAGGTAGGTGGAAAGTTATTGATTCCAGAGCACATTGCATTGAGGAAGCATTGTCCAAGAACAGAAGGTTCTTTGAGAATGGTCAGGAGCATCCAGAATCCTGAAGGAATGGCAGATGTGTCTAAATCAGTAACAACAAGAAACTCTACTAAATCTGCACACTGTAAGTTCTGTCCTTCAAGCAATAACAATAAAAATAACATGTTGTGCGGAAAGTGTAATAAACATGTATGCAAAACACGTCCCCTACTTGTGTCCAAACTGCAGTGAATAAGAAGGAAAGAAAGTGATATGGGCCAACAGGAAGATGGTTGTTGAGAATGATTTTTTGGTGGAATGTCTGTTGATCCTAATATACCTTGCATGAATATTAAAATAATAGATTTTCTTAGTGACATTCTGTGTATTATTATTATTCTTTCCTTTCTCAGATGTTAAAAATGGCAAGTGACACGGACCTTGATCAAGCATGACTTCCTTTTAACTGTACGGTATATGTTACATTGCATTTAGGAACTTTCAGGTAATTGAACATGTATCAATAATTACAGATTTCTGTAGTTGTATACATATGTTTTGATGTAGCTGTATTGTGTTGATGTACTGGTGGATATTGTGTGGTATGACTCCAGTAGTTGATAGTATAGTTCGTATAACGTCAACTTTATCCTGATGCCACATGTCCTTGACTTCCTCAGCCAGTTGGATGTATTTTTCAATTTTTTATCCTATTATCTTCTGTATATTTGTTGTATTGGGTATGGATATTTCAATTATTGGTGAGTATGATGTTTCATCTGCTATAATGGTTCTGTTCCAGTATAATTTATATTCATCATTCACCAGTACAGTGTTGCATACTTGTATGTGGGAACATGTTGTTTTATTAGTTTATGTTGTATGGCAAGCTGTTGATGTATTATTTTTGCTACATTGTCATGTCTTCTGGGGTATTCTGTATTTGCTAGTATTGTACATCCGCTTGTGATGTGATTTACTGTTTCTATTTGTGGTTTGCAAAGTCTGCATTTATCTGTTGTGGTATTGGGATCTTTAATAATATGCTTGCTGTAATATCTGGTGTTTATTGTTTGATCCTGTATTACAATCATGAATCCTTCTGTCTCACTGTGTATATTGCCTTTTCTTAGCCATGTGTTGGATGCATCTTGATCAATGTGTGGCTGTGTTAGATGATACGTGTGCTTGCCATGTAGTGTTTTCTTTTTCCAATTTACTTTCTTCGTATCTGTTGATGTTATGTGATCTAAAGGGTTGTAGAAGTGGTTATGAACTTGCAGTGGTGTAGCCAATGTATTTATATGAGTGATTGCTTTGTGTGTTTTGCTAGTTTCTGCTCATTCTATAAAGAATTTTCTTAAATTGTCTACCTGTCCATAATGTAGGTTTTTTATGTCAATACTGTCCATGTTCTAGGACAGCGAGGGCGTAATCCTTACCCATTGCGTTCCAAAGGGCACTACGGTAACAGGTGCATCCTACGAAAATGTTTTGAAGAACAAATTCCTTCCTGCACTGCAACAAAAACGTCCGGGAAGGGCTGCGTGTGTGCTGCTTCACCAAGACAACGCACCCGCACATCGAGCTAACGTTACGCAACTGTTTCTTCATGATAACAACTTTGAAGCAATTCCTCATGCTCCCTACTCACCTGACCTGGCTCCTAGTGACTTTTGCCTTTTTCCAACAATGAAAGACACTCTCCATGGCCGCACATTCACCAGCCGTGCTGCTATTGCCTCAGCGATTTTCCAGTGGTCAAAACAGACTCCTAAAGAAGCCTTCGCTGCTTCCATGGAATCATGGCGTCAGCGTTGTGAAAAATGTGTACATCTGCAGGGCGATTACATCGAGAAGTAACACCAGTTTCATTGATTTCGGGTGAGTAGTTAATTAGAAAAAAAATCGGAGGCCTTAGAACTTGAATGCACCTTGTACATTGCACTGATAATGCAGCTTGACTGCAGTGAGGCATTGTTTCTGGTGGAATGCGTGAGAGGAGAAAAGAGGTGGGGGAAGGGGGAGGGGCACAAGGGTGGTGACAAAGATAGCTGATGGATGAGAGAGTGAGATAGCCGGAAGATGGATAGAAATGTGGCATGGTGAACTCGCTCTGGCACAGGCATGAAGGGAGCTGTGTGTGGCACATAGAAAGTATAGAAATGTAGCTCTGCATGTGTGTGTGTGTGGTTTTTTTTCTGCATCAGTTAGCACTAAAGAAGGGGTTTTCTTCTGGAGGTTGAAGTGCCTATGTTTACTTACAAATATGTTGTTTTTGGATGGGCTCCAACTTGAGCAAACACAATTTTTTCTTATTTTACCAAGCCATATTTCATTGTAGTTACAGCATTGTCAGTGGATTTCATTTTCTTTCTATTAACAGAGAAATTGTTCTTTGAAGCAGGAGACTGTCTGATAGCTTAGCAACAGTTTTGACCTTGTTTATGTGCTTCTTGATTGCTTGATACCTCAAATATGAGGGGTGCTCATAAGTCATATGTTTGAAAAAAATTAATCCTGCTTTTCTGTTTGGGTCCATATGACCCAAAATGGTTATACATTTCATTTCTTATTATTTAAGTATCAAAATAACTTTATGAAATTTGGTGATTTTGTCTGAAAGTGCAAGGACACTATGTAGTTAAATAAGATTTAAAATATTTTAAGTCATCTGGTCATAAACCTAAAGAGTTATATATGTAATGTTTGGGTCAATAAGACACAATATTAAAATGGCTATTCTAAAGTTAAATACTTTCTGGTTGCCTTATATTTTTATAGTAGTAATGACTTTCATTGTTCATACTTAGTCTCAACATTCAACAAGCTAACAAAGGCGCTGCATCTACTACAATGGACTTGTTATTATGACTTTTCAACTCATCGAATTATCCATTGTTTCTGCTCAGGTTGTGTTCTCTATTGTTTGTGATCAGTCTGAATTGTGACATCGTGGCGATTACATCATTGACTGATGCTGAGTTGGAAGAATTAGTAAATAGCTCAACAGACAAAGGATCACTTTCCAAGTTCGAAGATCATGTCAGTAATGCATCTGAAAGTGAGTGTTCTGATGACATTGACGAAAGTCCACAGCCTATTCAAAGTAGTGTACAGGCTCTATTTCTAAAAACAGGAATACAGAATGGCAGTTGCAACCACTAGCACAACGCGACTGCCTACCTGCTTTGAATGTCATCAGGAGTACCCCAGGAGTTATCCAGGTATGCAAGCAGTAGAATAAATGATGTAAAAAGTTCATTTGAAGTATTATTTTCTACAGCACTTCAGAGTGAAATAACAGATATGTCAAATATTGAGGGGCAATGAGTTTATGGTAAACAGTCAACAAACATTGATGATTCCCTTTTTCACGCATACTTTTAGGATTCCTATTCCTTGCAGGTGTGTATCATCACTTGAGGCATCCACAAAAAGTTTGTGGGATAAGGATACTGGGCAGAACGTATTTGAAGCCACCATGTCCCTACAAACATTCTGTAAAATATCACACATCTTGCGATTTGATAAGAAATCTGCAAGAGAGGGAAGATGACATACTGAAAAACTCACTGCAATTCACAGTGTCTGGCAGAAGTGGTTAGAAGTCTTTCCTAAACTGTACAATCCAGGGGAAAATTTCATCATCAACGAGCAGCTGATAGCATTTAGAGGCTGCTGTCCATTCAAGCAGTAAATCCCAAGCAAATGGGCAAAATATGGGAAAAGGATATGGACTTTGTGTGACAGCAAATCTTCATATGTACTGAAAGCCCAAATTTATACAGGAAAGGAGAGTGGAGTGGCACCAGAAAAAAATCAGGGAATGAGAGTAGTTGCTGATCTTATCTCTGATTTGCAAGGTCAAAATGTAACATGTGACAATTTTTCACATCATACAAGTTGGGACAGTTGCTTCTGAAAAGGAAACTGACAATGTTAGCAACCATACATAAAAATAAGCCAGAGCTTCTACAAAATATGGCCAACAAGGAATTTCACAAATGACACTATGGCACTCAATTATATTCCTAAGAGAAATAAGAAAGTTGTACTAATGAGCACTCTCCACCATGGTGGGCAAATAAGCGACAGGGCTGATAACAAGCCAGAAATGATTTTAGATTATAATTCAACCAAAGAGGCTGTAGACACTTTCAATCAGCTAAAAGGTACATATACATGCAAATGAAAAATCTATAGATGGTCCATTATAGTTTTCTACAATATTCTTGATGTTGCTGCTGATAATGCATGTCTCTTGTGGATTTCAATTGACCCTAACTGGAGTGCTTGAAAACTGACTAGAAGGAGAATATTTTTGGAGGTAGGTGGAAAGTTATTGATTCCAGAGCACATTGCATTGAGGAAGCATTGTCCAAGAACAGAAGGTTCTTTGAGAATGGTCAGGAGCATCCAGAATCCTGAAGGAATGGCAGATGTGTCTAAATCAGTAACAACAAGAAACTCTACTAAATCTGCACACTGTAAGTTCTGTCCTTCAAGCAATAACAATAAAAATAACATGTTGTGCGGAAAGTGTAATAAACATGTATGCAAAACACGTCCCCTACTTGTGTCCAAACTGCAGTGAATAAGAAGGAAAGAAAGTGATATGGGCCAACAGGAAGATGGTTGTTGAGAATGATTTTTTGGTGGAATGTCTGTTGATCCTAATATACCTTGCATGAATATTAAAATAATAGATTTTCTTAGTGACATTCTGTGTATTATTATTATTCTTTCCTTTCTCAGATGTTAAAAATGGCAAGTGACACGGACCTTGATCAAGCATGACTTCCTTTTAACTGTACGGTATATGTTACATTGCATTTAGGAACTTTCAGGTAATTGAACATGTATCAATAATTACAGATTTCTGTAGTTGTATACATATGTTTTGATGTAGCTGTATTGTGTTGATGTACTGGTGGATATTGTGTGGTATGACTCCAGTAGTTGATAGTATAGTTCGTATAACGTCAACTTTATCCTGATGCCACATGTCCTTGACTTCCTCAGCCAGTTGGATGTATTTTTCAATTTTTTATCCTATTATCTTCTGTATATTTGTTGTATTGGGTATGGATATTTCAATTATTGGTGAGTATGATGTTTCATCTGCTATAATGGTTCTGTTCCAGTATAATTTATATTCATCATTCACCAGTACAGTGTTGCATACTTGTATGTGGGAACATGTTGTTTTATTAGTTTATGTTGTATGGCAAGCTGTTGATGTATTATTTTTGCTACATTGTCATGTCTTCTGGGGTATTCTGTATTTGCTAGTATTGTACATCCGCTTGTGATGTGATTTACTGTTTCTATTTGTGGTTTGCAAAGTCTGCATTTATCTGTTGTGGTATTGGGATCTTTAATAATATGCTTGCTGTAATATCTGGTGTTTATTGTTTGATCCTGTATTACAATCATGAATCCTTCTGTCTCACTGTGTATATTGCCTTTTCTTAGCCATGTGTTGGATGCATCTTGATCAATGTGTGGCTGTGTTAGATGATACGTGTGCTTGCCATGTAGTGTTTTCTTTTTCCAATTTACTTTCTTCGTATCTGTTGATGTTATGTGATCTAAAGGGTTGTAGAAGTGGTTATGAACTTGCAGTGGTGTAGCCAATGTATTTATATGAGTGATTGCTTTGTGTGTTTTGCTAGTTTCTGCTCATTCTATAAAGAATTTTCTTAAATTGTCTACCTGTCCATAATGTAGGTTTTTTATGTCAATACTGTCCATGTTCTAGGACAGCGAGGGCGTAATCCTTACCCATTGCGTTCCAAAGGGCACTACGGTAACAGGTGCATCCTACGAAAATGTTTTGAAGAACAAATTCCTTCCTGCACTGCAACAAAAACGTCCGGGAAGGGCTGCGTGTGTGCTGCTTCACCAAGACAACGCACCCGCACATCGAGCTAACGTTACGCAACTGTTTCTTCATGATAACAACTTTGAAGCAATTCCTCATGCTCCCTACTCACCTGACCTGGCTCCTAGTGACTTTTGCCTTTTTCCAACAATGAAAGACACTCTCCATGGCCGCACATTCACCAGCCGTGCTGCTATTGCCTCAGCGATTTTCCAGTGGTCAAAACAGACTCCTAAAGAAGCCTTCGCTGCTTCCATGGAATCATGGCGTCAGCGTTGTGAAAAATGTGTACATCTGCAGGGCGATTACATCGAGAAGTAACACCAGTTTCATTGATTTCGGGTGAGTAGTTAATTAGAAAAAAAATCGGAGGCCTTAGAACTTGAATGCACCTTGTACATTGCACTGATAATGCAGCTTGACTGCAGTGAGGCATTGTTTCTGGTGGAATGCGTGAGAGGAGAAAAGAGGTGGGGGAAGGGGGAGGGGCACAAGGGTGGTGACAAAGATAGCTGATGGATGAGAGAGTGAGATAGCCGGAAGATGGATAGAAATGTGGCATGGTGAACTCGCTCTGGCACAGGCATGAAGGGAGCTGTGTGTGGCACATAGAAAGTATAGAAATGTAGCTCTGCATGTGTGTGTGTGTGGTTTTTTTTCTGCATCAGTTAGCACTAAAGAAGGGGTTTTCTTCTGGAGGTTGAAGTGCCTATGTTTACTTACAAATATGTTGTTTTTGGATGGGCTCCAACTTGAGCAAACACAATTTTTTCTTATTTTACCAAGCCATATTTCATTGTAGTTACAGCATTGTCAGTGGATTTCATTTTCTTTCTATTAACAGAGAAATTGTTCTTTGAAGCAGGAGACTGTCTGATAGCTTAGCAACAGTTTTGACCTTGTTTATGTGCTTCTTGATTGCTTGATACCTCAAATATGAGGGGTGCTCATAAGTCATATGTTTGAAAAAAATTAATCCTGCTTTTCTGTTTGGGTCCATATGACCCAAAATGGTTATACATTTCATTTCTTATTATTTAAGTATCAAAATAACTTTATGAAATTTGGTGATTTTGTCTGAAAGTGCAAGGACACTATGTAGTTAAATAAGATTTAAAATATTTTAAGTCATCTGGTCATAAACCTAAAGAGTTATATATGTAATGTTTGGGTCAATAAGACACAATATTAAAATGGCTATTCTAAAGTTAAATACTTTCTGGTTGCCTTATATTTTTATAGTAGTAATGACTTTCATTGTTCATACTTAGTCTCAACATTCAACAAGCTAACAAAGGCGCTGCATCTACTACAATGGACTTGTTATTATGACTTTTCAACTCATCGAATTATCCATTGTTTCTGCTCAGGTTGTGTTCTCTATTGTTTGTGATCAGTCTGAATTGTGACATCGTGGCGATTACATCATTGACTGATGCTGAGTTGGAAGAATTAGTAAATAGCTCAACAGACAAAGGATCACTTTCCAAGTTCGAAGATCATGTCAGTAATGCATCTGAAAGTGAGTGTTCTGATGACATTGACGAAAGTCCACAGCCTATTCAAAGTAGTGTACAGGCTCTATTTCTAAAAACAGGAATACAGAATGGCAGTTGCAACCACTAGCACAACGCGACTGCCTACCTGCTTTGAATGTCATCAGGAGTACCCCAGGAGTTATCCAGGTATGCAAGCAGTAGAATAAATGATGTAAAAAGTTCATTTGAAGTATTATTTTCTACAGCACTTCAGAGTGAAATAACAGATATGTCAAATATTGAGGGGCAATGAGTTTATGGTAAACAGTCAACAAACATTGATGATTCCCTTTTTCACGCATACTTTTAGGATTCCTATTCCTTGCAGGTGTGTATCATCACTTGAGGCATCCACAAAAAGTTTGTGGGATAAGGATACTGGGCAGAACGTATTTGAAGCCACCATGTCCCTACAAACATTCTGTAAAATATCACACATCTTGCGATTTGATAAGAAATCTGCAAGAGAGGGAAGATGACATACTGAAAAACTCACTGCAATTCACAGTGTCTGGCAGAAGTGGTTAGAAGTCTTTCCTAAACTGTACAATCCAGGGGAAAATTTCATCATCAACGAGCAGCTGATAGCATTTAGAGGCTGCTGTCCATTCAAGCAGTAAATCCCAAGCAAATGGGCAAAATATGGGAAAAGGATATGGACTTTGTGTGACAGCAAATCTTCATATGTACTGAAAGCCCAAATTTATACAGGAAAGGAGAGTGGAGTGGCACCAGAAAAAAATCAGGGAATGAGAGTAGTTGCTGATCTTATCTCTGATTTGCAAGGTCAAAATGTAACATGTGACAATTTTTCACATCATACAAGTTGGGACAGTTGCTTCTGAAAAGGAAACTGACAATGTTAGCAACCATACATAAAAATAAGCCAGAGCTTCTACAAAATATGGCCAACAAGGAATTTCACAAATGACACTATGGCACTCAATTATATTCCTAAGAGAAATAAGAAAGTTGTACTAATGAGCACTCTCCACCATGGTGGGCAAATAAGCGACAGGGCTGATAACAAGCCAGAAATGATTTTAGATTATAATTCAACCAAAGAGGCTGTAGACACTTTCAATCAGCTAAAAGGTACATATACATGCAAATGAAAAATCTATAGATGGTCCATTATAGTTTTCTACAATATTCTTGATGTTGCTGCTGATAATGCATGTCTCTTGTGGATTTCAATTGACCCTAACTGGAGTGCTTGAAAACTGACTAGAAGGAGAATATTTTTGGAGGTAGGTGGAAAGTTATTGATTCCAGAGCACATTGCATTGAGGAAGCATTGTCCAAGAACAGAAGGTTCTTTGAGAATGGTCAGGAGCATCCAGAATCCTGAAGGAATGGCAGATGTGTCTAAATCAGTAACAACAAGAAACTCTACTAAATCTGCACACTGTAAGTTCTGTCCTTCAAGCAATAACAATAAAAATAACATGTTGTGCGGAAAGTGTAATAAACATGTATGCAAAACACGTCCCCTACTTGTGTCCAAACTGCAGTGAATAAGAAGGAAAGAAAGTGATATGGGCCAACAGGAAGATGGTTGTTGAGAATGATTTTTTGGTGGAATGTCTGTTGATCCTAATATACCTTGCATGAATATTAAAATAATAGATTTTCTTAGTGACATTCTGTGTATTATTATTATTCTTTCCTTTCTCAGATGTTAAAAATGGCAAGTGACACGGACCTTGATCAAGCATGACTTCCTTTTAACTGTACGGTATATGTTACATTGCATTTAGGAACTTTCAGGTAATTGAACATGTATCAATAATTACAGATTTCTGTAGTTGTATACATATGTTTTGATGTAGCTGTATTGTGTTGATGTACTGGTGGATATTGTGTGGTATGACTCCAGTAGTTGATAGTATAGTTCGTATAACGTCAACTTTATCCTGATGCCACATGTCCTTGACTTCCTCAGCCAGTTGGATGTATTTTTCAATTTTTTATCCTATTATCTTCTGTATATTTGTTGTATTGGGTATGGATATTTCAATTATTGGTGAGTATGATGTTTCATCTGCTATAATGGTTCTGTTCCAGTATAATTTATATTCATCATTCACCAGTACAGTGTTGCATACTTGTATGTGGGAACATGTTGTTTTATTAGTTTATGTTGTATGGCAAGCTGTTGATGTATTATTTTTGCTACATTGTCATGTCTTCTGGGGTATTCTGTATTTGCTAGTATTGTACATCCGCTTGTGATGTGATTTACTGTTTCTATTTGTGGTTTGCAAAGTCTGCATTTATCTGTTGTGGTATTGGGATCTTTAATAATATGCTTGCTGTAATATCTGGTGTTTATTGTTTGATCCTGTATTACAATCATGAATCCTTCTGTCTCACTGTGTATATTGCCTTTTCTTAGCCATGTGTTGGATGCATCTTGATCAATGTGTGGCTGTGTTAGATGATACGTGTGCTTGCCATGTAGTGTTTTCTTTTTCCAATTTACTTTCTTCGTATCTGTTGATGTTATGTGATCTAAAGGGTTGTAGAAGTGGTTATGAACTTGCAGTGGTGTAGCCAATGTATTTATATGAGTGATTGCTTTGTGTGTTTTGCTAGTTTCTGCTCATTCTATAAAGAATTTTCTTAAATTGTCTACCTGTCCATAATGTAGGTTTTTTATGTCAATAAATCCCCTTCCTCCTTCCTTTCTGCTTAATGTGAATTCATCTGTTGCTGAATGTATGTGATGTATTCTATATTTATGGCACTGTGATCGAGTAAGTGTATTGAGTACTTCTAGGTCTGTGTTACTCCATTTGATTACTCCAAATGAGTAGGTCAACGTTGGTATAGCATAGGTATTTATAGCTTTTGTCTTGTTTCTTGCTGTCAATTCTGTTTTCAGTATTTTTGTTAGTCTTTGTCTATATTTTTCTTTTAGTTCTTCTTTAATATTTGTATTATCTATTCCTATTTTTTGTCTGTATCCTAGATATTTATAGGCATCTGTTTTTTCCATCGCTTCTATGCAGTCATTGTGATTATCCAATATGTAATCTTCTTGTTTAGTGTGTTTTCCCTTGACTATGCTATTTTCTTACATTTGTCTGCTCCAAAAGCCATATTTATATCATTGCTGAATACTTCTGTTATCTTTAGTAATTGGTTGAGTTGTTGATTTGTTGCTGCCAGTAGTTTTAGATCATCCATGTATAGCAAATGTGTGATTTTGTGTTGGTATGTTCCAGTAATATTGTATCCATAATTTGTATTATTTAGCATGTTGGATAGTGTGTTCAGAGCAAGGCAGAACCAGAAAGGACTTAATGAGTCTCCTTGGTATATTCCACGCTTAATCTGTATTGGCTGTGATGTGATATAATTTGTTTGGATATTAAGTGTGGTTTTGCAATTTTTCATTACTATGTTTAGGAACTGTATCAATTTAGGATCTACTTTGTATATTTCCAATATTTGTAGTAACCATGAGTGGGGTACACTATCAAAAGCTTTTTGGTAATCAATGTATGTGTAGTGTAGCGACCTTTGTTTAGTTTCAGCTTGATATGTCACCTCTGCATCTATTATCAGTTGCTCTTTACATCCTCATGCTGCTTTGCAACAGCCTTTTTGTTCTTCATTTATAATTTTGTTCTGTGTTGTATGTGTTATTAATTTCTGTGTAATGACTGAAGTTAATATTTTGTATATTGTTGGTAGGCATGTTATGGGGCGATATTTAGCTGGGTTTGCTTTGTCTGCTTGATCTTTAGGTTTCAGATAAGTTATTCCATGTGTAAGTGTATCAGGGAATGTGTATGGGTCTGCAATGTAACAATTAAATAATTTAGTTGGATGTGAATGTGTTGAGGTGAACTTCTTTAGCCAGAAATTTGCTATTTTATCTTTTCCAGGGGCTTTCCAATTGTGCGTAGAATTAATTGCTCGGGTGACTTCATGTTGCAAAATTATCACTTCAGGCATTTGTGGTATCATCTTGTATGTGTCTGTTTCTGCTTGTATCCACTGTGCATGCCTGTTATGTTGTACCAGGTTTGACCATATGTCGCTCCAGAAGTGTTCCATGTCTGTTATGTTTGGTGGATTGTCTATTTTAATGTGTGTGTTATCTATTGTCTGATAAAATTTCTTTTGGTTTGTGTTGAATGTTTGGTTTTGTTTCCTTCTATTTTCACTTTTTTTGTATCTTCTAAGTTGTTTGGCCAATACTTGTAATTTCTGTTTCTTTTCATCTAATTGCTCTATCGCTTTTTGTTGTGAGATTTTACCTAACCTTTTTTGTTTTTTTTCTGACATTTCATTTCTTATAAATTGTGTTAGCTGTCAGATGTATTTTCTCAGCTTTTCTATTCTGATCTGTAGCCTGTGTTGCCATGCTGGTTTTGTGGGTTTCTTCTGTGTGTTGGTTGGTTCTCATCTCTGCCTAGTGTGTATATTTAGTGTAGTGAGTGCTTCTATATAAACCAGTAGTTGTAACTTTTCCATAGTTGTATTTTCATTTATTTTGTTGTGTATGATTGTGTTGATAGTTTTTATTGTTGTTTCGACTTGTGGGTTATATGGTGGTCTATGCAAGAATGGCCTAATGTCTGTATTTGTGTCTTTGTATTCTATATATGTCAGCTGAAATTTCTCTTCTGTATCTAACATGTGCGTCACTTCGTGTTCTTTTTGTGCTTGTACTGGTGGCTGTCTTAAGATTTCATTTTCCTCTGATTGTTTAATTGATGCGTGTTGGTCTTTGTTTGTTTGCTCTGGGATGTTTGAGTCCATTACTGTATTTTCTTCTTTTTCTGATTGCACATTATTTTGTTCCAGTATTTGTTGTACTTGTTGTTTGATGTTTTCTAATTCTGACTGGGGTATCCGGTTATTTTTGATTATTACACTGATCTGATCAGCTAGTTGCTGTTCTGTTAAAAATTTTAATTCTGGGTATCTGGTAATAAATGTTGTGTATACTTGTGATCTGTATCCAGTTGTGTTGGTTCCTAGGTTTGTTGCTTGGTAATAACAGAACATGAGGTGTTGATTAACTTCATCTGACCATCTCATCCTCTGTCTTTTTTTTCCTTCTAGGGTGGTTGCAGGAAGCATATCCTGCAAAACACCTCTATTAGGATTTAAATCATTTTCCAGTTGGCTAGCAGTGTCGTTACCATTGTGGGCGGGCATAGGGTTCAAGCGTCATCCCCGACCATGACGGCACTTGTCCGAGGCTTCTTTAGTTCTGTCCTGAACCAAGTAATCACCCTAAAAGGGGGGTTAGCCCTATTAGTGGTTTGTTCTCTTCGTCGCCTTTTACAACTGGCAGAATATACCGGAGGCCTATTCTTTTCCCGGGCCTCCACAGGGTTTATTATTATTATTATTATTACTATTATTATTATTATTGCTTTGATCATTAACAACATACTGTAATATAACAACAATGCCTTTGGCATATAACAGTACGGAAAATACATGTGAGTAGAAGTTTTTTTCAGCTTTTTATTATGTCGGGTCGTATTGACCCAAACAGTACATTTGTTTAGTAAATGTGAAGAGAACAGCAGAGTTAAATACTCAATGGATTTCTTGTTGAGCTGAACACATTTGTGGCATCTTTCTTCCAGCATCATTAACCCACCTAAAAGTCTTATAGAAACAAGATTTTATTCTCAACTTTCCTTTGCATTTGGAGATCAGTTATTGCTTGAATTTGTTGAGAAGTTGTACTTTGCCATTATGATTTTATCATGTTGTAAGTAATCAATAAGCAGGATTCCATCTCTATCCCAAGAGGCACATGAGAGCATCTCGCCTACTGATCTTAGTGTTCTGAACTTCTTTGGATGTTGTTAGCCACTGTGTCTCTCCATTATACAGGCTTTCTTTGGTCTCTGGATCATTCTTGTATATCCAAGTTTCATCCACTGTGATGAGAAAATCCAAAAACCCCACAGGATCCCGGTAAAACTTGACAACATGGACTGTGAAGCAACCATTCATTCAAGCTTTTGGTCTGTATTGAAACATTGTGGAACCCATTTGGCTGAGAGCTTTCTCATATCCAAAATGTCACAAATAATATGACCCCCATATTCTCAGGATATTCCCAGGGTCTCTTCTATCTTTTTAGCCATTATCCTTTGGACATCCAGGATCACAGAATTAACAGCATCTACAGTTTCCAGAACTGTGACTTGAGTTGGCCTTCCAGGATGCTTATCCTCTTCACTTTTCAAATGCCCTGTTTTATAAGTAGCAACCCAATTCTTGATAGCAGAGTAAGAAGGGCAGTTGCTGCCCAATGTACCAGACATATCATCATAAATTTGTTTGGCCATATCCCCTTTTAAATAAGATGATCACAGCATGACTCTCTTTCACTGTGAATTCTCTATTTTCTTGCAACATATTTATTTCAAACCTGCACAGGAAGAGAGAGAGAGAGAGAGAGAGGGGGGGGGGGGGGGGGGGGGATCGTTACTGCTATGCAATTACTGTCACATGTAATGTAAAAAACAACATTTAACACAAAAACATTGGAATGAGCCTATACCTATTTTAGCTAGGAAAAGCCAAAGACTTATCAGCACCCACTCATAATCTCTGTGTGTTCTGAGAGTAAATCATCATCAGTGTACTCATTGCTGAGTGTCATGATCCCATTATCCAAGTGTCTCCATCTTGGGTGGTTACCCACTTTCTCTTAGATTCTGCTGAAGATGTAGATTGAAGAGCTTCTTGATATGATCCATCATCCCGCTCTTCCCTTCACTCTTGTGTTGTCAGTCTTTCCTTCCATAAGTATTTTTTCTAGACTTTCTGCATTTCATCTCAGAGTATAGCCAAAGGACTGGAGAATATTTTGGTTCAATGAGTGGAAAGCCACCAGGAGATTAAGTTACTTGCTAGTGTACATATTAGTTCTTATTTTTTTCTGTTTTATATGCAGCATCCTGCACCAGCACCAAAGCTAAAATCTGTCAATATGCTGCTTGTCTTTGCCCTTGAGGGTACACTTTTCATATCCATAAAAAAAGACAGAAAAAAACAAGTATTTTGACAAGCTGGATCTTTGTAATGTTCCTTGTCACTGTCCTGCCAGATATCGGAGAACTTCTTCATAGCCCTCACCCTAGCATAATCAACCGTCTTTATCATCATTGCAATTTCCTGTATGGTAGGTGGCTGTTGCAAAACAGCTCGAAGACTGTCCAGCATCCAAATCCTTTAACTAACCTGTAAGTTGAAGAGGGGCAGCAGCCTTTTCAGTAGTTGCAGGGGCAACAGTCTGGATGATTGACTGACCTGGCCTTGCAACATTAACCAAAACAGCCTTTCTGTGCTGGTACTGCGAACGGCTGAAAGCAAGGGGAAACTACAGCCGTAATTTTTCCCGATGGCATGCAGCTTTACTGTATGGACAAATGATGATGGCGTCCTCTTGGGTAAAATATCCCAGAGGTAAAATAGTCCCCCATTCGGATCTACGGCGGGGACTACTCAAGAGGACATCATTATCAGGAACAAGAAAACTGGCGTTCTACGGATCGGAGTGTGGAATGTCAGATCCCTTAATGGTTAAAGTTAGATATAGTGGGAATTAGTGAAGTTCGATGGCAGGAGGAACAAGACTTTTGGTCAGGTGAATACAGGGTTATAAATACAAAATCAAATAGGGATAATGCAGGAGTAGGTTTAATAATGAATAAAAAAATAGGAATGCGGGTAAGCTACTACAAACAGCGTAGTGAATGCATTATTGTGGCCAAGATAGACACAAAGCCCATGCCTACTACAGTAGTACAAGTTTATATGCCAACTAGCACTGCAGATGATGAAGAAATTGATGAAATGTATGATGAGATAAAAGAAATTATTCAGGTAGTGAAGGGAGACGAAAATTTAATAGTCATGGGTGACTGGAATTCGAGAGTAGGAAAAGGGAGAGAAGGAAACATAGTAGGTGAATATGGATTGGGGTTAAGAAATGAAAGAGGAAGCCGCCTGGTAGAGTTTTGCACAGAGCATAACTTAATCATAACTAACACTTGGTTCAAGAATCATGAAAGAAGGTTGTATACATGGAAGAATCCTGGAGATACTAGAAGTTATCAGATAGATTATATAATGGTAAGACAGAGATTTAGGAACCAGATTTTAAATTGTAAGACATTTCCAAGGGCAGATGTGGACTCTGACCACAATCTATTGGTTATGAACTGTAGATTAAAACTGAAGAAGCTGCAAAAAGGTGGGAATTTAAGGATATGGGACCTGGATAAACTGATTAAACCAGAGGTTGTACAGAGTTTCAGGGAGAGCATAAGGGAACAATTGACAGGAATGGGGGAAAGAAGTACAGTAGAAGAAGAATGGGGAGCTCTGAGGGATGAAGTAGTGAAGGCAGCAGAGAATCAAGTAGGTAAAAAGATGAGGGCTAGTAGAACTCCTTGGGTAACAGAAGAAATATTGAATTTAATTGATGAAAGGAGAAAATATAAAAATGCAGTAAATGAAGCAGGCAAAAAGGAATACAGATGTCTCAAAAATGAGATCGACAGGAAGTGCAAAATGGCTAAGCAGGGATGGCTAGAGGACAAATGTAAGGATGTAGAGGCTTATCTCACTAGGGGTAATATAGATACTGCCTACAGGAAAATTAAAGAGACCTTTGGAGAAAAGAGAACCACTTGCATGAATATCAAGAGCTCAGATGAAAACCCAGTTCTAAGCAAAGAAGGGAAAGCAGAAAGGTGGAAGGAGTATATAGAGGGTCTATACAAGGGCGATGTACTTGGGGACAATATTATGGAAATGGAAGAGGATGTAGATGAAGATGGAATGGGAGATACGATACTGCGTGAAGAGTTCAACAGAGCACTGAAAGACCTGAGTCGAAACAAGGCCCCAGGAGTAGACAACATTCCATTAGAATTACTGATGGCCTTGAGAGAGCCAGTCCTGACAAAACTCTACCATCTGGTGAGCAAGATGTATGAGACAGGCAAAATACCTTCAGACTTCAAGAAGAATATAATAATTCCAATCCCAAAGAAAGCAGGTGTTGACAGATGTGAAAATTATCGAACTATCAGTTTAATAAGTCACGGCTGCAAAATACTAATGCGAATTCTTTACAGACGAATGGAAAAACTGGTAGAAGCCGACCTCGGGGAAGATCAGTTTGGATTCCGTAGAAATACTGGAACATATGAGGCAATACTGACCTTATGACTTATCTTAGAAGAAAGATTAAGGAACAGCAAACCTACGTTTCTTGCATTTGTAGACTTAGAGAAAGCTTTTGACAATGTTGACTGGAATACTCTCTTTCAAATTCTAAAGGTGGCAGGGGTAAAATACAGGGAGTAAAAGGCTATTTACAATAATTTGTACAGAAAGCAGATGGCAGTTATAAGAGCGAGGGGTATGGAAGGGAAGCAGTGGTTGGGAAGGGAGTGAGACAGGGTTGTAGCCTCTCCCTGATGTTATTCAATCTGTATATTGAGCAAGCACTAAAGAAAACAAAAGAAAAATTCGGAGTAGGTATTAAAATCCATGTAGAAGAAATAAAAACTTTGAGGTTTGCCGATGACATTGTAATTCTATCAGAGACAGCAAAGGGCTTGGAAGAGCAGTTGAATGGAATGGACAGTGTCTTGAAAGGAGGATATAAGATGAACAGCAACAAAAGCAAAATGAGGATAATGGAATGTAGTCGAATTAAGTCGGGTGATGCTGAGAGAATTAGATTAGGAAATGAGACACTTGAAGTAGTAAAGGAGTTTTGCTATTTGGGGAGCAAAATAACTGATGATGGTCGAAGTAGAGAAGACATAAAATGTAGACTGGCAATGGCGAGGAAAGAGTTTCTGAAGAAGAGAAATTTGTTAACATCGAGTATAGATTTAAGTGTCAGGAAGTCGTTTCTGAAAGTATTTGTATGGAGTGTAGCCATGTATGGAAGTGAAACGTGGATGATAAATAGTTTGGACAAGAAGAGAATAGAAGCTTTTGAAATGTGGTGCTACAGGAGAATGCTGAAGATTAGATGGGTAGATCACATAACTAATGATGAAGTATTGAATAAAATTGGGGAGAAGATGAGTATGTGGCACAACTTGACAAAAAGAAGGGACCGGTTAGTAGGACATGTTCTGAGGCATCAAGGGATCACAAATTTAGCATTGGAGGGCAGCGTGGAGGGTAAAAATCGTAGAGGGAGACAAAGAGATGAATACACTAAGCAGATTCAGAAGGATGTGGGTTGCAGCAAGTACTGGGAGATGAAGAAACTTGCACAGG
The DNA here is from genome assembly GCF_021461385.2 of Schistocerca piceifrons. NCBI lineage: Eukaryota > Metazoa > Arthropoda > Insecta > Orthoptera > Acrididae > Schistocerca > Schistocerca piceifrons. The sequence goes on from NC_060145.1 coordinate 268,619,891, forward strand.
ATAGGGTAGCATGGAGAGCTGCATCAAACCAGTCTCAGGACTGAAGACCACAACGAACAAAGTTGTAATCATGCTCCTCAATAATTATCTTGGATTTGGACATGATGAGATTGATGTCTAATCCCCATGATAGACTAACCCCCTTTACTTCTGTCAGTAGCCTAGTAAGTTCACCTTCGCTGCTTACTAAAGGCATGGTGTCATATGCAAATCAGAGTTTGTTAACATTTCTTCCACCAACTGACACATTTTAGAGCTTCCCTAATGAGTTTCTGGCATATATGTTGTACTGTTAGGTGATATGACACTTTTAGATACTTTGGAGAAATCAAATGTTTCAGCACTGGAGCACTGGTCTTCACAGTTGTGAGGCTATCAGTGTATAGAATTCTGACCAGTGCTATCAAGTGCAGTGGGACATTGAATATTCTTAGATGTCTTTGTCACCTTTATGTGTGTATATGAGAGAGAAAGTAAGTCACGAAATTAACAGACTCAGACCCTTGCTTTAGAAATGTCATACACAACAATGAGCAGACCTACTAAAATCATTGTAACAATGAGAGGAATTCATTGCCACTAATACAATAACTGTAGAATTATTATTATGGAAATTCATATTGCCAAATATTATACTGTTATTGACATATACAGTTTTACTACTGCTCTTACATAATATGCAGAAAAACGTCCATAAAGTGTTGACACATTAAAGAAGAGTCGCTGGTTCACTAGAGCCCGTTTCTTAGCATCTTTAGGATACAGAGAGTCATCTTTTGCATACTGATCCACCAAGTATGCAATAATAACATGGCTGTTAAAGTAATGGAGTGTTATTAGAATTATTTTAATAACATAGAAAAAGTTAAATATTCATCAAAATCACACAAAAAATAGACAAAATGGGTGACAGAACGAGACTGAATGAACAGTTCATTTCAATTTTATTTTAAACAGCACATAAAAAAATCCTTATCATTCTAGGTACATCTCAAGTAACTAAAGTATGATATTATTCAGAAGAGGGGAGCAAACAGTACATTGCATAAAATAGATAATCACACTTCTTACAGTGGTCTCTCTAAGGATTTTGGAATACTTACATACTTCTCAGTACACTTTCTTCTGAAAATTCTTTGTTGCCAACAACAAATATCAGTTTTAGCTAAACTATGATTTACAAATTATAATACCAACCAAAAAAATGATTTTCTTACAGGCTTCACCATTTGTGTAAGATTTAGACTGGAGTTATTAACTCTGCTGCAAAGGTGTTCAACAAGCTCTCAACTCACATGAAGCAAGAAACTGGGAGTCAATATAACACGTATCATTAGCCACTTGGTATAAAAATTATATGATTATCTGCATTCAAGGAGTAAAATTTCGAGGTAGCTACATGGCAAGTCGCAATGTTTATTCTAAAGTAGTAGTCTTTTTTAAACATACCTTTGCAGTTAAAATACAGTGTTTATTTTCATTGAAAAATACCAGTACAATCCAGTAAATATTATGCTATCAATTGATAAAAAATAATATTTATTTAATACAAGTTAGGAAGCAGATGCTTTAACAAAAATAGTGGCTTTCTCTCTAATTTACTAGGTTACATTTAGCTGATGTGATCAAATTCACATATAGTATTAATGCAGTGTACAGATTAAGTTTCTATGAACTTTGTACAGTAGGAACCAACTGAATGAGGCAGTGTAGTTGTTAAGACACTGACTCCATATGTGGGAGGATAGAGTTTGGTCTGACTCGGCATCCTGATTTAGGTTTCCTGAATCATTTTGGACAAATATAATTATTATTTCAGTAAGGTATCAGCTGACCACTTGTTCTATCCTCATATATATACTTATATATTCTGTAAGTTGATGATACCTCCCAAGGGGATCACAACACTTCGGTGAGTTCATATTTGGCTACCATGGGGGCCCAGCTTTTGCAGCACGTCTTCTCTTTCTGCGCTACATGTCTACCTTCTTGCTATTCTTTTTTCCCTTGGGAAACATGTCTTGCATTTTTTCAGGAATGTGTGTTGCAGCTTGATAGCCCAGCATTGTAACCTGTTTTTCTTTCTTTCTTCATTCTCCATCTCCTCTCCTTCCTTCCTTTTGGCATTTGAGGTTTCTCTTCGTTTCTTCTTCCTCCCTGTGAGCTGGCTGCTACGTCTGATGTGTAACAGGTGACTGTGTGTGATGTGTGATTTCCAGCCCAGGTTGCACATACCCCCTGGTACAGGTCAGGCCGAGGGAGGGGTGATAGCCTGTGCTGTTACCTTCCCAACTGCCAATTGGTCCCTCTGTCAGGAGTTCGAAAAGTGTGACCTTCTGAGGTGTAACAATCAACTAAGACTTGTGAGTCCCTCTCTGAGGGAGGCCCCCAGTTGGAAGGAGCTTGCCATCAGAGATGCTGGCAATCATGGTAGCTATTTTTGCAATGAGCCAATAACAATCTCAGTCTATGTCTGCTAAATTTAAACAGAATGAGGCTAAAGATCCAAAGACTCTCCCAGCTGCATGTTGCTTCCTCACAGTATCACGTACTGAAGATAGTCCTTATCTGTAGTTAATACGTTTATTACTCAGGAAGGTGTTGATGCAGTTGCAGGCTGTGTGAAATCCTGTTCTCACTTAGGTAATGGGACTTTGCTTCTAGAGACCAATTGTGATTCTGAAGCCCAACAGCTTCACTTGTCCATGGCTATCTGGTTCGTGTAGAGGCCCAGCAAACACTGATTTCTTCACATGGTGTTATTTACACTTGGCTGCTTGATGGTCTGACAGAGGGAGAAATCCAAACTTACTCTTTGATCAGTGTGTCACTGTGCTCCATGGAAAATGTTAATGCAACCTTGGTTCCTACATGCACTGTTTTTCGTATGATTGATCGAGTAGTGCTTTCATCAGAGAGCAAAGCAGGCTATGAAGTTATCACAGTCTGATTATACTTTCCAAACTTGAGTTTCCCACCAGAGTCAGCGTTACTACCACACTCATGTGTCCTGTCAAAACATGGTCAAATTTGTTACTTGTGGTAGGGACACTCTCGAGGGTGAGGGCCCACTTCCTACTCCCTGCTGTATCAATTGTAATGGTGACCATACCACCTCATCCGTTGAATGTCCCATATGTCTTAATGAACGAGCCATCTATGAGATCTGGATGAAGGAAAAAGTACCTTACCCTGTCACTAGCAAGTTATTGCTATTCGAAATACCTGCATTTTTATCATCCGGCAATTTTAGTACTGTTCTTGCTATGCCTTGCCTGCTGAAGGATGTGGTCAGCCAGGTTTACAACTTCCATTTCAGCACTGCAGTTGTCAAATCACTCAGTATCATGGTAGCATCCCCACCTCCTTCTGCAGCTGCACAAAAAGCCACCAAATCTTTGCCCCCAGTAGCAAAAACAGCTGCTACACAACTGGAAGGACAGAAAGGATAAAAGGAATGCTCCTGCAATGACTTTTTACATCCCTCCAGCCAAAAACTATCTGAATCTTTGTCTGCCAACCAGGAAGGCCTTAAGAAATCGAATAAAGTCAAATGGTCATCTCCTTCCTTGACTCAGAGATCCTTTTCAACGGTGTCACCGCATGATACCCTCACCCGGCTGCTCTCCATTTTGCCAGTAAGCACTGCCTATCATTTTTCTTCCCTGGAATCCGCAGTCTGACCCAGAGAGAAAGCCAATGCCTCTGCAAATTTCTTGGAACAGGGTCCTCCAGCCTCTGAATCCTGTAGCAATGCATCTTCGAAGGCTGGCTCTTGGCAGCCCTTTCCTTTGTTCCCTTCTCCCCATTCCCCTTTGTGACTCCTCTCCAATGGAATGTTTGTGGCATTATATCCAACAAGGAGGAATTATGGCTGCTCTTGGAATCACAGCATCTGGTTGTTTTCTGTCTCCAAGGAACAAAATCACATCTTCGCAACCACTTTGATCTCCCATGTTTCTTTCCAGTTTGCTTTGACCTTCCTCCCAATGACAACATTCCATCTCATGGGGGAGTTATGCTGCTCATCCAGGATGATCTCCATAGCCAAACCATCTCACTGAACACTGACTGCAAACTGTTGCAGTCTGCATTTTCCTTTCTTGCTTCAACTTTTTTCTTTGAAATGTCTACATCCCTCTGTCATTCACTGTCACTAGAGCAGAGTTCCTCCAGATTATTGGTCGACTTCCTCAACCCTTTTTTGCCCCCTGGTGACTTTAACATGCACCATCCCCTCTGGGGCTCTTCAAGATCCTGTTTGAGAGGTGCCTTCTTGGCTGACCTTTCTAATCAACTCAACCTCATCTGTCTTAGCACTGGAGCTCCCACATTCTCTCCAGACTCCATGTACACTTATTCCAATCTGGACCTCTCATTCTGCCCTGCCCAGCTTGCCTGTCATCTCAAGTGGCCCATTCTCTCTGACACGTACTCAAGTGACCATTTGCCATGTGCTCTCCATTTGCTGACTCCTACCACACCTATGTACAAATCAAACCGACAGCTTTCTAAGGCCAACTAGGGCTTCACTCCTGTCTCGCGACCTTCAATGAATAACAAAATGGTTCAAATAGCTCTGAGCACTATGGGACTTAACTTCTGAGGTCATCAGTCCCCTAGAACATAGAACTACTTAAACCTAACTAACCTAAGGACATCACACACATCCATGCCTGAGGCAGGATTCGAACCTGCGACCGTAGCAGTCATGTGGTTCCAGACTGTAGCACCTAGAACCGCTTGGCCACACTGTCCGGCTCAACGAACAACATTCTCCCAGCATTCATGACTAGGTAGAGTACCTTATGAACATTATCCTTAATGCCGCGGAGCATTCCATACCTGGCACTTCATCTTTACCGCCCCTTGTCCCGCTCCCCTGGTGGACTAAGGAGTTCCGTGATGCGATTTGCATGTGGAGATGTGCTCTCTGCATTTTTTATTGTCATCCTATGATAGCAAACTGTATTTGATGAGTTGCGTGGACAGTGTCATCACATTCTTTGGGATAACGAAGAAGCTAGCTGGATTTCATTTACTAATTCCTTTAACAGTTTCACTCTCTCTTCTATCATGTGGGGCAATCTCCATTGGCTATCTGTGATCAATTTCATTCTCTGATTTCTGGCCTGACCATAGCGGATAATGACATTGTGGACACTATTGCTTTCTCAAACACCTTAGACCGCTATTTTGCGGAGATTTCAAGCTCCACACACTAACACCTCACCTTCCTTCCTCAGAAACATGTGCAGGGGGCTCAGGTGATACCATTCTCCTCCCAGAATCGTGAATGTACAAAGCTGCCTTTACTTTGAGGGAGTTAGTCATTGTCTCCTTCTTGTTGTACCTACAGTAGAAGCACCTTTTTGCCACCATCCCTGACAATCAGACTCAACCAAAGACCAATGCTGAATCCTGCCTGACTCAGTTCACTACTTCATCCAACTGTGATCCACCCCCACTGCCCCCTAAATGCTGCCATTAACTTTCCACATTTCTTAAACTCAAACCTTGCCTCATCATCAATCCCTAAATCCCTTGACATGCAAGCTAACCTTACACTGTTCTGAACCACAGAGATTACTTGGCAGAAGGACTCCGCCAGCTGTCATTAAGCCATCTACAAATCCTGCCATAGTGAGCTCATTTGAGAAGTCCAGCGGGATCTTCAGTCTTTCCTCAAATCCTAAGGCCCATCCCAGGACCTCTCCCAGGAGTACATCTCTCTCCTCACTCCTATCAGTCCCCTCACTCCTTTTACACGCTTCTTAAAGTCCATACATGCAACCACCCAGGATGCCCCATGGCAGCTGGTTACTGTGCCTCAAATGAGAGAATTTCTTCAGCCTGTCATCCACAACCTACTCTCCTACATAAAAGATACCAACCATTCCCTCCACTGACTCTCCACAGTTCCTGTTCCTTTACCACAAGCTGCCCTACTTGTCATTATTGATGCCACCTCTCTTTACACTAACATCCCTAATGACCATTGCCTTGCTGCTGTTGAATATTACCTCTCACAGTGCCCAATGGATTCCAAACCTACAACTTCTTTCCTAGCCATGATCAACTACCATATATCATCACCCTAATTACTTTTACCTTGACAGCATCACCTACAATGAAATCCAGGGTACAGCAATGGACACCCGTATGGCATCATCCTATGCCAACCTATTCATGGGCCATCTAGAGGAATCCTTTCTAACCACCCAGAACCTGAAACCCTCACATGGTTCAGATTCATTGATGACACCTTTGTGATCTGAATTGAGGGTATGGACACCATATCCACAGTCTTCCAGAACCTCAATGCCTTCTCCCCAATATGCTTCACCTGGTCCTCTTTAACCCAACAAGCCATCTTCCTTGATGTTGATTTCTACCCCAAAGACAGTTACATCAGTACCTCTGTCCATATCAAACCTACCAACCACCAGTAATACCTCCACTTCAACAGCTTTCACCCATTCCATACCAAGATGCCCCTTCCATGCAGCCATGGTCATTGCATCTGCAGTGACAATCAGTCCCATCTTAAATACATTGAAGGTCTCACTGGGACCTTCACAGACCGTAATTACCCTGACAAACTTGTAGAGAAACAGATCCCCCATGTCCAATGCTTTATATCTCCAGCCACCACCCCCACTTCCCAAAGTACCACTGTCTGCCCATAGATAGTGGGAATTCCCATCATGACTCAGCACCACCCAGGACTGGAGCAACTAAATCACATTCTCCACCAGGGTTTCAACTAACTCTGAAATGAGGAATGTTCTACTCAGTATCCTTCCCACCCCTCCCACAGTGGTATTGTGTTGCCTACTGAACCTACACAATATCCTTGTACAACCCTACCCTGCTTCCAGACCCCTTGCCTCATGGCTCATATCCTTGTAATAGAAGTAGATGCAAGACCTGTCACTTACATCCTCACACCAGCACCTACTCCAGTCTTGTCACAAGCATCACGTATCCTACCTGTACCTGTGAGATGAGTCATGTGATCGACAAGCTAAGCTGCAACCACTGTACTGAATTCCATCTGGGCAGGACAACCAACAAACTGTCTGTCTGCATGAATGGCCACCAACATACTGTGGTCAAGAAACAGCTGGACCACCTAGTTGCTAAGCACGTTGGCCAACCCAGTGTTCTCCATTTTAATGACTGCTTCACAGCCTGCACCATCTGGATCCTTCATATCAACACCAACTTTCCTGAACTTCAAGGTGGAAACTCTCCCTGCAGTATATCCTACGTCCCTACAACCTTCCTGGCCTCAACTTTTGTTAGTATTGTCATACACCCACCTATCCCATTCCTGTTCACACTCTGGCACTACACAGTCCTCTATTCCATCTGCATATCAGTTTTGTGACAAAGCTGCCTGACTTATGACTGTGGACCATTATGGAACTCAACCTCCAGGTATTGAATGTACCTCACAATCCACCAACCTATGAAGGGAGGGTCAGAGCAATGTCAAATGTTGATGTCACTTTACCAAATATGCAGCAGCATGCTGCGTGAAAGGCTGGAAGGATGCGAGTGGAATGACATTGAGTGACCACAATATCATACACTATACCATCACTGGAATGGAAATCCAAGACTCCACAGAAAACACGCTTAAAAGGCCCAAATAAAAGCTCGAGGACACTAACTGGGAAGAACTAAGAAGAATTTTTCAGTGTCCAGGAAGTATATCACTGGGTGATAACGTAGACGTTAAAGCCCAAGAATTGACACTGGCTCTACATAGAGTGATGGAGGCATCGATAACTGTCAGCAGAGGTCTTCTAAAGGAGTACTTTGCATCTGGACCGAGGTGCTGCATAAATTAAGATGCTAAACATGAAGAGTCAGAGAGCTATAACAGAACACCATAACCCAAGAAGAAAAAGTCCAAAGGTTGCATAGATACACATATGTCAAACAAGATTTTAAGGAATATTTGTGGAAAACAAAAAATGGAGTGATGGAAGCAATTTGTGGAGGCTAACTTAGAAATCGATCCCTGGGTGTACAATATAACATAGTCTGGGAGAAAGTACAATCACCAACAGTCTCATCCATGCTCAGAAGGAATGATGGGCTGATATCAGAAAGTTGGGAAGTCAGCTGCCCTGCTAGGGGAAACACTACTTCCTGATGATGAAGAAGAAGGCAATAGCTTAAGTTACAGAAAATGTTGTGGGAAGAACATAGAAACAATAAACTTGTGTACCCCTTTGCACAAGAAAAAATTAGATAAATAATTTTAAGACTGAAAAAGGCAAAATTTCCAGGACCAGACAGCATCCCTGCCGAAGTAATACTAGTCTTATGTGACCAATTAGATAGTTACCTCTGTGATATGACAATGAGTGTCTCTGGCAAGGAAGGGTCCCTACACCATGGAAGAATGCTGAAGTGGTAATGATTAGTAAAGGGAAAAATAAGGATCCAATGAAATCCGAATCCTACATACCAATTTGTCTTTTGAATGTTCTTGGCAAGATATTTGAAAAACTATTATGCGAAAGATTACACTACGGGTCTAGAAGAGGCAAGTGAACTGAAGACAGAATTAGTAAGTCAATTTCACTAGTGACAGGCACTCATTCTACGTGTGCTCTAGAGATAACCTACAATGGTCGTCCTTCTTTGGTCGCCCTAGAGATTTGGAGTGTCCAGAAGCACCGTATAATTGCCTGAGAGATTACTGCCACAGATGATATGCTTCTTTAGCATGCCCAGGAAAGAAAGTAACGATGACAATAACAAAAGGCTGCCCATAGGATCAGTGTGCGGTCCAGAGTTTTGGGATGTAGCACTGGAGTCTACACTGCAGAAGTTACATGACAGCTGTAACATAAGTGGACTGATGGCATTAGCAGATGACGTGCTGTTCATTGTAAGTGGTGACTCTGCAAGAATCATAGAAGACAAATGTAATGCGGCGCTCCACGAACTTGGAGGCTGGTGTTAAAGTGTTAAATTGTCACTAGTACCACATAAAATAACGTAACTCTTGCTGAAAGGGAACTTAATAAGAAACCCTAAAATAAAATTAAATGATGTAACCGCTAGGAGAAGTGCAGCAATGAGATATCTAGGGGTATTTCTGGATGAACATTGTAACTTTGCACATCTTGTAGAAGAAGCAGGCAGAAAAGTTACAAACATGATGAATAAAATTATATCCATTGCAAATACGCAATTTCGGCTACCCTTGAAGACAGAGTATACCACCAGACCTGTATATGTTAGCATCAGTCATGGGGTATGGTGAGAGCGTTTGGGCTCATAGATTGCAGCTAGTGAAGCCAGCCTCAGTAGTGAGAATAGTTGAATGAGGTGTGCTACTAAGATTAACGGCCGCCTACTGCAAAAGACGCTTTGTTAGTAATTCTGGGAATATGCCCACTGGACTTGGAAATTAGGAAAAGGGGAGCCTTCAACTGGCTAAAGAATGGTAATCAAATGGAAGTATGAAGGGTGCTTTGAACTGAGGCCAGTTCGAAAAAGGCAATTAAAGATTACGAATTACAACTGTGGCAGGGATGAATGGGACACTTCAGGCACAGGCAGGAGAATTTAAAATTTCTCCCTAACTTCAGGGTGAAATTAAAAGCGATATTTCTTAATCCATAGAGTGTTTGATACATTACCTGACTGCCCATGGCCCTTAAGCCATGTATCTATCGAAAATCATAAGACAAATGAATGATAGCTGTGCCTGCGCCAGTGTTGGGACACCAGAACACACACTGTGGAACTGCATTCTCTATGAAGATGCAAAGGGTATTAAGGATGTTGGATCCCATAGCAGCACCAAGGAGGGAGTCGACCTGATGCATCTTGGATGATATTGCAGCCGCAGTATCCAGGAAAGCCAAGGAAGACTTCACGAGGCGTCCAACCACAAGTTATCATACTGCCATCCGGCTAGACACATACTCTGCAGATAGAGGGAAGATAATTGATGTCGGCGACCACCGACTTAAATACTGTCCCAAGAATGAATACTGTATCATGGAAGTGTGGACTTTAAGAAGTAACAGTGATGGTGGTTTGCCTGCAGTAGTGGAAGCGGTGCTGACATGCTGCCTGAATCCCACGGAATCCGGCAGACTATGGTAGTTGACTGGGACAGTATGAAAGCAGATCCAGTAGTGGAGACAACCATCTATAAGCTAAATGCACCAAAATAAATGAACAAACAGAGAAAAAATTTTGTAGTCAGAATGAAATTTTCACTCTGCAGCCGCGAGTGCACAGATATGAGACTTCCTGGCAGATTAAAACTGTGTGCCGCATTGAGACTCGAACTTGGGACCTTTTCCTTTAGTGGACAAGTACTCTACCAACTGAGCTATCCCAGCACGACTCACGACCCATCATCAGGCCTTCAATTCTGCCAGTACTTTGTCTCCTACCTTTCAAATTTCACAGAAGCTCTTCTGTGAACCTTGCAGAACTAGCACTTCTGGAAGAAAGGATATTGCGGGGGCATTGCTTAGCCAAAGCATTGGGGGGTGTTTCCAGACTGAAATTGTCACTCTGAAGCTGAGTGTGTGCTGATGTGAAACTTCCTGGCAGATTAAAACTGCCTGCCACACTGAGACTCGAACTCGGGACCTTTTCCTTTAGCAGGCAAGTACTCTACCAACTGACCTATCCAAGCACGACTCACGACCCATCATCAGAGCTCCAGTTCCGCCAGCACCTTGTCTCCTACCTTCCAAACTGCACAGAAGCTCTTCTGCAAACCTTGCACTCCCCTAAGAAAGGATACTGCAGAGACACAGCTTAGCCACAGCCTGGAGGATGTTTCCAAATTGGAATTTTTACTCTGTAGCGGAGTGTGCACTGATATGAAACTTCCTGACAGATTGAAACTGTGAGCCAGACTGAAACTCGAACTCGGGACTTTGCCTTTCAGAGGGCAAGTGCTCTACCAATTGAGCTACCCAAGCAAGTTTCATATCTGTACACACTCCACAGAAGAATGAAAGTTTCATTCTGGAAACATCCCCTAGGCTATGACTAAGCCATGTGCACACAATATCCTTTCTTCCAGGAGTGCTAGTTCTGCAAGGTTTGCAGGAGAGCTTCTGTGAAGTTTCGAAGGTAGAAGACGAGGTACTGGCAGAACTGAAGCTGTGTTGGCGTGTCGTGTGTCGTGCTTGGGTAGCTCGGTTGGTAGAGCACTTGTCTGCAAAATGCAAAGGTCCTGAGTTTGAGTCTCGGTCTGACACACAGTTTTAATTTGCAAGGAAGTTTCAAATTCTGTAGTGCTTGTAGTAGATTAGTAACTAGGTAATTGGTTAAGGGTTTTAACATAGTTTTGTAGTAGTAGAAGTAGTATTTTTTAAACTAATTTGTTACCATCCAAGGAAATGTGATTTGTATGACCTATTTTAGCTTTTCAGATAATAGGCTGTAATTATGAAGAATAAATAAATAACTAATACACACCCACAGTCTTTTTACTTCTCTCCTTTTCCATCTGATGAAGCTCTAGCATACTTCTTTGCTTTGTACATATACAACTCCATACACAGTCAGCCTATCTGAAATGGGGCATGGACAGTGGTATGGTACCATTATTGATCTCTTGGGGTTACCCAGTGATCTCTGTAGTGGACACTCACACTTATGACATACACTGGAGTGGACTCTAGTAGTCATCACTGGTAGGAGTGGACATATAATTTTTGAAATAGCAACCATACAAGAGCACTTCATGTGACACTGCAGTCAGCTCAGGGTGCACTAGCTAACTGATATTCGCTCACTATCTGAGCTCACCTTGGCCTAAGTAATCACCCAAGACTGCCACCATTGCCAACTAAACCTCCCAGTCAGCCCAGCTCCTGACTCTATTTCCCAGACTTCCACATGCTGCTCACCAGCAATCTTCTACTTTGTGCCCAGCTTGGTTTAGGTGTGACTTCTGCACACACCAACATCCATCATGACAAGACCACAACTGCCAATGGACTTTATGGCACTTATAGAGTCTGAGCCACTGCTAACAATTGTGAAAGTTGACACGTCGCTGGAGGAAGATATCCCTGAGGTCCTGCCATTGTCACTAGTTGTTAACGAGCCATTGGCTGGGATGCCCGTCTCCTCTGCTCCCTGCATAGTTGTTCATGAATCCAACCTAGGCACCCCTGTTCCTATGGATGAGTAAAACGAGAAGGTATTTAATACCATATCACTCCAATAATGTGGAGAGGAACACAAAGAATGACCACAATATTATCTGTATGGCTCTCAGTTCTGCCTTTGGCAACCAAACGTTTAGGAGACATGGCAGACATATCACGCAGAGATGACTATTAGCCCTCTATGAGAAACAAGTACCATGCACAGTGGGTAATCCTACAGATCATATTTCACTACTGAAGCTACTGTTACACCAATTCTCAAATACAGATTTGACCTTGCTTTCTGTACCTGGACTTTGATTTGGATCACTGTGTGGTGTTGTGTAAGACAAATCTGATTTTCATTCATCAGAGCTGAGTTGGACTTGTGACAGTCATTTGTTATCAGTCAGAGAGAGAAGTCTGATTGTGGGATGTGGTTCAAGGCCACCCGCATGGCAGCCGGTGAGGCCGGCGGCGGAAGATGGTGAGCATTTGGTCAGCGGCAGATCGCTCCACGTGGACCACTCAGTTTCAAGCGGCTGGCAGTTCCGTGACTTCATGAGGGTTTACCCCATTCCAGCACACGGCTTGAAGACAATGCTTAATCCACGCTTGCATTGACTGCACACAAATGCAAACTAGTACAACAAAGTACGATACGGGAAATGAAAGGGGAATTGAGACGAATCATCCACAATGCTGATACGATTTATACGAATTTTACATCAAAAGATATTAAGTAAACAAGTCTGCAACATGTTTTGTTTATGTTTTGAATCAGTGTAGGTACAGAGTAAAGTGGGCACTCGTTTTAAAGATCTTGTCGAAACGCAACAATTGACAGACATGTATAATTTGCAGCATTAATACATCACTGGTAAAAAACCAATTATATTAATTTGCTTCTAATAATTAATTAAAACAAATAATACAAGACAGATACACGAACAACAAGGTAGTGTATGGTAGCGGGTGTCATTATACACATTTCAATATGATTCGTTTATGATATTTGCAATTACTATGATGTGTTGCCCTTTTAATTAATAAATCTTGCATAGTTTTGGCGATTTTTGTTTAACCTTTGGATACATGTAAATTATGATCAGCATTCAGAAAGAACGCTTAGAATCCATGCAGAAGAATAATATTGTTTAGTGGCGCAAATGGGCAAAAACTATTTTTGCACTCTGCAAAGATAATTGCAAAACATTAAAACATTAATTCTGGGCAAACTATTGCAGCTACAAATTTCTGTAACATGTGTTTAGTGATGGGAATTTGAGGAGGCATATAATGGTGCAAACATAATTAAGATTGCTCTTCTATGTAAAATATTTTGCAAAGAAGTGGTGATCAATGGAAAGCAGTTAGGTGACGTAGCTTGAGTAATTTCGGATTGAGGGTATTTAATCGGAGCTGAGACAAACCTCCAGGTCAGAGCCCTGTGCACCCTGCGCACCTTTGCTGACGTCGGACCTGTGTTGCTTGACACGACAGTATGGTGACGCTTTTACGATTCCAGAAGTGTTGAACTTAGCTGAATTTCGCGTGTGCAACCAAATGGGAGATATAATTATCACAAAGAATCTGGACTTAGGATATTTTCAATGTAGAGTACAGTAGGGACTGGGTTTTTTCATGCGATGTGTCTTTTGGTGATTGTTTTTGTAAGCAAATGGAACTTTGCTCCAAAATCGTACCTGTGGGACTCTGTTTACATTCGATTGCTGAAGCGCTACTGTAGGACTCTATTTTTGAGGATTTCGAATTGTGTTTTGGGATACCAACGGGACTTAGTTTCCACGTTAGACTCTAATTATTTTCACCAGGTTTAGGTGGTGGATTCTGAAACAGTACCATTGGACTTTAACGGTGTTTAAACGAGTCGCATCTTTGAATATTTTGTGGCATCTGACACTTATGCTTTTGGGCCAATGTCAAGTGAATTTTAAATCATCGGCATTAGGCCATGTTTGAGTGAACTGATCGTTTGCTAAATTTCAATCGACGTTATTCAGCATTCAGCAATTTTTATTGAAATAAGCTTGTTCAGTATCACTATTAGAAGATCGAGCAATAGTTGAAATGGCACGTATCAGTTTGGAAGATACCACAAGTGAAGGTAACACATTCGTTTGATTCGTCATTCGACTTCAGTCTCATTTGCTTACAAAAACAATCACCAAAAGACACAACACATGAAAAAACCCTGTCTCCAGGACCTATTGAAATAAGCTTGTTCAGTATCACTATTAGAAGATTGAGCAATAGTTAAAATGGCACGTATCAGTTTGGAAGATACCACCAGTGAACGTAACACATGCGTTCGATTCATCATTTGACTTCAGTCTCCAAGACTTGTACATTTGTACTTGTCAGACAGCAGAGATCATACCTGAGTTGCACGACAAGAGTCAGAGAGCAAAAGCATTTACAGCCCCATTCCCACTCCGCCAACTATCTCAGTTGGGGGCTCATCCCATACTGAAGCATTTGCAACCCTAGTCCCATTCCACCGACCATCGTAGACTCAAGCTACTTCTGATCTTAACATTCACTTTTGATTGTATTTTTGGTTATCAATGTATAGTCGCTCTTTGTGGCCGAGCGGTTCTAGGTGCTTCAGTCTGGAACCGCGCTGCTGCTATGGTCGCAGGTTCGATTCCTGCCTTGGGCATGGATGTGTATGATGTCCTTAGGTTAGTTAGGTTTAAGTAGTTCTAAGTCTAGGGGACTGATGACTTCAGATGTTAAGTCCTATAGTGCTCAGAGCCATTTAAACCATTTTTTTATAGTCGCTCTTGGATTCCATGTCATAAATGTTTTATAGCTGCTATTTGCCTAGTTATCATAGGACTATGACACATAAATAATCATTTTGTTACTTACCATATACCCTCATCTATAACTCAAAGTGTTGTCTGTAATGACTAGTACTATTAATCACATAGCTAATATGAAGGAAGACCTGAGCGGACTGGCAGTTGTCGCAAATGGTAAATAAATGTAATTTTTTTCTTGCAAATAGGTGGAAAGACCATTTCTTATTCAGTTATATGACCGGTAAATAAATACTGAAAATATAATACTTGTAAAATGTCTACGAATATGTGTCCAGAGTGACATAAATTAGAATGTCTAGCTGCAGGAAAAGCACATATGGGACACTGATTCAGTGGAAAAATCCTAAGAAAATGAAATCCACACATCAAAGAGGTAGCTTATTTAAAATAGCCCTGCTTAACCAATTCCTCAGTATTGCTCAGCAGTCTTGAACTTTACCAGGCAAGATTAGATGAGGGGATACAGGAGATCCAAAGAAGAGTCATGATTTTGTCGACGGTTCATTTAGTCAGCACAAAAGTATCATGATGAAGCTCACCAAACTCAAGTGGTAGCACTAGAAGAGCGGTGTTTTATATTGTAGAAAAGTATATGAGTAAAATTCCAATAACATTTGTTTGTGATTATGAATGATAGTTACAGTGGTGACATATACCAGAATAACAGTGTTATTTATCTACAAATCCTTGGTAAAAGCCTTCTGATATGGTCTGACTCATACAGTTTACTGGCTCATTTTGACTACTTTCCAGTCACATCACCACAACAAGTTAATAGCTATCAGTATGTCAAAGGTAGTTTGTTAATAATTAAATTTTGCTAGAAGTGTGCTCTATCTCTATATACATTCTCACATAACATGATAAGTTGTCTTTATTGGTTAATTCAAACATAGAATTCAAACAAGAGACAAGCCTGGCAACTTTTCTCCCACTGGTATGAATCATATGAAATTAAGATCATTGCAATTTGGCATTGAAATTTACAACACCCATTTTGCTGTATTTCCACATACTGTAATATTTTACACATGCACAAGCAAATACAGAATATCTCAGTGAAGTGCAAATTATCTCACCTCTCTGAAAGACAGAAACCATTATCATTTAGTGTTGGGACTGTATGTTGAGGATTCATTTTCAAAAACTCTGGTTTCAGATGGTCACCTGCTCGAAGATTGGTGAACTTTATGTTCAGCTTCACACCTATATCCTGAGCCACCATTTGAACTGTCATGCAAGGAGCACTGCCTGGCCAGTAGTAAAAGTCCATGGATGCCATTGTGAGTCTGTAAAAGTGAAAAAAAGACTTCAAAGAACATACAACTATGACGAAGCTGCTAATAGTTTTCGTACTGGGAAGACATGTGTGAGATCATTTTGGAGAGTGGACTTCTTCATAAATTGAATCTTTTCTAGAAAATTGTTGCAGGAGTATTTTTCATCCCAAAAAATTAGAGTGTTTTCATGCATCGCTCATTTATTCATTGTGTTCCATAGGTTCAATAAAGAATGATAACCTTCAGGGATGGGGTCACTCTTTGCTGCTTTGGATCACGTTCAGATTCCATCATATTGTTTCAAACGGTCCCTAGTGGTTCCATCCTTTACACAAGGGCAAAGGTTTTGGTCATACTACACTCCAGAGGACAATCAATTTGAATAGATGGCAGGTTCATCGTGTCCTTAGAGAATGGATGAATCATCCAGAGTGTGTCATCAATGTTAACATTTTCCAACACAATCGGCCCATTGTTCATTGCACTCTAAACCGTCATTTTCATCTGTGAAATATGTGTGAGAATCAAAGCCCCAAGGGAAGGGATGGTTTATTAACATCTTTGATGCCACCCCCTGAGGCCTTTTTGTGTTGATTCTGAGTGGTGGTGTGTCTGAAATGTTTTTCTCCTCTCCCTCCCCCCCCCCCTCCCCCCCCCCCCTCCTCCCATTAAGAAAACCACGTGATTTCAAAACTGGGCATCACGGTTCTGACCTCCATCACAAAGGAATCAAGAGAAGGTGTGAAATATAGGTAAGAAAGATTGTGACAACTTTCCCATCAAGTGACATAGCCACAGTGCTGTTGGACAAACTTTGGTGAAATTTGATGCTATGTGAGATTAGTAACCCACCTCACATGAAATTCTGATCTCTGGTGTCTTTTCCTGTATGTGTCAACACACTGCTGTCCAAAGCATTGTCAAGCTGGAGGGTGACGTTGTATGGCACCACACCTTTGCACGATTGTGGAGAAAGGTTGTAGACACCTTTGATACAAATTTCAACCTTCCGCATTGCAATGGGAGACAAGTATGGGGTTTCTATAAACTGACACTTTAATTCTGTTGCACATTGTATATGATCAAACAATTTGTGGCAGTGGCTAATAAAGTATATTTTTAATTCACTTGTGAATGGCTTAGAATTACCAATTTCATGTTTTGTATTACTTGGTAGTTTGTTGAATATCTTTGTACCAGACTACTTAATTCCACTTTGAAACCAACATAATTAGCTGAAGATCACATGAAACTTCTTTGTCTCTTATTCTAATTGTAGGAATTACATTTTGGCCAAAACTGATGTTTATTATCAGTTTCAGTAATAGAAAGTTATAAGGAGTAAAACTTCTGGGAAGTGGGTGTAAGAATTCCAAGATAGTTAAAGAGACCTCTGCAAGATGTCCACTTATCTACTTTACACAATATTCTCATAATTGCTCATTTCTGTTGAATAAACACTATTCTTGCTTTATGTTCCCTACACCAGAAGACAATTCCATAAGACAATGTGGAGTAAAAATAAACATAGTGAGCCAAAACCTTCATCTTCACATCAATACAATGAGAGATAATTCTTAGTGTAAAAGATGCTGAACTGAGTTTCTTCTTTAGTTTCCATTTTAGCTTTTCCTCCATTTGGACTCTTAAGAAAATTTACACAAAATTGTAATGTGGCTCATCAACAATTCTAATCTGAAATTCTTTTTTAGCTTTAGTAAATGGTATAGTACATGATGATACAAATTTTCAGTGAATTATCTGACAGTGAAAAAATTTACGGTACTGGTATTCAGTAAGTATTTATTTTTTGAACCACACTGACATGTTGATCAATTTGCACTTCAAAATAGCACATTGTTGGTTAAAAAATAGATGCCCAGTAGCATATGAGGGGGTACCCCAAAAAAATGGAATTACTTATAAAAACAAATTATTTTCAAATTGTGTACAAAACAACTTTATCCTTTTCAAAATACTCTCCATTACAACTAATAGATTTGTCCCGGATCTTGGGCATATCTTCCTCAATCGACTTCGAAGCTCTTGCTCGAGCGCAAACAAATGGTGACTCCTTGGCGAGCCTTTTATCTGAGAATAATCACTCTCTGCGCCTGGCGCACAAGATGATCACCGGCACATGCTCGGAGCTATGATGTGACACTTCCACTGGCGTGCCACGCCCCCTCATCCCCTCCTCTTTGCATGGCTCGGTGTTTGACGCACTGCACAGTCTCGGCCACCCGAGCATTTGCGCAACTACGCACATCATCGCCAAGCGTTTCGTAGGGCCTTCGCTTCGTAAAGACTGTCGCGACTGGTGTCGCACTTGTTTTTCGTGCCAGTGGTCCAAAGTCAGACGCCACTCCACACCCCCCCTCAGGCGTCTTCCACTCTCCTTCTGGAAGACTCCATCATATCCACATCGACATTGTCGGCCCCCTTCCCCAGGTGGATGGTTACCGATACTTGCTTACTTTTATCGACAGAACAACTAGATGGGTCAGGGAACCCCTCTGGCCGATATTTCGGCCGAAACAGTCGCCAACGCTGTCCTCTCCACATGGGTCACACGTTTTGGCTGCCCCAAAACCATTACTACATACCAAGGTCGTCAATTCAAGGCTGTCCTCTTCACAAAAATGTGCAAGCTCTTCGGCGTTGGCCGCATTCGCACGTCAGCCTACCACCCCAAATCAAATGGCTTAGTGGAGCGATGGCACCGCACATTAAAGACGGCGCTAATGTGCCACGAGGAACGGTGGTTACATGCCCTCCCGTGGGTACTGCTAGGCCTCCGTTCTGTATATAAAGTTGGCCTGCAGTGCTCAGTGGCTGAACTGCTCTATGGCGAGCCGTTGACCCTACCAGCCGAGTTTGTCGAGCCTTCACCACTCCAAGATACCATCGAATACCCAGTGCTAATCTAGAACATACAGCAGACGATACGAGCACAGAGAGCACCCACTCCGAAAGCACATACTCCGCCTAAAACATTTGTGCACGCCGATGCTTAGGGACGATACAGTGCACATCGCTCTGCAACCCCCATACACAGGCCCTTACAGGGTACTTAGGCACTCGTTGAATACATTTGACATCTGTATCAAAGGCAAACCCTCGATAGTGTCAGTGTCTCGACTAAAGCCGCCGTGGGTCACTGCAGACAACACCTCCAGCGACTCGATGCCACCGACCACGACGGACGATGACCTCCACACCGCCGCCTCCTCAAGGGACGACACGCCGGCCATGCCCCCTTCCCCAACGCCAGGAACCCTCACTGGGCAGAGACCAGGGTCCACACCCTTCACCCCACCCTCTCCTGCTACGCCCGTCACACACTTCTCACCAGACATTCAACAACCCACTACCATCCCCATCGACATCTCACACTTTGCACCATCTGACATCTGTATAACTACCACAAATGATTTTCTCTTAAACATCCACGCTCCCCCCCCCCCCCCCCCCCCTTCCGCCAATGATGAGACACCAACTTTCCGTTCTCCACTCCTCACCAATCCCCAATTCCTTAGATCCTTCCTTCCCACATTCAACCTTTCATTGAAGCCATGGGGACACTGTACGTGTTGTACCCCGTGTCTCCGTCTATTCTCCCCACCCCCTCTGTCATCACCTCACGAACCGGTCGCCACATACTCCCACTGGTGTGGCACCATGATTACATTTTTCCATCCAAACGGCTCGAAGCCCGGCCCCGGCCCGCCCATTTCCCCCTCCGGACGAAGACAGCGCAACACGTGCACCATCCCCCCACAAGAGCCAGAGCCTCGTGCTCCGCACTGCAAGGGGAGGGGGGGGGGGGCTCTGTGGCAACACTGATTGATGTGCCATAACATCTCTGGCGCACAAAAATTCTTCGGGCCAAGGCAGCCATTATGTTCTGTCTATGTGATACTTTCGATGTGTAATGACGTATATCTGAAGTGTGACAATAAATATGCTCATTGTTTTAACAAGTGGATCAACGGGTTGTTATTTATACCGATAAGGACCCAAAATTCCACAGGCTGATTTCCAAAACAACTCAGTTTTTTAATCACAAATACGGAAGAACGAAAAGAGGAGCTTCAAATCTTAGTGAAATGAGTATATAAAGAACCAATTACAAAAAGGTTATGTGCATGCCTTATTCTATGTACAGTAGTATAAGCTTTAAACGTACATCAGTGATCAAATTTGTGCTAATAACTGTATGTTTCAACATTTAAACCATTTATATACACATGTGGCGTCTCTGGTGCAGAGTGCTCTATCTTTGGCACCTTCCTTTTTTGGACTGGTTGTTCTTGTGTAAACTTTCAGCATGTAGATGTGTAACAGCCATTCTTTGTTATATGTACAAGTGACCAGTAAATGTGTATTCAATATTAAGTGTGTTATCTCTCAACTAATCTTCCGTGATAATCACAGTGGTGGCCCTGGCACGATCATCGTCTCGTGTTATTTGTGCTTGTTTTCGTCATTCTCAAACATCATGTACCAGACTGCATTTTTTCCACCACAATGGATGTACCAATGTCTTTCAGTGCAAGGGTAATGGGTCCCATCAACTATGCCGCTTGCGACCATGAGTGGACAAGTGTACCACCTGCTTCGAACTCGGTTAAAAGTAAATAGTTATCTATCCCTGGCCACGCCAGCAGCCACCTAACCTTACCCAGTTCAACATGGCCACCGCCTGGTGTGGCAGCACAACAGCCACAACATGGACAGTGCCTGCCACCTAACCACAATGTGGACGACCTTCCAGTTAAAGACACTGTGGTTTATCCTTCACATACGTCATTACCTTTGGGATGGCTTGACGTGCCAACAAAGTTCCAGGACTGTGAATCGAACATTTCTATACATGGTGTAGCACATTTTAATTTACGTAGTATCACAGCACCTCCCCCCGCACACTGTTTCAGTGACGACGGTTGTCTTGACTGCATTGGTTTCTGTGACTGTCACATCGTGGTTGCACCACGACCGCCTTCCGCTCACTTCCGTAACAGCACCAGCCATTCCACCCATGCTGGTTACCGGGTCCGCCATCCCATTACTCCACCATAACTGCCCCCCCTCTCTCTGTTGCATTGGTCCTGGCTGCTACACCTGCACTGTGTTCTTTGTCAGACTTGCCAATTGGACACACCTTGCCAGTTTATACGCCCACTCCCTCCATATCATGTGCTGCATATGGCCACTACCCCACCCAGACCTCAGGCAATGCACCGTTCACCACTACTGCACTCCCAGTGTCAGAGGCATCCTGCTCTGCCCGCATCAATCATCTGCCAGAGCTTCCTCAACATGTGTTACCAGGCAGGTTCCCTAAGCTTCCTGCATTGCAAAAAGACAACCCAAAAACTTGGTTCGCCTTCGTAGACCACCACCTGGACATCCACAGCATTTCCAATGACGGCGCAAGTTTTGTCTGCCTGGTGAGCCATCTCCATGCACATACGGACTCATCAGCGACTTGCTCCTCTCCACCTCGCACAAATATTCGATGGCTAAATCACTGCTTATTGAATGCCTTTCCTGCCTTCCAGCAGTGGCTATCCATCACATCATCCAAGAGGAGCATCTCAATTACCGCACTCCTTCACAATTTTGGCAGCACCTATGTGCATTAATCGACGACCAAGCATTGTTTGACACTGCCCTTTGGACGTTGTGGATGGTCAAAATGCCTTTGGATCTGCAGCTTCATCTACTGTCTCACATCACTGATCCACTCAAGGTTTGGTTACACAAGGCGGATCAGGCTTATGCCACCATTCGTCAACGATGCTGCCTGTCACTACCGACATCTTGTCCACCCTCAATTGGCTCACCTGTGCCTCTGGTTCCGCACTCTGCTGGCAGATGCTGGTGCGCTCACCTCGGCGCCTCAGATGCCCTTCAGGAGCTGCCACCTAGCAGCCTACAGGATCTACTGTCAGTGGGCTCCTGACAGCCTCCGACCTCGCCCGAGCAGTGGCCCAATCGGCTACTGGCCCCACTGCAGTCAGCTGCAACCCCCACCTACACTGCATCGTCCTCCAAACTGGCCTACCCACTGTGCTGGTTCCACGCTACTTACGGGGATGCCACTCGCAACTGCCGTGCGCCCTGCACCTATCCAAACAAGACTAGCAGGCACGTTTAAGTCCCACATCCCACCATGTACCTTCACGGTGCCTATCTTCTGACGCTGCACCACTCACTTCAGCGACTTCACGCCTCTATGCCACAGATGTCTCGACTGGCATCTGCGTTCTCGTCAACACTGGTGGCTGACGTTAACATCATACCAGCCAAGCACGATGTCGACGCGCTGTCCCCCTCTACCCTCACCTTGATCGCCGCCATCCATTCTCCTATTGCATTCCAAGCCTCCATCAAGATGTCACTCCACCTCTCACCAGTTCACGCCTTACCTTGGACCTTCCACACTGCCGATGTCGATAAACCTGTGACTGGGTTGGACTTTCTACACCATTACGAACTTTCACCAGACCTGCAGGCCACTGCACTCCACCACGTGTCTGGCTCTACAGTTCCATGCACACCTGAGTTCAGCACCACTCCACTCTCTGCTTCCTTGGCTACACTTTCCATGTGTAGGGACCGACGACCGTCGCAGTCTGGTCCCTTTAATCCCACAAACCAACCAACCTTTCCATGTGTGGTTCCCTGGTCAAGTGCACAACCACACAGCTCTCTGATTTGTTGTATGTGCACTCCCAGATTGATGAACTCTGCACCCAGAAAGATGACTTAATTGCCATCACCTCTGACAAATTGTCACATGCACAGCATACCATACATCGCCTATCTGCAGGCCCACAGTGAGGCGGCCCTGCACATGCCTCTACAGCGTCTTCTCGCCAACCTGCTCCAATGTCGAGCATTCCACTGACTGTTGTTTTCTTCACATCACTGCGGATGAATCTCCAAGATGCTCCTGTGTGCGCCCCTCCAGATTCTTCACTCTGCTTCACTCCTGCATTGCGCCTTCTGTTGCCAACTGAAGCTGACGCCCTGCCTATGTCACCCTGATTCATCAAGGAGAGTGAACTAATGTTGCCTGTGGGTACCTTCTTGGTCCCTCATGTTGACTTCCCTACGCGATTATTGGCTATCAATAATGGCACTTGCTATAAGATATGCACCACTGATGGCCGACCTGTTCGTTATAAGGCCAGGCGCCTTAACACTTCCAAACTTTTGCACACTATGGAGAGCATTCGGGCATCCTCCATTCCCCCGATAGCAACTGGTCTTCCCATGTTCACCTTGTTCCCAAAAACGACAGCTCCTTATGCATGTGTGGGGACTACAAGTCCCTTAATGCCAGCACCATTATCAATAACTACCCCATACCACACATCCAAGATTTCACACAGTTGCTTCATGGTTCTACCTTTTTCTCTGTATTAGATTGTTCCAAAGCATATCACCAGATTCCTGTGCGTTCACCGGATATTCTGAAGATGGCCATCACCACACCCTTCAGCCTATTTGAATACTGTTACATGCCTTATGGATTGAAAAATGTTGCGCTCCCTCTGTATTTTGCTTACGCTTACTTAGACATCATCCTTACCTTTTCCTCCTCTGCTGAGGAGCATCAAGTTCACCTCGCTTCAGTCCGTTTGGACCTCACTGCCAATGGCTTCGTGATCAACCATGATAAATCTTAACTATGTTCCGCATCTGTTACCTTCATTGGCCATTCCATCTCTGCCGACGGCCTCCAACTGACGAGTTCTTGTGTCGAATTCCCTCTGCCTGACAGCTCTATCATTTTCTGAGTATGGCAAACTTTTACCACCGACATATTCCTGAAACTGCCTTCGTTCAAATGGCCCTCACTAACGCTCTCTCTGCCAAGCACATTACTGGAAAATGGAAGTTGGAGTGGACCCAGCCTATGTTTGACGCTTTTGGTAACCTTAAAACTGCCCTAGCCAAATCCATAACACTCACCCACCCTGACCCTGAGGCCCGTGTCTCAATCATGACTAATGCCACTGTCTCAGCTGTGGGTGCTTTTTTTACAGCAGCACACTGCCAACTCCACCCAGCCCCTCCGCTTCTTTTCCAAGAAACTGACTAAGAGCCTGTTCAAGTGGTCAGCATTTGACCGTGAGCTGCTCACAGTGTATGAGGCTATTAAACATTTTCATTGTGACCTTGAGGAGTGACCCTATATCGATCACAAACCACTCGTGGATGCTGCTTCTAATCCTGTTGAAGACCTTCCACCCAGGCATTTCCGCCATTTGAACTACATCTGTCAGCACTCTTCTGACGCATGATATATCTGTGACATGGAGAACATTGTGGCAGACTACCTTTTCTGCATCTGCGTGTTAACCGCATCACTGGACCTAGAGGAGCTCGCCTGACTACAAGCTGATGACGACAATATACAGCAACTAAGATCAGACAATGGCTCATCGCTCTCTGTCCAGCCCCATATACTGTTACCTGATTCAGCAATCCCTGTCCTTTGTGACACATCTATAGGCGCACTTCGCCCCCTGGTCCCCACCACCCTTTGTCACTGGGTCTTTACCACCTTGCATGGCTTAGCTTACTCTGGGACACAGGCCATGACGTGGCCTGGTGTGAAGCACGACTGTTGCACTTGGAGCCATGCATGCGTTCCATGCCAGTGCAGCAAGGTTGGCAGGCGAGCCCAACCTCCTCTGGACATGTTTAACATCCTGAACGGGCATTTTCAACATGTCCATATTGACGTCATTGGTCCCCTTCCTCTGTCTGAGGGCTACAGATATATCCTATCAGTTCTCGACCGTGTGACCCGTTGGGTTGAGGTGGTCCCCCCTTACTGACATCACGGCCGAGACTGTCGTCCATCCCTTCAGCAATTTGGGTTGCTCACTTTGGCTGTCCCCTATCTCTCACCAATTTGAGTCCACCCTGTTCACACGACTCTGTGTACTCTGTGGCATCGCCAAGTTTCATACCACACCTTACCACCAGCAGGCGAACGGCCTCTTTGAGTGGTGGCACCGAAGACTACCCTAATGTGCCACGGGGGCCTATGGTCAGAAGCATACCCTTAGGAACTTTCAAGCACCTAAAACAAATAAGGTAGTTCTAATTAAACACATATTTTCAGTGGACAAGTATTTGTTCCACATATTTACGTGATGTTGTTGATCAGCTTTAACATCAAACTGTCTAAGTTACCATGTAGTATTGTATGAAAGCTATGAGAGAAGACATTATAGAGCAGAAAGATCTTGGGTCTCTTATAGCACTGCTGCTGATAAATAGCTTATAACACCATTTCCGTCTATTAAACAAATGAAACTCCAGGTAAGAATATCAACAATATAGGAAAAGAGAGATTACTACTTACTGTAAAGAAGACACATTAAGTTGCAGACAGGAACAATTAAAAGACACTTGCATAAAGCTTTTGGGCACAGCCTTCATCAGCAAAAAAGAAACACATGCCACCCATACAAACAAGCAAGCACATCTCATGCACACAGGACCGGGCATTCTGAGCTGAGGTGCTGGAGTTGGTGCTCATGTGTGCAAGATGTGTACTTTCTTATTTATGTTGATTCCAATTCCTTCAGATATATTCCAAATTTAACACTGTTTCAAGAAATTTTTATTAATTTACGTCTTTTGAACAAGATTTTTTGTTATGAGATCTCAGGCTCTGGATACAAGATTTTTTGTATTTTTAAACTATGTTCAGTGTAAAGCGTGCAGTAATTACTGATGCCATTGGTTAGTTCACACTATTATCACACACGTGTGGTTTAGTTAGTCACCTTATTTGTTTTTTGTACATAAGCTTTTAAAACTATAAAATAATAAATAAAATGACAAAGCATATGAATTATAAAATAAAGTTAATACATGTTGTTAATCCATCTGACATGTAATCCATCATACTAGATTAGTATGTCATACACTGAAACCAGCTCCACTACGCCTATTTATAGATTCATGTAGGACAGTATAAAAAAATTATTCACAAAATAATAAAATACAGGTCACTTACGTTAAAAAACACAAGAAATTAATTACAAACTGATGTTATTTTGTTTGACTTTTTTGTCGATTTCTTAGTGAGGTTTTGTACTGGGTTGTACATGTATGGGTGGTTTTTAAACACTGAAATTTCTCATATGTTTCCTATCAAAGCCCACCAAAATACTCCCAGAAACAATTTTTTTTCCGTTGAAATATTTGGTTAAAACATAACCTTACAGCAATAATATACCTCTTTAGACACTGAAACATCAGAGAAAGAGTAATGAGACTACTGAGTTTCTGAAGACTTATGGTATAATTACAATCTCATTTTTCTTACAATACGTTTTTGAACAGCAATATTTCCTAACTTGCAACATTTTGGGATAAGGTAAAGTGCTCTTTTTATTGGGAACTTTAAAATGCAGCATATTATTTCTGTGACATACACTTACTAGTCAGGTCAAAATGTTGTGTGTGCGTGTGGTCTTATAAATCCGAATATTTATTCCAATACAACATTTGTGTAAAAATTTTTGTATCGTGGTAATCAACGAAATGTTAATTTTATTTTAACCTAGAAGAACAAGAAAAATACATTTTGAAGGTTGCTCTTCCAATTTCATGTAACTATTGTGATAGACTAGAGAGTAAAGGGACAAAAATGCGTTTGTGTTAGGAGTGATACTGAAGCAAGTGCGTTGTTGCACCTTGTTTCACCATGTTCCATTTAGTGCACTTTCGCACTGACACCTGTTTCTGAGACAGGCATTATGCACTGCCCCCTCTCCCCCCCCCCCCCCCCCCCCTCCCCGCGTGCTCCAAATAACATTTTCACAAAAGCATGTACATTTTTACAAGTACGAAGCAAACACACAGAACATTATCAAGCCCTATATTCCCTACCTAAGAAAGGAACAATATACTTTGCAGAAGCCACCACAATCAGAGAAGCACAAAAAAAAGTTAAAAGAAAACCAGCTTCCTGCCTTCTGCCTGCGAAAGGAAGGCTTTCCTCAACTGTGAATATGCGTTATTGGCAAAGTGTCATTTCTACAGTTGTATTTCATCCTAGTAGCAAAGTCAATTACGGAACAGTTGTGTATTGTCAAAATCGTTCAGGTGGCGACATTGCGTTTGAATCACACAAGGACTGCTGATATTTTTAAAAACATCAGGAATCCGATATATCGATTTTCATGAAAATATCGCTACTAGCCCTCGATGTCTCGGAAGAAGCTTCGATATATTTCGTTAAATCAATGTAGTACATTGATTATGTACCATCTTATGAAAATATCGGCGCGCATTGTAAATATACGTCCGAGTTTAGAGCTATATATTTATGTATTGCATTATTATTATATATTCCTTACATCAAACAGCTAGCAGCCTGTTTATCCCCCTTAGAGCAAGGTTTTCAAGGAAACCGATGCACGTTCACGCTTAGTGATAACCACTTTGCTAACAGTGGTAACTGCATCAAAGTGGCACAATAAAAGTTGTCCGATGTATATGTCGTTTGGTTTCGCCACGTACCGGATTTACCCAGAACACCTCATGTCGACTTCCCTGTTTTATCATTTCTGTAAATTCTGGCGACCTAGCAGTCGTAACATCAAAATGGCATGAATGTTGCAGTTTCTGCCAGTAGCTCCAAGTGCGGATTGCATCAGCATTTCCCCTCACACGTCTCGCTCCATCGCTAAGACCAATCCTGTCATTTAGATTTTTGTTCATCATTTTCAGCAACTGTTTCTGGTCGTCCTTCAGCGTTGGTAGCTTCCATCTGTAGGACAATTTTCGCATTTTGAAGCCTTCGTGCAGGATTGTGTACACAGATCAAACGGAATATCAGCTTAGGAGGCGGTTTGTATCACATTCATTCGGCGATCCTCCAAAGCAACTTTCTCCACTTGCTAAATCATGTCGTCACACTGGGTGGTGCGACCTCGAGATTGTCTTGGTTTGTTGTCACGTGACGTTCTGCTTTCTTTGAACTATCACATTCGTCAACACACATTAGACACATCCATTTATCACCCAACTGGTGGGAAATTTCAGTCGGTGTCACACTACACAAATGGAGAAAAAGAATTATTACATACTTTTCTTGTAATGAAAACGTTACCATCTTCGACAGAAAAACCAGTCATCACTCTCGCCACTGTCCCTAGTTTCCTTCCCTGCTCACTGATCCTTGTCCTCTGCCGCTCCTCCACCACCATATTGCCCTGTCAGGGCTCTCTTCCCCTTCTAATTCCCTCCATACACTCCCTAAGTCTTGGTTCGGAACTGGATCCCACTCCACTCTTCCCCCATCCATCATCGAAACATTCGCCCAAACACACCCTCTCTCACATACTACCTTTAAATGCTACGTTCTCACGATACCCTTCCCCCTGGCATTCTATACCCACTCATCTTCAGTCATCTATGTATCTCTTTTAACTAGTCACTCATCGACCTTCCTGATTAATTTCCTGCCACTGTCTATCGTTTTTTTATCTTTGTGTACGACTCTCATTTTCCATTCATGCGTATCCATATTTAAATTCATCACTGAATCAATCTTCTAGGTTTTAACTGATGTAACTGGCGTTCTGTCTTGTCAAATGCCATGTCCAACTTGTTTTTTTAATTTTTGTCTCATGTGGCTGAAGAGCGGAAAATTGTATCCACTAACAGCCTCCCCTCCCCCCCCCCCCCTGCCCATATGGCGACAATAAGGGAAAAAAAATCTCGCCACTGTTACTAGAGTTTTGTGTGCCATACAGTGCTGCAATCTGCGCCACGCATTCACAAAGAGTGTGTACGTATTGTAAAACAAACCACATGTTTCTATCTGAAAAAAATCAGAGGTTTTATAACTGGAATGCAAATCGTATATGTTCTGTACCCGTTAGTCATATTTGGTACTGGTTCCACGCACTTGAGGAGATTCGAAAATGGGATGCACAAATTATTTGTAAGCCATCTCCTTTGCAGACTGACTGTATTTTCCCTCTATCCTGCCAATGCACCGATGACTCCAACATGCTTTACGTATGACTGAGGCTATGGGACCATTCCACTTCATGTTTCTACGAATTATTAAGCTCATGTGTTTATATAAGTTGACTGATTACAATTGTGAATACACTGATATTTCTGTCCTAGAATACTTTGATTTTACATTCTGAAAAGCCTCAGTTTTGAATTTCTGGCCATTTGAAATAAACTGGTAGTCTCTGCGTCACGTTGAAGTCATATCAAGATCTGACAGAATTTTTTTGCTGTATTATTCAGATACGAGGGTAAGTCCATTATTATCCGCAATTTAGTTATATTTTTGTTTATTTTGGTAGAACTGTCGTTTTACGTTGATAAGCATGCTTATTTGTTGTTAATCTTTGCAATTTTCAAGCTGCTTGGTTAGTTTCGTTACCGCTGTCGTGCTGTTAATCATGACTACTCCTCTGTCTATTTGCACCAAAGAAGAGCATCGTTCAGTGATGCGTTTTTTGTGGTCGGAAGGCGTATCAGGGGCCGAAATTTATCGCAGACTTTCGGTAGAGTATGGGAACAGTGTTTTGCCACAACGGAGTGTCTACGAATGGATTGAAAAATTCCGAAATGGTCGCACAAGTGTTAGGCACGATGAAGGAGCCGGACGACCGTTTACCGCCACAAATGAAGACACCATTGAGCGTTCACGTGAAATGATTCTCTTCGACAGACGATTAGCATTGACGAATTGGCACATCGTCTCCAAATTAGTTACGGTTCTGCCTACGAAATCATCCACAACAGACATGGGTTTCATAAAGTTTGTGCAAGATGTGTCCCAAAACAACTCACACAGTTGTATAAACAAACACGCTTGAACATCTGCAAAAAAAAACATTTGGATTGCTATGGTAACGAAGGGGACAACTTCTTGTACAGGATATTTACTGGTGACGAAGCATGGATCCATCATTACGAGCCGGTGAGTAAACGGCAGAGTATGGAACGGAAACATCCAAATTCGCTGTGCAAAAGGCTCAAATGGCTCTGGGCACTATGGGACTTAACATCTGAGGTCATCAGTCCCCTAGAACTTAGAACTACTTTAAACATAACTAACCTAAGGACATCACACACATCCATGCCCAAGGCAGGATTCGAACCTGCGACCGTAGCGGTCGCGCGGTTCCAGACTAAAGCGCCTAGAACCGCTCGGCCACATCGACCGGCCAAATTCACTGTGCAAGAAAAAGTTCAAGACCCAACTGTCAGCAGGAAAACTGATGCTTACGGTTTTTGGGATGCACAAGGTCCAGTACTGGAACATTATGGGGAAAGGGGCACAACAATAAACAGTGTACGTTACAGTGAGATGCTTCCGCCAGGCCGAAGCCTGTAATTTGAAGCAAACGCCGAGGATTGCTGTCAAATGTGTTGTTGTTGCACGACAACGCCCGTCCGCATACTGCTGCCCACACTGCTGAAACGCTCCAGGAACTCAAATTTGAAGTACTAGATCATCCTCCATATAGTCCCGATCTTGCCACTTCCGAAAAATGGCCCTGAGCACTATGGGACTTAACATCTGAGGTCATCAGTCCCCTAGAACTTAGAACTACTTAAACCTAACTAACCTAAGGACATCACACACATCCATGCCCGAGACAGGATTCGAACCTGCGACCGTAGCGATCACGCGGTTCCAGACTGAAGCACCTAGAACCGCACGGCCACACAGGTCGGCCGCCACTTCCGACTGTCACTTGTTTGGCCCACTCAAACAGGCATTAAGGGGCCGTCGATTTGCCTCGGACGAAGCAGTGAAAGAAGCGGTGCATTCCTGGCTCGTAGCTCAACCGAGAACCTTCTTTTACGAGGGCATCAGGAAGCTTGTACAACAATGGACCAAGTGCCTTGAAACGCAAGGAGACTATGTCGAAAAGTAATGTTCTTGTAAGTTTCCTATTTGATTGTTGTTGTTGTTGTGGTCTTCAGTCCTGAGACTGATTTGATGCAGCTCTCCATGCTACTCTATCCTGTGCAAGCTTCTTCATCTCCCAGTAACTACTGCAACCTACATCCTTCTGAATCTGCTTAGTGTATTCATCTCTTGGTCTCCCTCTACGATTTTTACCCTCCACGCTGCCCTCCAATACTAAATTGGTGATCCCTTGATGCCTCAGAACATGTCCTACCAACCGATTCCTTCTTCTGGTCAAGTTGTGCCACAAACTTCTCTTCTCCCCAATCCTATTCAATACTTCCTCATTAGTTATGTGATCGACCCATCTATTCTTCAGCATTCTTCTGTAGCACCACATTTCGAAAGCTTCGATTCTCTTCTTGTCCAAACTATTTATCGTCCATGTTTCACTTCCATACATGGCTACATTCCATACAAATACTTTCAGAAAAGACTTCCTGACACTTAAATCTATACTCGATGTTAACAAATTTCTCTTCTTCAGAAACGCTTTCCTTGCCATTGCCAGTCTACATTTTATATCCTCTCTACTTCGATCATCATAAGTTATTTTGCTTCCCAAATAGCAAAACTCCTTTACTACTTTAAGTGTCTCATTTCCTAATCTAATTCCCTCAGCATCACCCGACTTAATTCGACTGCATTCCATTATCCTCGTTTTGCTTTTGTTGATGTTCATCTTATATACTCCTCTCAAGACACTGTCCATTCCATTCAACTGCTCTTCCAAGTCCTTTGCTGTCTCTGACAGAATTACAATGTCATCGGCAAACCTCAAAGTTTTTATTTCTTCTCCATGGATTTTAATACCTACTTCGAACTTTTCTTTTGTTTCCTTTACTGCTTGCTCAATATACAGATTGAATAACATCGGGGAGAGGTTACAACCCTGTCTTACTCCCTTCCCAACCACTGCTTCCCTTTCATGTCGCTCGACTCTTATAACTGCCATCTGGTTTCTGTACAAATTGTAAATAGCCTTTCGCTCCCTGTATTTTACCCCTGCCACCTTTAGAATTTGAAAGAGAGTATTCCAGTCAACATTGTCAAAAGCTTTCTTTAAGTCTACAAATGCTAGAAACGTAGGTCTGCATTTCCTTAATCTTTCTTCTAAGATAAGTCGTAAGGTCAGTATTGCCTCACGTGTTCCAATATTTCTACGGAATCCGAACTGATCTTCCCCGAGGTCGGCTTCTACTAGTTTTTCCATTCGTCTGTAAGGAATTCGTGTTAGTATTTTGCAGCTGTGGCTTATTAAACTGATTGTTCGGTAATTTTCACATGTGTCAACACCTGCTTTCTTTGGGATTGGAATTATTATTTGATTACAATAAAATTTGATAACTACTTTGCGGATAATAATTGACTTACCCTCGTAGTATTTCATTAGATTACATTAGATTTACTTTTACGTCCAACTTACCTATAGTGAGGGGGTCCTCATGCATGTAGAATATGTCGAGAACCACAACATACAATCGACATTTACAAAGTAGAAAAGATATGTCAATGTACCTCCCATAGACCCCAAGTGAAACGGCGTGCGGAATAAGTCAGAACCGAGCGGTCTTGGGCGCTGCAGTCATGGACTGTGCAGCTGGTCCCGGTGGAGGTTCGAGTCCTCCCTCGGGCTTGGGTGTGTGTGTTTGTCCTTAGGATAATTTAGGTTAAGTAGTGTGTAAACTTAGGGACTGATGACCTTAGCAGTTAAGTCCCATAAGATTTCACACACATTTGAACATTTTTGAATAAGTCAAAACATCTTAAACATATTTTCAGTTAAAAGTTAGCAATCAGTTAGTCACAAAACATGTAAAATGTACAATACATTGAGGTGCATATCATAATTCTTAGGCTATTGTAGCCACGCATCATCGAAGAGGTAAATCAGTCTACATCACTTGTTTTCATTCAACACATTACTGCGCTGGAGATGAACATAAGTCAGATTACACATCATACTCAGATTATTTCATATTATGAATACAGGGGTTGGACAAAAATATAGAAACACCGTGAGAAACGAATACTTGAGCGTAACTGGAGATGCTAGCCATGTCTGCAGTTGGCACTGTTCTATTTTATCGCGAACGGCACCTTTGCAATGCCCTGAATACTTTGCAATTATCAGTGGTGGTTAGAATAATGTTCTGTGTACTTGGGAGTGCGCTATGTCGGAGCTAAGTGGATTCCAACGTGGGCAAATTAGTGGAGCTTGTGTGGTGGATGCTTCTGTAACCACGATAACGAAGTGTTTGGTGTTTCAAGAACCACCAAGAGCAGATTTATATCGCATACAGGAAAGCTGAAAAACCAGAATAGCAGGGCGGGCTGAAATTCTTCCCCTAACAGGAAAACGTGCTGCCGAAGCCATAAGCCATGAATCTTAGACAATAGACCAATGGAGGAAACCTACTTGTCGAATGAGGCTTGTTTCTCACTTTCTTCAACTTCTGGTAGAGTTTACGTATGGAGTACGCCGTTTCAATCCTGCGATGCAAACTGCTTGCTGCCAAGAATGAAACTTGGTAGAGATTCGGTGATGATTTGAGCAGCCTTGTCATGGTATTCCATGAGGCCCAGGGTTACTATGCAAGGTCACATTACTACTAACAATTACGTGATCATTTTGGCTAATCAGATTCGTCCCATGGTACAACAGTTGTTCCCCATGCAGTGTTCCAAGACGACAGGACCCTGTTCACACAGCTCGCATCGTCCAGGGCTGGTTGTTTGAGCACAAGGATGAACTGTCCCATCTTCCATGCCCCCATGGTCACGAGATCTCAATATTATTGAGCCTTTGTGTTCTACTTTGGCGAGAAGGGTGTGTGGTCGTAATCCACCACCATCATAATTACACTATGTGATCAAAAGTATCCGGACACCTCGCTGAAAATGATTTACAAGTTCGTGGCGCCCTCCATCGGTAATGCTGGAATTCAATATGATGTTGGCCCACCCTTAGCCTTCATAACGGCGTCCACTCTCGTAGGCATACGTTCAATCAGATGCTGGAAGGTTTCTTGGGGAATGGTAGCCCATTCTTCACCGAGCGCTGCGCAGAGAAGAGGTATCGATGTGAGGCCTTTCACAAAGCTGGCGTTCCAAAATATCCCAAAGTTGTTCTATAGGATTCAGGTCAGGACTCTGTGCAGGACAGTCCATTACAGGGTTGTTATTGCCGTGTAACCACTCTGCCACAGGCAGTGCATTATTAACATGTACTCGATCGTGTTGAAAGATGCAATCACCATCCCTGAATTACTCTTCAACAGTGGAAAGCAAGAAAGTGCTTAAAACATCAATGTAGGCCTGCGCTGTGATAATGCTACGCAAAACAGCAAGGGGTGCAAGCCCCCTCCATGAAAAACACGACCACACCATGACACCATCGCCTCTGAATTTTACTGTTGGCACTACACACGCTGGCAGGTGATGTTCACCAAACATTCGCCATACCCACGCCCTGCCATCGGATCGCCACATTGTGTACTGTGATTCGTCACTCCACATAACGTTCTTCCACCGTTCAATCGTCCAATGTTTACGCTCCTTACACCAAGCAAGGCGTCGTTTGGCATTTACTGGCGTGATGTGTGGCTTATGAGCAGTGGCTCGACCATGAAATCCAAGTTTTCTCACCTCCCACCTCACTGTCATAATATTTACAATGGATCCTGATGCAGTTTGGAATTCCTGTGTGATGGTTTGGATAGATATCTGCCTATTACACATGACGACCCTCTTCAACTGTCGGCTGTCTCTGTCAGTCAACAGACGAGGTCGGTCTGTACGCTTTCGTGCTGTACGTGTCCCTTGACCTTTCCACTTCACTATCACATATGAAACAGTGGACCTAGGGATGTTAAGGAGTGTGGAACTCTCGCGTAACGCGTATGACACAAGTAATATCCCAATCAACTGACCACGTTCGAAGTCCGTGAGTTCCGTGGAGCGCCCCATTCTGCTCTCTGACGATGTCTAATAACTACTGAAGTCGCTGATATGGAGTACCTGGAAGTAAGTGGCAACACAATGCACCTAATATGATAAATGTATATTTTTGGGGGTGTCTGGATACTTTTGACCACATAGTGTATCTATTTTGCAGGAATAATGGTATAATATTCCATTGAAAACCATACAGGATCTGTATTTATCCATTCCGAGACGACTGGAAGCTGTTTAGAATGCCAAAGATTTTCCTACTCCTTGTGAAGTATGGCAATACGTTATCTTTTGGTATTCTCATACTTTTGTCCACCCATTGCATATAAATCTGTCGGTTCTACTAAATTCATTAGTAGAGTGGAAGAAGTTGGCAACCAATAAATCCTTTAGGCTTCACTGAAACTGAACTTTACTAGTAGTTAAACTTGGCTGCTAGCAAGTTACTGAACATGTTTTCCTAAATAACACACGCTTTTCTGGACCAAAGGAAGTGATTTTAGATCTTTGTGAAGTTTAGTGTTGTTTCTACTACCGATTCCACGAACTGAGCTGTTGGTTTTAAAAAAAGAGATTTAGTACTTTCGATAAATTTCAGTAAGGAATAAATATATTGGGGAGCAGTAGTTAGTATTCCTGTTTCCTAGAAAAGGGCCCTGCAGGACGTTTCTGCGTCCGCTGCACAAAGCAAGTACGCTAGCGTTTTTATTTTTATATCCCTTGTGTCTGACAGCATTCCCATCGCAAATAAAAATTTGTTCAGACGATTCAGCTGTTGAGTGTTGTCCTTCTCCAAGGTGAAATTTTAGAAGCTGTACTCCTAAGAGCTTAACATTGCCAATCTCTTCTATTTGCTTATCGTCATATTTTAGGTATATGCTGGAGGGGGGGGGGGGGGAGGGGGGGAAGTGGACTTCTCACAAGTTCTGGGCCAAGTTTTGAATTGTATATACTATGTATTTTCAAAGTTTAGTCACAATGAACCGACTAGGAACCATTCATTAACGTTCTTGAAAATTTCAGTAATGGTCTTTCTAAAACTCAACTTTACATTCTATATATTGTGATGTTTATATAGCCTAGAAACGAAAAAAATTTGGCATCT
Organism: Schistocerca piceifrons; assembly: GCF_021461385.2. Taxonomy (NCBI): domain Eukaryota; kingdom Metazoa; phylum Arthropoda; class Insecta; order Orthoptera; family Acrididae; genus Schistocerca; species Schistocerca piceifrons. The sequence goes on from NC_060145.1 coordinate 268,656,226, forward strand.
AATAATGTTACTGATGATAGATAGTTGATTGTTGTTGTTGTTGTTGTGGTCTTCAGTCCTGAGACTGGTTTGATGCAGCTCTCCATGCTACTCTATCCTGTGCAAGCTTCTTCATCTCCCAGTAACTACTGCAACCTACATCCTTCTGAATCTGCTTAGTGTATTCATCTCTTGGTCTCCCCCTACGATTTTTACCCTCCACGCTGCCCTCCAATACTAAATTGGTGATCCCTTGATGCCTCAGAACATGTCCTACCAACCGATCCCTTCTTCTGGTCAAGTTGTGCCACAAACTCCTCTTCTCCCCAATCCTATTCAGTACCTCCTCATTAGTTATGTGATCGACCCATCTAATCTTCAGCATTCTTCTGTAGCACCACATTTCGAAAGCTTCTATTCTCTTCTTGTCCAAACTATTTACCGTCCATGTTTCACTTCCATACATGGCTACACTCCATACAAATACTTTCAGAAATGACTTCCTGACACTTAAATCTATACTCGATGTTAACAAATTTCTCTTCTTCAGAAACTCTTTCCTTGCCATTGCCAGTCTACATTTTATATCCTCTCTACTTCGACCATCATCAGTTATTTTGCTCCCCAAATAGCAAAACTCCTTTACTACTTTAAATGTCTCATTTCCTAATCTAATACCCTCAACATCACCCGACTTAATTCGACTACATTCCATTATCCTTGTTTTGCTTTTGTTGATGTTCATCTTATATCCTTCCTTCAAGACACCATCCATTCCGTTCAATTGCTCTTCCAAGTCCTTTGCTGTCTCTGACCGAATTACAATGTCATCGGCGAACCTCAAAGTTTTTATTTCTTCTCCATGGATTTTAATACCTACTCCAAATTTTTCTTTTGTTTCCTTTACTGCTTGTTCAATATACAGATTGAATAACATCGGGGAGAGGCTACAACCCTGTCTTACTCCCTTCCCAACCACTGCGTCCCTTTCATGTCCCTCGACTCTTATAACTGCCATCTGGTTTCTGCTGATATTCACAATAAAAAGTAAAGATCTCAAGATGGACGTGGAATACCACAGTTGGATGATTCCTGACAACTTATACAGGACTCTTTCCTACTGACACTCTTTGTTTCGTGGCACAGGGATACAGCCTGAACCATTTTGCATCATTTCCTGTTATGCTACAGAATTCTGATTTACTTAAGAGGCTATTATGTCTTATACAGTCAAATGCTTTTGACATGTCACAGAATATACGAATAACTTGTAAGTTATTGTCCAAAGAATTAAGTATATTCTCCCTGTATGTGTTATTACCCTTCGAATTGTCAGAACCCTTTAGAATTCCAAACTGTGGCTTTTACAATATATTATTGGAAGTGAGGTGGTTAAGGAACCGCTTATGTATTACCGCTTTCCAAAATTTTATACAGTGCTGGCAAAAGAGAAATTGGACGGAAGATTGGCGGTATTTCCTTGTCTCCTTTCCTATACAGACGCTTAACTTCAGCATATTTCAGCCAAACAGGAAAAACGATAAATTTCTGGTTACATAAATAACTGAATGTGTTACTAAATTCTGAAGAATATTTTTAATTCACTTTGTTGATATTTTATCGTAACCACCACACTTATTTGATTTTAACTATTTATGGTGAACCTTACTTGCAACGGTGTAGTAAAGATCATATTCATATTGCTGGAGTTATCTGTAATGGTTGGTCTGCGATATTCCGTGGAAACATCTACAAACAACTCCATCTTTTCAGTAACAGTTGTGAAATGCTTTTTAAACTGTTTTGCATTGTTGCATACTTCTGTTATCAATGTATCATCTGCTCTTAGTACTATGCGTCCCTCTTCATCTCCGATTCTACCAGCCACCGCTTTTACCATTCCCTACATTGTTTGAATTTTGTTACATGATGTGACTATTTTATTCTCACCATGCATTTGCTTTAATGTCTGTGTTTTCGTGTTCAATATTTTGTAGAATTTGCCCCTAATGAGCTATAGCATTTATATCAGAATTATTTCGGATTTGGATTGACAGATACAGCTTCCTCTTTGTCATACAAGATAAATATATTCCTTGAGTAATCGGTGGCTTCTTAGTAGACTTTGGTCTAATCTGGGTGACTTTTGGCGCAAAAAAGCTTTCAAATAAAGTAAGAACATTATTAATGAAAGTACTGTACTTTAGATTCAAGTCATTAGCATTGTATACGTCACACTAGCTCCTTTTTTAGTGGAATTTTCTAAAATAATTTTTGACTTAGGTCTTTACTACCCTTTTGAACTCTGATATAGCAGATTTTGTATTCTGATCAGTAACATTAACGACAGGAACTGTATGTCATGATCTGAGAAGCAATTGAATATTATTTCTGTAATGTAATTTTGTTCATTAGCCCATTATATATGGATATCATCAATGGCTGGTTTTGAGCGATTATCTAACCTAGTTGAAAAGTTTACCGTAGAAATAAGATTGAATGATAAAGTTACTGACGGAAATAAATTCTAAGTGGAAGAGTTTTAAGAAAATCGATATTAAACCCACCAGAAAGTACGATTTTTTTTACTGTACATTGGGCTCTTGAGCTTCGAGGTGATTGAAGAACAGATTAAAATTACCTGTTGGCGCCCTATACACTTACCATTATAAAGGATTCATCATAGATTTATTGCAGACAACTACACCTACTGCAAAAAATCTTAGGTAACTATTAACTTCCAAGCTATTAATATACAATAAGAACAACAAAGCTCCCAACACACTTCCCTAGTGTGCACATGAAGTTACTTCTACATTTGGCGACGACTCTCCATCCAAGACAACATCCTGCGTCCTTCATACCAAGAAATCCTCAATTCAATCACAAATTTCTCTTGATACACCATAAGTTCGTACTGTCGATAGTAGGCTTAGGTGTGATACTGAGTTAAATGATTTTCGGATGTCAAGAAATATTGCATCTACCTGCCGGCTTTGAGCCATGGCATTCAGGATGCTATTTGACAAAAGTGCAAGTTGGGTTTCACATAATTGATGTTAACGGAATCCAAGATGTTTGATTTGGAGGAGGTTTTTCTGTTCGAGGCATGTCATTATGTTTAGGGTCAGAATACGTTCTAAAATTCTACAACAAATGGATGTCAAGAACACTGTACGGTAGTTTTTCAGATCACTTCTGCTATCCTTGTAAACGAGTGTTACATGTACTTTTTTCCAATCATAGGGCATAGTTTTTTGCTCAGGTGATAATGGTACGAGGGTCACTCCAAAAGAAATGCACACTATTTTTGTAAAAATACAGTTTTCATTCTGCATATGTGAAAATTTTACAGTGTGTAGATACATCCTTCCCGTTTGTTTTCAAACTTAGTTCAACCTGTTCCCGTGAGTGGCGCCATCACAGGATGTCTTCAAGATGGCTGCTGCGCTTGACGTTCGTCAGAAGCAACGTTCTGTCATAGACTTCCTGTGCTGTGAAAACTAGACAGTGGGAAATATCCACAAGAGGTTGAAAAAGGTGTATGGAGATGCTGCTGTCAATAGTAGTACAGTTAGTCGGTGGGAAAGCAGGTTACATGATGAAAGCAGGCACAGCAATATTGAGGATTGTCTTCGCAGCAGCAGGCTCGTACTGCACACACTCCAGACAATGTGCAGAGAGTTAACGAATTGGTGACTGCTGACAGACGCATCACAGTGAACGAATTGTCACACTTCGTTGGGACAGAGGATGGTAGTGTTTGCAGAATACTGAAAGTGTTGGCGTTAAAAAAGGTTTGTGCCAGGTAGGTTCCCAGGATGTTGACAATGGCTCACAAAGGAACAAGAAAAACGGTATGCAGCGAACTTTTGGAACAGTAAGAGAATGATGGAGATGAATTTCTTTGAAGAATTTTGACAGGTGATGAAACATGGCTCCATCATTTTTCACCAGAGACGAAGAGGCACTCAATGGAGTGGCATCAATGCAAACTCACCCAAGAAAAAAAAATTCATAAACACACATCTTCTGCTTGAAAAGTTATGGCTACCGTGTTTTTCGGTTCCGAAGGACTCTTGCATTTGGAAATCATGCCAAGTGGAACCACCATAAATTCTGATGCATATGTGACGATACTGAAGAAACTTCAAGCTCGACTGAGTCATGTTCGACCACATCGGCAAAAGCAGGATGTTTTGCTGTTGCACGACAATGCACGGCCACATGTCAGTCAAAAACCCATGGAAGTAATCACAAAACTCGGATGGACAACACTGAAACACCCGCATTACATCCTGATCTGGCTCCATGTGACTATCATCTCTTTGGGAAACTGAAAGACTCTCTTCGTGGAACAAAGTTAGAAGATGATGACTCCCTTGTGCACGCCGCCAAACAGTGGCTCCAACAGGCTGGTCCAGAATTTTACCGTGCGGGTATACAGGCGCTGGTTCCAAGATGGCGTAAGGCAGTTGAGAGGGATGAAAATTATGTGGAGAAATGAAAATATTGTTCCTAAATCTTTCAAACATGTAGAATAAAAGACAGATTAAAAAAAATAGTGTGCATTTCTTTTGGAGCGACCCTCGTATATTGTAGTTAAAACGAGGGCTAACTGAAATCCAAATTCTTTGTAGAATAACACAGGGATTTCATCGGGTCCTGGAGCCTTGTTCAGTTCTACTATTTTAGCTATTTTCGACGCCACTGATACTAATGTCTACAGCACTCTCGGCAGCGATGCGTGAAGTACAATGTGGCAGTACTTCTGCGTCTCCCTTAGCATAGGAATATTTAAAACCAGTGATCAGCATTTCACATCTTGCTTTGATATCGCCATTGTGTCACTTGACATAGAGTCAGAATGTCTTTGGCTTTTGTAAGAGATCCTTTGCTAATATTCTGTCATGGTAGTTGTCTATGGCTTCAGGCATTGCCCTCTTGACGGCGAAACGATTTTCATTCAGTACCTCCTGATCTATAGCACTTTGTTTTGCACGTATTGCGCTGTAGTGTCTGTTTTTCTAGAAGCTGCTTTGTAAGGACTGTATACCGTTTAGGGTCCGTCTCATCACAAACCATTCTTCTAGGTACTTATCTGTCAAGTGCATGGTCAATTATTCTTCAAAACCTATCCACTGTTCTTCTACATGCTCTTCTCTACAGCTGAATGTTTGGAGTCACTCAGTGAGATAGAACGGTACTGTTCTTGGTGAGCACATAAAACCTTCTACTGGGTTAACTGCTGTTTATACTTTGATAATGGTTGCTGCTCATGGGCACTGATAGCAGTTTCGTCTTCAAAGACGTCTGGTCTATTTGATGCATTAGGGGTAATATGTTTTTATCGTGAGTGGGCATCCGAAGTCTCTGTTGTAAAACAGTTTTCAGAGAACGCATTTACTAATGTTTCGTAGAAGGTCTTTTCACGCCCAGCACTTACAAAACTGCAATCATCCCAAGCGATTGTTGGATGATAAAGGACTTCTGAGTGTATGTGTGTTTAATGTTTTCAGTTGTATTACATACAAATAAATCATTGAAAAGTGTGCATTTTGATCCATTGTAAAGTCGTGTTGATTTGAATAAACGAATTAACAGATTAAGCAGCGCTAATGATTAAACAAAAAATGAGAAGACTTTGGCAGGAGGGGGAGGGAGAGGAGTGCGGAAATGGCAATGTCGAAGTTGTCGTCGATACCTTTTACCGCTGTTCCTATCCCATTCACAGTATAATGCTTTCAACTATGTCTTTTCTATCCTAAAGCGAACCAAGCAAATATGGTGTTTTTACGAGACGACTTTAGACATGTCTCGTTTTCATTAGTACTAGCGATGAAAGAAGACTGTCAGTTCAGCATATTCTCCTTAATAAAGGCATGTTTCTCTCTACGTTTACGATGTGAATGATTGCTTACCTAATTGGAGGAACGGCTGCTGCAACTGCTGCTTGGGCGCGAGTGTTAACTGATCAGTCACTCTTCTCTGCACTCATTTTAAGTTCACCTACTATCAGTTTGCGAATGTATGATACCGCGTTATCATTGCGTCATTGTTATGAAGCTGAGGTGTGTCATTCGACTGATAGCCAACGGAGTAAACACGTAATTTTTACACAGAAAGAGATAAGATTTGTGGAACTGTCACCAACCACTACCTGGCGACGGTGCGTTATCTAAAACCAGCTGACATCTAAGTGTGCCGCCGCTTGTGGAGAAGATTGGTTGTTTTGGGGAAGGAGACCAGACAGCGAGGTCATCGGTCTCATCGTATTAGGGAAGGAGTCGGCCGTGCCCTTTGAAAGGAACCATCCCGGCATTTGCCTGGAGCGATTTAGGGAAATCACGGAGAACCTAAATCAGGATGGCCGGACGCGGGATTGAACAGTCGTCCTCCCGAATGCGAGTCCAGTGTGCTAGCCACTGCGCCACCGCGCTCGGTGTGTGGAGAAGACGTTGACGTGTTATTTGTCGTAATGGAGTTTCTGCGATCCACAGCCTATCCATTAAAGCTCGTTTACGATCACTCACAACATTTCACTAATTTGGAAAATTGGAGCCCTTCTCTGACAAGTCGGGTGGAAGATCAATAATTTAATGGTGGATAACCAAGAACGCACAATTCTAAAATAATGATGGACGCAACTTATGTTTGCATTGGGTACTGGCACTGATGAAATTTCTGCAGATTTGCTGAAAAATTTGGGCAACAACAAAAAAGAACAATTATTCAGTGTAATGCAAATGCAAATGAGCGTTTGGCGTCATTGGCCAGGAGGCCCCTTGCGGAGCAGGTCCGGCCGCCTTGGTGCAGGTCTTATTACATTCGATACCACATTGGGTGACCTGCGCGTCGGATGGGGATGAAATGATGATGAAGACAACACCCAGTCCCTGAGCGGAGAAAATCCCCGACCCAGCCGGGAATCGAACCCGGGCCCATAGGACGAGAATCCGTCGCACTGACCACTCAGCTATCGGGGCGGACATTCAGTGCAATAAATGACTGCTGCGAAAGAGGAATCGGGCCACAGGACTTCACACAGTGTAGAACTGTTACCATATCTAAAATGGGAAATGCAGGTGATTGCACCACTTATAAAACACTAACAATGTAAGCACATGCCTCCAGTACAGTCATTAACACATTTAAAAGGAGGATAAAAGGAAAAGTAGATAAGTATATTGAAGAAGACCAATTTGGATTTAGATAAGGCAGAGGAACAAGAGATGCAATTTTAGACTTGTGCGAGCTATTGGAGAAGATTATGGATATAAACAGAAGAACTTACCTTACCTTCATTGATTTAGAAAATCTTTTGACAATGTGAACTTGCAGCTACTCTTTAAACTACGAAAATCATGGGACTTGACTGGAAGGACAAACGAACGATTAATCAACTGCTCCAGACCAGAGAACAACAATGAACATCAATAAGGAAGAGGCCAGGATTAGAAAAGGAGTTAAACAACGTTTTTCTCTATGGGAATAAAAGTCAATGATGATAGTTTTGTTATATTTGTTGTGACATCGTGATAGTTGTAAACCCAGAATAAAACATTAATCGAATGTTGCAAGTCCTGTCAGACATTCTTAAAATATGGAAATTAAAAGAGAAGAAACGGAAGAGAAAAATAATGGTAATACGGAAAAATATGGAAGAAATTAAAACCAGTATAAAAACTGATAATGTCAGAACTGATTGGGTGAAACAGTTTAATTATCTCGGAAGTGCGATCACAGAGGAGAATACAATGAGATGACAAAACTCACGGGACACCTCCTAACCTCGTGTCGGACCTCCTTTTGCCCGTCGTAGTGCAGAAAATCGACGTGTCATGGACTCAGTAAGTCGTTGGAAGTCTCCTGAAGAAATGTTGAGCCATTCTGCCTCTATATGCTATCCTTAGTTCTGTGTTCCACTGCTCACGTAGAACTAATAGGCGTGCAAAAACAAACCTGAGACGGAACTGAGCTGTACTGAATGCAAGTTCGAAAGAGTAAGATTGGCATTATGTTGCTAACAGCAAGTACTGTTAATGAATGGAACAGGTTTGTTTCCAAACAAGACATAGCAGACATCATTTATATTGGCAGTGTTGTTCTGATGTATTCAGTACATCCGAAATACTGAATTGTGTGTAATTTGCACCTATATCTATTAATTTTTTGCCTGGTTCTTTGAAAACTTCACCAGAAACAGCATTACGAGGACTCATCTCCTTGCCACACATTGAAACACACTTCTATGGTCGGCCAAGGTGGCCGAGCGGTTCTAGGCGCTACAGTCTGGAACCGCGCGACCGCTACCGTCGCAGGTTTGAATCCTGCCTCGGGCATGGATGTGTCTGATGTCCTTAGGTTAGGTTTAAGTAGTTCTAAGTTCTAGGGGACTGATGACCTCAGATGTTAAGTCCCATAGTGCTCAGAGCCATTTGAACAATACTCCCATGTTACACTGTTATTCATTACTTCCAGTCTCCCTGAAAGAGCTGTGTCAGTGAGGGTTTTCTTACAGATGTGTTGCTTTAAATGAGTGGTTCCTGACTGGAAACACGATAATGCAAAGCAGTATATGTGCAATACGTACCTGCTGGACTTGATGTTTCCATCCACAACCAATCAAAATTTATTCTACACTTCACTGATTAAAACCCCCCTATTTACTTACTCAGTGTGTATGCATTGGTTTCAGTCTTACTCCTCACTGCATTGGCTTCCTCATGCCGCAAGATTATTTTACATAAATGAGAAGACATTGCTGAATGTAGCCAAGCACTATAGATATGTTGAATTTCTCTGGAATGAAACATTATCTAGGGCTGATGAACGAAACTTCTGACTTCTACTTGAATAGGGCATTGCAACAACTGAATAGTGTAGGATTTTGTACACTAATTGACCTCTCGATTATGTCCCATAAACGTTCGATGGGATTCATGTTGGGCAATCTGGGTGCCCAAATCATTCGCACAATTGTCGAGAAAGTTCTTCAGGCCAGCGCGAACAGCTGTGACCCGGCGACATGGTGCATTGTCATCCATAAAAAATCCATCGTTGTTCGGTAACATGAAATTCATGAACGGCTGCAAATGGTCTCTAGGCAGCCGAACGTAACCATTTCGGGTCCATGGCTTCGCGGAGTCTGCGCCACACTCTAAACCTACCATCAGCTCTTACCAATTGAAATCGGGACTCACGTGACCAGGCCACGATCGTCCAGTCATCTAGGGTCCCATGGATATGGTCACGAGTCAAGGAGAGGCGCTGCAGGGAATGTCGTGCTGTTAGCAAAGGCACTCGAGTCGGTCGTCTGCTGCCGTAGTCCATTAACGCCAAATTTCGCCACACTGTGCTAACTGATTCATTCGTCGTACATGCCACATTGATTTCTGCGGTTATTTCACGCAGTGTTGCTTGTCTGTTAGCACTGACAACTCTTCGAAAACGCCGCTCCTCTCGGTCCTTAAGTGAAGGCCCGTGGTGAGTGGTAATGCCTGAAATTTGGTATTCTCGGCGCACTCTTGACACTAAGAATCTCGGAATATTGAATGCCCTAACGACTGCCGAAAGTGAATGTCCCGTGCGGCTAGCTCCAACTATCATTCCCCTTTCAAAGTCTGTTAATTCCATTCGTGCGGCCATCATCACGTCGGACACCTTTTACGTGAATCACCCGAGTGCAAACGACAGCTCCGCCAATGTGCCCTTTTATACCCTGTGTAATCCCATGACTATTGTCACCTCAGTGTATACATTAAGGGAAGTGAAGAGATGGACTGCATTGGCAAGAGACTAAGAGAAGCATTTTAACTAGTAAACATATCAACATAGACGCCAGAAAATCCTTTGCAAAAATCTTTTGTATTGAATACACTTGAGAGGTGGCACGCCACTCTCACACACTAACAACACTGTCACTTTTTATGCTTTCATTGATATTCGTAGGAAGTCTGTAGCGTAGATCTTCAGTATGTGTAAGATTTTCTTTTCGTTCGCTGTATTACAGCAATTGCATGCATAGATGGGCCAAATGCTAGAGCTGCAGCTTATGCAACTTTTGGTAATTCGGTAGACAGAGAAAGGACAACTGAACAGCGATCCTCTCACAACACTGATTTAATTGAGACAGATAGGATAGTGCCTTACAGGATTGATCAGGGTAATTTTTCGGTGTCAAACATGGAACAAGAAAGTACAGTTGGGGATTCTGAGAGCGAGTCTTTAGGATGTAATTTGTTACAACAGTCAGCTGCACCCACAGCTGTTAATCAAACTGGGACAGTCTCTACTCCTTCCAGCAGTAACGCCAAGGGTGAGCACAAAGATCTTTTGCAGATACTATTATCAGAGTTTAAAAGCATTAAGGAAGGCAATAAAAGTTTTAGAGAAGAGATGAAAGAACGTGTTAGGGAAGAGATTAAGCGCTTCAAGGATAAGAAGACACAATTTAGGCAAGATGCACGTGAGCAGTTCAACCCTTTAATACATAATCTACAGTAGAGAGTTGAACATATTCAAACGGCCGAAATCTTACGGTTAAAAAAGCAGGACAGCCAGTTTGGAACTCAGATACAAGGCCTTCGAGAGCAATGTGCATCATTTAAGCCTAAAGAAATAGTTATCTTAGAATAGTTAAATACAGTTACCAAATAGGCAGACGAACTTTCTGTAACCGTGACCCAAAATACAAGCAGTAGACAAAAATTCTGATGTTACACAACCTATTCTCTTTGCAGAGTCGGATTAATATCTTTCTCTACATCGTTTCAAAGAGGAAAAGATGATCGTTAATGAACGGCACTAGTCTGATGTAAGGAAACTACATGACCGGCTGTCCGCATTGAACGGAAAATCAGTCACCGGCATACTTCGCTCGCCGAGCGGTTCTAGGCGCTACAGTCTGGAACCGTGCGATCGCTACGGTCGCAGGTTCGAATCCTGCCTCGGGCATGGATGTGTGTAATGTCCTTAGGTTAGTTAGGTTTAAGTAGTTCTAAGTTCTAGGGGACTGATGACCTCAGAAGTTAAGTCCCATAGTGCTCAGAGCTATTTGAAATAATTATTTGAACCATACTTCGCGTTTTAGTACTCCTGGCGAACTTTCTTATTTGTTCCATGTAGGTGCACTGACACGCGAACACAGTGCATTACGCAGACAAAATCGCGCGGATGCCTCACATAGCGCGAAAAATAATTTGCCCTTTCGCTACGCTGACTCATTTGATTACAAATACTTTCTTACAGTTCGAAAGTTTAAAGTTTTTCGAAATTCTGCCAATGACACACACCCCAAAGAGTGGCTCCATCAATTCCAATATCATCTCCATCCTTCATGACCAATTGGTCATAAACATGAATACATGTGTGGTGATTTGGAATCTGAACCAGCTGCAAGCAATCTCACAAGAATGCCAAACAGAAGCTGAATTTTATCACGTATTTTTGTCGGAATACTGGTCTGAAGCAACACAAGGCAAGAAGCAAAACAGTATCATTATCCTAAAGAATTTTGAACAATCAGACTGTTCCAGCCGGGCAAACTATTTTCAGCACATGATAACGCAAGAATCGCTTCGTATCGAGTCCATACAGTCCCTCTGAATTAATAAGAATTTGAAACTTCCTGGCAGGTTAAAACTGTGTGCCGGATCGAGACTCGAACTTAATAAGAATTTGTTTGACTAAACTATCGACACGCTTGTGGCACATTATTTTGGCAGGACGCTGTCAAGATGACAGCGAGGATTTTCAAAATTTACTGCAAAAACTCGAAGTTGATAGCGAGCAATTTTACTCGCTAAATAAATGCAGAGGCGGTAACGGATAAATTTTCTAATCACAATGAAACAGGTCAGATGATGGGTATTCTGAGAAACGGGACAATTATGAACAGAATAATGATTTTTCTAATAATCGTGATCAAAATTATTAAACCATTGGCATTCAAGAGATCAGTCGTACAATCGCAGCCATTTCACTCAGAGGTCGTGATTTTAGTAACCAAAGAAGTTACGGCAATAATGGTGATTGTAGCAGAAATCATTATAAAGAAAGAAATAACAGTTTGGCGTGAAAGACGAAACTTACATTCCAATCGAAAAACTGAGAATGCTGATTTCAGATCAGATGACTGTCATTACAACCAAACACGAGACAGTTCGCGTGATCGTCACAGTTATTGTGGAAGAAATAATCAGTAGAGGAGCGATCGTGGAAATTTCAGTCGTGAACGATAAGCTGAAGAAGTTGAGATTAGAGCACATGACACTAATGATAATGTTAGACGTGACGAGCCATCACAGTTATGACTGATGGCACAAACGGCAAACAATTCCTTTGTCGATACAGAGAATTCCTCCAGTCGTACCAAAAAGCATACATTGTGAACCCATTAGTGAACAAAATGAACAATGTGAGATTATTAGTAACCAAGATGAGGAATAGATGTTAGATGAAACCGTCCATAATCCTGTTATAAAGGCTGTTGAAGACCAAGCACTAAACGTAAGTGAAAGCAGTGTTTTTGACTGGATAACTAAGTACATGCCTTGTTAAATAATAGTGAATGTGAAACAGAAGTACATCTACAAGTAGTAGGGAACATAACTAATGATACTGTAGTGGATTTTGCTGACACTTCCTTAGGAAAAACATTTTCTGACATGGATTCAGAGCAGAGGCGAATAAATTTTGTCCAGTTTGATGATATCAGGGGCACCTTGTTGGAAGAGAAGAAAGACAATCAGAATATCTTAATCCGTCGTATAGTGTCAGTTTATGTTGGACAGGTTTCCTTATTAGCGGTAGTCCTTTTTCGTTTATCAATGAGTAGCTTTCAGTAAATGTCAGGGAACAACTGTTTGTCCAACATTTCCACTGCAACGAACCAAAATTAAGGGTGTAATTACTACTAAAACTGTAGAGGTCAGAAACCAAACACGTTTGGATTTCATTTGCCAAGGTCATCACTTCTCTGCTAACTTCTTAACTGTGCCACTTCTTACTACACGAATCTACATCTACATAAACCGACAAGGCACTTAATGGAGTGTGGCGGAGGGTACTTTTTGCACCACTAACTGACCCCTCCAACCCTCTTCCACTCAAGAATAGCGCGTGGGAAGAATGATTGTCGGTAAGCCTTTGTATTGTCTTCAATTTCTCGAATTTTCGAATTTTCTCCTCATGGCCATTACGCGTGACGAATGTAGGGGGAAGTAATGTGTTGTCCGACTATTACCGGAAAATCTTCTCTCGAAATTTCAATAACAAAACTCCCCGTGATGTACAACGCCTCTCTTGTAACGTCTGCCAATGGATTTCGTTGAGCTCGTCCGTAACGCTCTCGTGCCGACTAAGCGATCCCGTGGCGACATGTGCCGTTCTTCGTTGTATCTTCTCTGTCTCTTCTATCAGTCCTGTCTGGCAAGTATCCTAGATAGATGACCAATACTCAAGAATGGGTCGAACAACCGCCTTACAAGCCACTACCTTCTTGGATGAGTTAAATACCCTTAAGATTCTTCCTATGAAGCCGAGTCTGGCATCCGCTTTTCCCACTATTTTATGTGGTCATTACACTTACGATCGCTCCGGATAGTTACTCATGGATATTTTACGGCAGATACTGTTTCCAGAGGTTTGTCATCAATAGTTTTGCTATACATTAGTGGATTTCTTTTCCTATGTATGCGCAATATGTTAGTTTATTTACGTGCTGGGTCAACTGCCAGAGCCTGCACCATTCACCAGTTCTCTGGAGGTCATTCTGCAAATCATTACTATCTTTTGGCGTGGCTATTTTCTTATACACAACCGCATCATCTGCGAGCAGCGTTAGAGAACGTCTGACGCTTTCTACTAGATCAATTATACAGGGTGTTACAAAAAGGTACGGCCAAACTTTCAGGTAACATTCCACATTTCTCACACACAAATAAAGAAAAGATGTTATGTGGACATGTGTCCGGAAACGCTTAATTTCCATGTTAGAGCTCATTTTAGTTTCGTCAGTATGTACTGTACTTCCTCGATTCACCGCCAGTTGGCCCAATTGAAGGAAGGTAATGTTGACTTCGGTGCTTGTGTTGACATGCGACTCATTGCTCTACACTACTAGCATCAAGCACATCAGTACGTAGCATCAACAGGTTAGTGTTCATCACGAACGTGGTTTTGCAGTCAGTGCAATGTTTACAAATGCGGAGTTGGCAGATGCCCATTTGATGTATGGATTAGCACGGAGCAATAGCCATGGCGCGGTACGTTTGTATCGAGACAGATTTCCAGAACGAAGGTGTCCCGACAGGAAGACGTTCGAAGCAATTGATCGGCGTCTTAGGGAGCACGGAACATTCCAGCCTACGACTCGCGACTGGGGAAGACCTAGAACAACGACGACACCTGCAATGGACGAGGCAGTTCTTCGTGCAGTTGACGATAACCCTAATGTCAGCGTCAGAGAAGTTGCTGCTGTACAAGGTAACGTTGACCACGTCACTGTATGGAGAGTGCTACGGGAGAACCAGTTGTTTCCGTACCATGTACAGCGTGCAGGCACTATCAGCAGCTGATTGGCCTCCACGGGTACATTTCTGCGAATGGTTCATCCGACAACGTGTCAATCCTCATTTCAGTGCAAATGTTCTCTTTACGGATGAGGCTTCATTCCAACGTGATCAAATTGTAAATTTTCACAATCAACATGTGTGGGCTGACGAGGATCCGCACGCAATTGTGCAATCACGTCATCAACACAGATTTTCTGTGAACGTCTGGGCAGGCATTGTTGGTGATGTCTTGATTGGGCCCCATGTTCTTCCACCTACGCTCAATGGAGCACGTTATCACGATTTCATACGGGATACTCTACCTGTGCTGCTAGAACATGTGCCTTTACAAGTACGACACAACATATGGTTCATACACGATGGAGCTCATGCACATTTCAGTCGAAGTGTTGGTACGCTTCTCAACAACAGATTCGGTGACCGATGGATTGGTAGAGGCAGACCAATTCCATGGCCTCCACGCTCTCCTGACCTCAACCCTCTTGACTTTCATTTATGGGGGCATTTGAAAGCTCTTGTCTACGCAACCCCGGTACCAAATATGGAGACTCTTCGTGCTCGTATTGTGGACGGCTTTGATACAATACGCCATTCTCCAGGGCTGCATCAGGCATCATGGATTACATGCGACGGAGGCTTGATGCATGTATGTATCCTCGCTAACGGAGGACATTTTGAACATTTCCTGTAACAAAGTGTTTGAAGTCACGCTGGTACGTTCTGTTGCTGTGTGTTTCCATTCCATGATTAATGTGATTTGAAGAGAAGTAATAAAATGAGCTCTAACATGGAAAGTAAGCGTTTCCGAACACATGTCCATATAACATATTTTCTTTCTTTGTGTGTGAGGAATGTTTCCTGAAAGTTTGGCGGTACCTTTGTGTAACACCATGTATACGAGGTGGAACTTAAGTAGTGCAACTATTTATTCACAACCGATACAAAAGAGTTACATGTTTGCACCTATTACTGTCCTTCAAAGTAGTCACCAGCGTTGTATAAAACCCGTTGCCAGCGATGTGGAAGGCGTAGTATACCGTTAACAGAGACTGTTCTGTTGATGGTGCGAATGGAGTGGTCTACGGCCTGTCGAATCTCTGGAACATTTCTGAAGCGAATGCCACGAAGTGGTTCCTTCATCTTCGGAATCAAATCAAAGTCACAAGGACTTAAGTCCGGGGAGTATGGTGGGTGGTACAGCACTTCCCAGCCTCATCGACCGAACAGAGCAGCCACAGCTTGCGCTGTAGGCGGCCGAGCATTGTCGTGCAAAATGATGGGTGGATTCTTCAGCAAAGCTGGTCGCAGGTGATGCTCCAAAAACGAACAGTAAAACTGTGCATTGACAGTCTGCCGTGGAGGAACATAACGCGTTAGGATAACACCATCACAGTCGTACACGAGACTCACCATAACTTTCACCATACTCTGATGCACTTTCGACTTTCGCGGCGACCCGTACAGACGCCATTCGTTGGATTTGCGTTTCAGTTTTGGTCGTACAGTGTGGCCCATGTGTCATCCAGTGTTACGATACGGCGTAAGAAAGCCTCTCCTTCGCGCTCATTGCGCTCCAAGTGCGTCTGAGCAGCGTCTTAACGCATCCATTTCTGCATTTCCGCCAAGTCATGCGAAACCCATCGTGATGCAATTTTTCGCATGCCCAGACTTCCTTCAGGATGCGAAGCACAGTCGTATGCGCTAAACCGGTTTCGTGGGCGAGCTCACGAATCGTACGGCGTCGATCGCTGTCCACTAACGCGGCAACAGCATGCAGGGACGACTGCCCGATGCATGTTTGCCACAGATTGCCGACCTTTGTTGAAGACTTTAGTCAACGTGCCACTGTTCTGTACGGCAATGCCGATTCTCCGCATGCCTCTTGAAGACCTTGATGACACTGTGATGCTGTATGACCTCTGGCACATTCAATCTTGATCCAACTCCGTTGTTCCTGTTTCAAAAACATAGTGACACCGTTACGTTAAACCGCTCGCTCACAATTGACCGTGTTCCCCTCGATTGTGGGCACGCCGGTGACGTGGGACTGGTAGTCCATTTGCTCGGAGGAAAGGTAGGTATGTCAGCAACGTGTGCTATCAGCGACACTAGTAGATTCCATAGCATAAGTGTCTCCACAACAGTGTTGCCACTATTTAAGTTCCAAACTACGTGTATTTTAAACAGGAATGGTCCTATCACACTTCCTTGGAGTACACCAGAAATTACCGTTAGAGGTCGATTTTGTTCCGTTAAGAGCGACGTGTTGAGTTCTATCCACAAGGAAATCTTGAATCCAGTCTCAAATCTGCTCCAATACTCAAAACAGGAGATTTTCCCTCTCCAAGAACGTCATAATTCTTGAGCATAAAACACGTTCAATAATTCTATGACAGACTGACGTCAACAATATAGGTCTATAATTGTGTGCATTTGTCCTACGGTCCTTCTTAAAAACGGGAATGACCTGCGCTTTCTTCCAGACGCTAGGTACCCTTCGTTATTCAAGCGATCTACGATAAATTACTGCTAGAAGGGAAGCAAGTTCTTTCGCATAATGTTTGTAGAATATTATACGTATCTCATCTGGTCCTGACTCTTTTTTGACTACTAAGCGATAATAGTTGTTCTTCTATTTCGCGATCGGTTATCTCAATACCTGCCATTTCGACGTTCCTACGACGATTGAAAGGTGGGAACGTGCTACGATCTTCCGCGGTGAAACAATTTTGGAAGACCTAATTCAGTATTTCTGCCTTCTCTCTGTCATCTTCCGTTTCGATGCCAATATGGTCACTGAATGAATCTGAGGTGAAGTTCTCTTCGTTTTCGTATCTGTTTTCAAACACGGCTATTATACCGTGGTGAGGCCTTTCCCATCCCTTAAGACCTTACTCTGAACATATTTGTCTGTGGCACATTGCACGATTTCTTTGAATTTTTTCCATTTGTTTTCCACATGCTCGTTATCATCCCTGAATATACGATGCTGACTGCTCAGATACTCTGAAATTAGTGTCCTGTCGCTCTTGCTAAGCAAAAATATCTTACTACCTTTCTCAACATTCCTTGTCAGACTCGTTGTCATGGATCCTGTCACAGCCTTATGATCACTGTTACCTTCCTCTTCGTTAACTGATTCGATAGTTTCAGGCCAGTTTGTTGCCAGGAGGTCTAAGTCATTACCCTCACGAGTTGGTTTTCCGACTCTGTGCTCAAAGTATTTTTCGGACAATACATCTTCTATACCTGGCAAGTTGAAACCACCCCCTGTTACAACGGTATGATCAGGTAAATTACTAACGATATTCTGCAAGTTCTGTCTGAAGCGCTCTACCACTACAGCTCCAGACTCAGGAGTTCTATAAAAGGATCCGATTACCATTTTTGACCGGTCTTTGGTACTTACCTTCACCCAGGTTAATTCACAATCGGAATCCGTGATAACCTTGCTAGATTTTACCTAATTCTTTACTGAAATAAACACACCGCCACCATTGGCGACTAACCTATCTTACGACAAAAATTCCAATTTGAACTTGGGATTTCGTTGTCATTAACGTTCGGTTTCAACCGGCTTTCTGTTCCTAATACTGTCTGTGCTTTATAACCTTCAGTAAGCAGTACTAATTCCGGAACCTTTCCCTGGATGCTCCTGCAGTTTCCTAAAATCGTATTAATCTTCTCTATCTCTGATCTGCGACGACGATCGTTCTCTGGCTAATTTATCAGGCAAATCGTCTTTGATCCGAATGGAGGGTTTCTCTAACCTAAAAAAGCCCCATGTGCACGCCACACGTACCCTGCTACCCTAGTAGCCGCTTCCTGCTTGTAGTGCACCCTTGACCTATTAAGGGGAACCTTACAGTTCTGTACCCGATAGCGGATCTCGAGAAATTCGCATCCGATACCGTAGCAGAATCGTCTGAGCCTCTGGTTTGGACCTTCCATTCTGCTCCAAACCAGAGGACCGCGACCAACACTGGGAACGATGCTACAAATAGACGGCTTGCGATGCTAGTTGCCTTCACTAAATCAGCCGTCCGCTTAAAGAAGCCGATGATGCCCTCAGAATCCAAGCGCCAGGCGTCATTCGTGCCAACGTGTGCCACTATATGCAGCCGGTTGCACTCAGTGCGCTAGATAGTTGCTGGCAGGGCCTCTTCCACATTACAGACGAGAGCCTCTGGCAAACATAACGAGGTACTCTTTCCCGCCTTGCCTGCTATTTCCTTGAGGGTCTCCGTCACCTGCCTAACGTTGGAGCTCCCAATGACAAAGTACCTACCCCCTGCACTTTTCGGGACTGGGCGAGAAATCGGCCGCTGGCTAACAGGAGAGGCATCCGGCGCTGGGTCAGAGTTATTGTCAGCACTGGGTAGCACCCCATACCTGTTGCTAAGGGGTAGGAACCCAGCCATGTGGCATGCTCCCTCTTTCGCCTTCCGTTCAGCGACACGCCAACCCGCCACTGCCTGCCACCCGCCCTTGAGTGAGAACGGACCGATCAAATGTTGCATATCAGAAGATGCAGTGACACCCAGGTCATCAGGGGATTCCGAAGCACCAGAGATGTGGCAGGTTTCGTCCCCAGCGCACTGATGCTGCCGCAACTTTGAACATAAGCCAGAAGCACGTCGACAGTAGCAACTGCTGCTTCCAGCCGTTTATGGACAGCAGCCAATTCTCCTTGTGTCCACTCCCAACAAGCACAGTTCCTAGGCATATTGTAGTTTGTAAAAATAGATATAAGATCTCAAATGGCGCTACTGAGTTTGGAACATACGCAAAATATAAAGAGGAGAATAAAGAAACACTAAAAACTGCTCTGCAGAGTTCTCACTATGCCCTGAGACGGCAAACTCTTAATCAGAAATAATTTTCTCTACTGAAAGTGATGTATCTACAGTTACCTGTTACTAGAAACTCTGCTTACCGAAACCTTACACAAGGACATGCACACAAAAACAAAAATTTACAATATGATATTGGGTGTCGATTTGTTGACTAAATACAAGGCCAGACTGAATTTAAATGTTCTCAGGCGAAAGCTGTACTTGATGGCAAGTCAATATATTTGCAATTCGAGGACTCTGTTACAAGACAGGAAGAAAATATCAACTGTTCGAAATTTTTATCTTCATCAAAATCACAACCTTCCACTGAAGCTATTGGTCATAAATGATGTACTTCTCAGGAAATGGAACAGCCTTTTGATGTGTCTGAAATTATACTTGATAAAGTAGACAGTGTAGAGGATACTTCTGAAGTAGATAGGCAAGAGTTATTCGATATCTTCCAGTCACATTCAAAATCTTTGTCAACAAACCTGGTACCATACGACATTTTCTGTATGAATTTAAAGTCAAGGGACATACAAAGTTTTTTGTTCCACCTCACGCTATTCCACTGGTATACAGGGAAAGAGTAAAGAATGAGATACAGTCCATATTAGCTCAAGGTCTCATTGTACCTGCCATGCTTTTACAACATTGCACTTCATGTTATAGAAAAACGAGATGAGTCAATACGTTTGGTGTTAGATTCCAGAGAAATCAATACCATTGCTCTTCCTGAAACAGACCATCCTCAAACATTGGAGGAATTGTTACAGAAATTTCATGGTGTAAAGATGTTATGTACTTTAGATCTCAGATCCAACTTTCGGCAAGTATGACTGGACTCTGCTTGTAAGAAATATACAGCTTTTCTTCGCTTTGGTACCTATTACCAACTTTGTAAATTGCCCTTTGGATTTAAAATTTCATCTTCTGGCTTTATTCGTGGATTAAACTCTATTATTACCAATGTTGATGATATCCCCATTTCGGAAAAGTCATGCTTAGAATATAACAGTCTTCTTAATTCACTGCTACAAAGTATTTGCTGAGTTTGGCATCACAGTTAATTTGGGAAATTCACAGCTTGGCAAATCTCAAATTAAATTTCTTGATCTGAAAAAATACCTGTACCTACAATTAAACATCAACTCAGAAGGTTCTTAGGACTCTTTAATTTCTACCATTGCTTCATTAATCTGAAGAACTTGACCACTTACAGATTGTGTGCGTTGACTGGTAAGAATATTGCGTGGCACTGGGACAATATAGCTTAAGATGAATTTCAAAGTTTGAAGGGGCCACTTCTTGTTGTACCTATATTATATCACACAGATCTGTCATGTGACTTTTGTATTTTTACTAACAGCTCCAAATTTGGACTTGACATGCACGTTTCTCATCAGTGTGGAATATGATATCATTACACAAAGGACTATTGCACTTGCCAGTCACATTTTATCTAAATCGGAACATAATTACTCTTTGACCGAAATTGAGGCTTTAGCAGTGTTCTCGACTGTTGATAAATTCCTTTACTTCTTGTATGGCAGCCACACCAAGGTATTTACTTATCACCATGTCCTTCAGTTTCTGATGACTGCTAAGTTAAATCATGATTGTCTCAAACGTTGGGCCTTTGCCGGAGTTCCATTTTGCCATTGTTTTCATTCCAGGAACACAAAACACAGTAGCTGACACTTTGTCTCATTCAGCTGTTGCTCTTGTCAAAACAACTGAAGAATATTGTCAGAAAAATAGCCTCAGTATCTCACTCAGACGGTTGCAATTGGTTATTACATTTCACTAACATTTGCTGACCTCGCTAAGGAAGAAGATAAGGATCCTGTACAGAGGGAATCAAAGATAAATAGGTTGACAGAGACAGTACAGCTGTGAGACAATTTTATCTGATGCAGAACAATATTCTTTTCAAATGTAAGAATCTTAAGAGTGAATTATGGGTAGTATGCGTTCCTGATGACTTGATGAACAAACCTGTGTGGTATATACACCTTAATTACGCCCATTTTTGGGCCCAAATCGATTTTTACAAGTTTTGTGGTCCATGTTCTTTTTTACAATTTGGAGAAAAGAAAGTGTAGCTATGTCCAAAGGCAAAACCTCCTACTATATCCCACTCTGCTCCACTGTTTGCCATAATCCCTAGTAAATTAAAACAACTTGCAGCTGTGGATTTATTTGGATCCCTTCCCAGAATAAAAAAAAGTTTTTGTGGCAGTAGAACTTACATCAAAATATGTGTCATTTACCCCAATACTTAGAGCAACAGCAAAGACTGTGTCTACATAATTTGGTAAACAGTTTTTGGAGAAAGTTGGTCACACAGAAAAAGTAATATCTGATAGTGGACCTCCGTTCTGATCCCAGCATTGGTTGCGTACATAACGTCAGAAGAAAATTAAGCCTGCCTTTATCTCCTTGTAACATGCATCTTCAGACCCTTGTGAACACCTAGTGAAGGAGCTTGGGAAACTCTTTTGATTGCATTGTCACTGCAACCACAACGCTTCGGATACATATATCCATTTGTTTCAGTTGGTACTGAATGAGTTACCAAATAATTCTATACGTTTGTCCTCTCTTCTGGTTTTAATGAACAAGCAGTCACCTGACAGAATCAGAGAAATTGTACCATTACCCAAACAGAGAAGCCTACATCATCATGAGGTGATTCATTTAGTCTCAGCCAAGATTAAGGGAGCTGCAGAAAATAGGAAGAAATTGCAATGATGCAAGAATATCGAACGATTTTATACAAGAAAAAAAAAGGTTTCCGGTGAATGGTTCAAATGGCTCTGAGCACTATGGGACTTAACAGCTATGGTCATCAGTCCCCTAGAACTTAGAACTACTTAAACCTAACTAACCTAAGGACATCACACAACACCCAGCCATCACGAGGCAGAGAAAATCCCTGACCCCGCCGGGAATCGAACTCGGGAACCCGGGCGTGGGAAGCGAGAACGCTACCGCACGACCACGAGATGTGGGCTTTCCGGTGAAGTCTCACCACCTTTTCCGCAAGGGAAAATGACTGTATCATAAGTTATTTCTTCTATGTAATGGAACATTTCTCATACGTCACATTATTCACGAAAATGCTGTGGAAGTAGAAATGATGAGTATAGTCGCTAGCAAGTGATGTCTCCTCGAGCTGGATGTTAACTATTTCTCTCTTATTTCATGGTGCACTTCACTTCTTTTACTGTCCTATTCAGGTAATATGTGTAAATAACTTTCTCTTTCTATCCTGGTGTAAGTATAGTGAAGTAAGTTTTGAGACTGGTTGGTCTTTCACTGGAAGAAACTATTTTTCTAACTGGTGTTAAATGTAATTTGCTATGAACTTTTGGTAATTTGTGAATGATGTTTCAGAAGTCTTTTTGAGATGTTTGAAAATAGTTACATGAAGCTAACAATCTTCAGCTATTGACTGCAGTATGGAGAAATGACCTTTCAGCTTCAAATTGCACGAAACTGGACACAGTGCAAAGATTGACAGATAAGGGTTATAGTATGACATTTATGTGAAAAATACTGAGAGCAAAAGGTTAAAAGTGATGTGCTTGTGATGTAGCTGTACTTGTGTGACGAAATAAGATGTTCATATTACGCAATAAGTTAAATGGTACTTATGCAGTGCAGTACTGAAGGGATTGTATGTAGTGAACTCTAATGAGATGTTCTTAAGAATAAGTATTTCAGGAAGCCAATGAGCAGTAGATGATGATGTCATTTCAGTAGTGGTGATGTATGTCATTGTTTTTATGGATTATTTTTTCAGGTAGCCAATGAGGGGTAAGGAAAGATTTTTGTCTCGGTAATGACGTTTTATGCGCTTTAATATTGTTTAATATTAACAATTTTCTGTTCAAATCTGTTGAGAAAACCTATGAGGGCTAGCTCATGCAATAGGAGGAAAAAAATCACAGAAAAATGTCACATACCTCAATGTTTAGTGAGACACACACATATCACAGTAGCACCAATATGGTAGCATGAACATATTCCTGGGTCAGACTCAGGGAGAATAGTACTTTGCATTCAGTTTCTTCACTGAAAATCCACAGAGCTCAAAAAAAGTATGTTATCCAGGCAGACTCTGGGAGGATGATGTGTCTTGTCACAACATCCACTGACAACCCAGAATCATTGCTGTAGAACTGCAATAATGAACAATGTTTCCATTGATCCATCTTTCATTAGCTGAGACGTGGTGTGACACTCAACATAGTGCCACAGCAAGTTTCATGAAGCCATCCAGCATAATTCTTTCCATTAAGCTTAGTGTGTGCACGTTAATAAGATCATAACTCACGTGTGTCCAGAAAACATGAAACAAAATTATAAATGAATGCGAAGCAAGTTTACATACATTTTAGTGCCAAAATGAATTGTCCTGAAAGAAATGATAATTTTCTGTACATGTGCCTTATTCAATGGCAACAGCCTTGCCGCTGTGGATACACTGGTTCCCGTGAAATCCCCGAAGATCAGCGCTGTCGGGTGTGGTCAGCACTTGGATGAGTGACCATCCAGGCCTCCATGGGCTGTTGCCATTTTTCGGGGTGCACTCAGCCTCGTGATGCCTATTGAGGAGCTACTCGACCGAATAGTAGCGGTTTCGGTCAGGAATTCCATCATAATGACTGGGAGAGCGGTGCGCCGACCACACACCCCTCCTATCCACATCCTCCACTGAGGATGACACGGCGGTCGGATGGTCCCGCTGGGCCACTTGTGGCCTGTAGACAGAGTGGTTACATGTGCCTATTCAAAAATCCTTATCTGATATATATATACAGTAGAAATGATTATCTTATAACATGGGCATCATATAAATTGCTTACAAGGCTTCACAGTAACGTTCTAGTGTCATTCAAGCAACTGCTTAGACAAGTAAACAGTTAATCATCAATCTAGTATCAAATCTCAATCTTGAATATGTATCTCCATTTTTGAGATACCTCACATAAATGAAAAGACTTGGATACGGTTTCTTAAGTTACATGCATTTATCTATCTGGTCAGAATGGTAATTACCACATATCTCATGTACAATAAAATCAGGAATATGTATGATGACCATCAAAATAGCTAATTATTGAATACACACTCTTAGAATAGAAAATCTTACTAGAGTACAAGTAATGCCATTCATGGACCAGTCAACAGCTTATACTATTGGAGCAAAAAAGTGCATCATCTTAGGATGTGTCAAATTCACTGGTATCATTACCACCACAAAACAGTTGTCATTCCTGGTGATAAAAGAGTAACATGTTAATCATATTTTCAATAACAAGCTACAAGTTCCCGAAAATTCAAAGATCGGGTGTCAAGCATGTAGTAGCTCTATTATCTTTTGAGTAAATTCCTCATAAAGACATACATACAAAGCACAGTTTCGAAAGAAAATGTTGATGTCAAATGTATTTTGGTTCTTGTTTCCACGGCTACACAGTGCACCTGTCTTCTTCTTCAGTAGCTCTACAGCCCTTGGTGAGCCTTGGCTTCTTCAACAATCTTCCTCCACACTTCTCGGTTATTTGCTGCTCTTTTCCACCCCCGGACTCCCATATTGCTGATATCCATTATTACCTCATCGATTCATCTTTTTCTAGGTCTCCCTTTTCGCCTAACTGAATGGATCATACCTTTCATCATTTTCTTTGGAATTCTATCCTCTGCCATTCTCTCCAAGTGTCCTAGCCATCGTATTCGCTGTGATTTAACAAAT
This sequence comes from Schistocerca piceifrons, assembly GCF_021461385.2. Classification (NCBI taxonomy): domain Eukaryota; kingdom Metazoa; phylum Arthropoda; class Insecta; order Orthoptera; family Acrididae; genus Schistocerca; species Schistocerca piceifrons. Next base: position 268,681,383 of record NC_060145.1, read on the forward strand.
TTTACTATGTCCCTGCCTTGTATTAACTCCTGTAATTCAGTATTGTAGCGTATTCTCCAGCCTTCTTCCTCCCTTATTGGCCCATAGATTTTGCGTAGTATTTTCCGCTCAATGCTTCTTAGAGCATTTTTATCGTGTTCTGTCAACGTCCATACCTCTGAGCCGTATGTGATAACTGGGCGGACTAGGGAATTATATATTAGCAATTTAGTTTTTCTTGTAACAAGGCTACTTTTGAAAAGCTGCATATTTGCAAAGTAAGCTCTGTTTCCTGCTTGTATTCTTTCCCTTATAGCCTTTCCAATACTGTTATCATTTGTTATTAGGGCTCCCAAGTAGTTAAAAGAGGACACTCCATTGAAGCATTTCACATTGATGTTTAGGTTTTTAGGGGTTCTTCTGGCCTCACATTGTGACATTACCATATATTTTGTTTTGTTTACATTTACTATGAGGCCAATTTTTAAGACTTCTGTTTCCATTGCCCGGTATGTTTCTAGGAGTGTATTGGTATTTCTTCCTACTATAGCAATGTCATCAGCGTATGCACATATCTGGCTAGTTTTCATAAATATGGTGCCTCTTTTGTTGATTTTATTTACTGCACTATGCAGGGCAATGTTGAATAGGACAGTGGAGAGACTATCCCCTTGCTTCACACCTTTATTAAAGTCAAAGCTTTCACTTGTTCTGCTAAGGACCTTTACTTTTGCTCTTGTCTCTGTCATTGTCATTCTGATTAGTCTTATTAATGTAGCACATATACCAACTTCTTTCAGTACTCTGTATAGTTCTTGCCGATTTATGCTGTCAAAGGCTTGTTTGAAATCGATGAATAAGAAATGCAGATCTATATCATATTCATAGAACTTTTCCATCATTTGCCTTATCATAAATATTTGATCAGTTGTTCCTCTGCCCGGTCGAAAGCCACACTGATATTCCCCTAGTATGCCTTCTGCACACTTCTGTATCCTTTCGTTTAATATACTTGTGAAGATCTTATAAGCTGTACTTAGGAGTGTTACACCTCTATAGTTTTCACATGCTGTTCTGTCCCCTTTCTTATAAATGGGGACTATTATTCCGATTTTCCAATTATCTGGCATAGTTTCTGTTTCCCATATATCTGATATTAATGTGTGCAGTTCCTTTATTACAGCCTCACCACCAGTTTTTATTAATTCAGCAATTATGCTGTCTTCCCCAGGGGCTCGATTGTTTTTTGAGTTGTGCACAGCCTGGGAGACCTCTTGTAGTGTTGGTTTTCTTGCCTCATTGGCAACGGGAAGAGAGGATATACTGAAGGGCAAGTTCCCATCTCCGGAGTTCTGATAGGTTGGTGTTAGTGGGAAGTATCCAGATAACCCAGACGGTGTAACACTGTGCGAAGATGTGCTGGCCGTTCACCAAGGCATGTTTAGCCACAGAGTGATCCTCATTACCAACAAACACCGTCTGGCTGTGTACATTCAAGCGAATGGACAGTTTGTTGCTGGTCATTCCCACATAGAAAGCTTCACAGTGTAGGCAGGTCAGTTGGTAAATCACATGGATGCTTACACACATGGCTCTGCCTTTGATCGTGTACACCTTCCGTCCACCTAACCTTTGTAACCTCTTGGTTCATCCCTATGAAATCCCCAAACCACCTTCCCTACCCTCTGGCTCCTACCCTTGTAACTGCCCCCGGTGTAAAACCTGTCCCATGCAACCTCCCACCACCACCTACTCCAGTCCTGTGACCTGGAAGGTGTACACAATCAAAGGCAGAGCCACGTGTCAAACCACCCATGTGATTTACCAACTGACCTGCCTACACTGTGCAGCTTTCTATGTGGGAATGACCAGCAACAAACTGTCCATTCGCATGAATGGACACAGGCAGACAGTGTTTGTAGGTAATGAGGATCACCCTGTGACTAAACATGCCTTGGTGCACAGCCAGCACATCTTGGCACAGTGTTACACCGTCCGGGTTATCTGGATACTTCCCACTAACACCAACCTATTAGAACTCCGGAGATGGGAACTTGCCCTTCAGTATATTCTCTCTTCCCATTACCCACCAGGCCTCAACCTCTGCTAATTTCAAGTTGCCGCCGCTCATACCTCACCTGTCATTCAACAACATCTTTGCTTCTGTACTTCCACTTCGACTGACATCTCTGCACAAACTCTTTGCCTTTACAAATGTCTGCTTGTGTCTGTATATGTGCGGATGGATATGTGTGTGTATGCGAGTGTATACCTGTCCTTTTTTCCCCCTAAGGTAAGTCTTTCCGCTCCCAGGATTGGAATGACTCCTTACCCTCTCCCTTAAAACCCACATCCTTTCGACTTTCCCTCTGTTTCCCTCTTTCCTGATGAAGCAACTGTGGGTTGCGAAAGCTTGAATTTTGTGTGTGTGTTTGTGTTTATTTGTGTGTCTATCAACATACAAACGCTTTCGTTTGGTAAGTTACATCATCTTTGTTTATATATATATTTGTAACTTCGTAGCTTCCCACTGTCAGGCTATCGTGTATGGTTGAAGTTTACTATAGAAATGGTCTTATCTTATAGTTGAAACAAGCGTCAAGGGTGACAAATTGTACACAGGAGGGTTATTAAAAAATATTTTGCTCACTTGTCTGTGTGTGAGAACTTTATGGAAAGGTGTATTGTTGTTATGGCTTAATGAAGCACAGTTCAACTTTGATCTTACTTCTCATTTATCAGTCGTTAGGATTAGTTCTCCATTTCCATTTACTTTCTTGACTCTGTTGACTTGCCCCAATTGAATCGCTCTGTCAGGAGGGTCAATAGGGAGCTAGATCAGCTGCTTCGGGCAGCTACTTTGTCAAGCGTAGGTTTGGTTCCTGTTGTTGGTATTGGTAGGTGGGACTTCACAAGACATGGGCTACATCTCAATAGGAAAGGGAAGGGTAAGCTGACTGGGATGATAGCAAAATCTTTAAAGGGGGGCACAGAAACTCATGGGATTACTTTTTTAGGCTAAGATCAGTACCCAGTCATCCTACAATGATTGAAATTAAGCTTAATGAAAAGTTCAGACAGGCAGGTACTAGTGATGTGAAAATATCACAAGATTCTCATAACAGTACAGTGAAAAATAATGTTAATATGTGACAAGATTCACATAAAAGTACAATAAAAAATAATGTTAATATATTGCATCAGAATATCAGGGGATTAAAAAACAAAGTAGATGAGCTTCTTGTTTCAATTCAATTCAATTTATTATCATCCATTTTATCATATACCCCGATATAGGAATTGTCATATAGAAGGAAAGAAAGAGAGATAGAGAGAGAGAGAGAGAGCATGATTTCTATTTTTAACAATTAGGGGAAATAACATTTTGTTAGTTACACTTTGCATATTTTGTCTTCTTTTTACATGAAAGACGAGAAAAAAATTTACAAGGTTTATACAAAGAAAAATTCATTAAGGGGAATAACATTTTCTCAATTACACTTTAATATTTTTCTTAGTTAAACTTCACATATTTTGTCTTCTATTTACATGCAAGTTGGAAAAAACGAAGGATTATGCAGAAAAATCAAAAGGTTATCACATATCGTACTGCCTCAGTGCGAAACACAACTTACCCTTTATCACCAACGACTGGCTCTGCTGAGAATAAAATTAATTGTTGGAAAGGCGGGTGCCAGGTTGAGATTCATTGGGAGAGTCCTTAGAAAAAGTAGTCCATCAACAAAGGAGGTGGCTTACAAAACACTCATCAGTGTGGGATCCGTACCAGGTCGTGTTGACGGAGGAGATAGAGAAGATCCAAAGAAGAGCGGCGCGTTTCGTCACACGGTTATTTGGTAAGCGTGATAGCGTTACAGAGATGTTTAGCAAACTCAAGTGGCAGACTTGCAAGAGAGGCGCTCTGCATAGCGCTGTAGCTTGCTGTCCAGGTTTCGAGAGGGTGCGTTTCCGGATGAGGTGTCGAATATATTACTTCCCCTTACTCATACCTCCCGAGGAGATCGCAGATGTAAAATTAGAGAGATTCGAGCGCTCACGGAGGGTTTCCGGCAGTCTTTCTTCCCGCAAACCATACGCGACTGGTACAGGAAAGGGATGTAATGACAGTGGCACGTAAAGTGCCCTCCGCCACACGCCGTTGGGTGACTTGCGGAGTATAAATGTGGATGTAGATGTAGATGTTGGAAGAACACGAAAGCTTCTCAGTCGGAACGAATCATGCATGAAAGAAGATAGACGAGTAACGAAACGTTATCTTTTTTCTGAGTCCATTGAGGATAACACATTGGAGAAACACAAAATCTTCCTTATCCGCTTTAATCAGGAACAAACTGCGTGTGGGAACGCTACATATGTGAATAAGAAAACTTTTCAGACAGTAATGGAACCGTACTTGCAGTCTCACAGAATATTCGTCACTCAGTTAATGGATACGTATGATATGCAATAGCCCTGCCTCAGAGCATCATGGTATGTGGAATCGTACCATACAGTGCCTTCACTTTTCTAGCGTCAGGTGGTATGTACGTAAGAAGATGGGTGGTGAGGGGATGGACAATGGCAAGGGGCAGTTTACCACGTGTGGATCAGCCCAAGACATGGTAAAGGTATATAGCCACAGTAAGTTTCATTATGGGTGACATGAAGCAGACATGTGAAGTACAACATACGTTTTTGTAGGGAGACTCAGAAGTCGGAAGAGTGGCCCTATGTGGCGTTCATCCTGGCGTCGCCAGATAGGGTAGGAAACAGTAGGAGCATATGGCATCAGACAGCGGCAATGGCGCCAAGTTCTGGCTGTTTCAAAAGGATTCATATGATATGTCAAGGCTACATCTTCTACATGAATGAAGATACTGGGTGGTTACAATTAAACTGCAGTTACTCACAGACGTCCAGTGTGGGCTGTAATTATCGTATGATACGATATTCTAGTGAGTTAGTGTAGAACCAACTTATACCGAAAAAAATAAGTTCTAATTTTAGCCACCAGGTGCAAATCTGGCACTGTGAATGCGAGAAGACGTGTAGAAATGTTCTCATATACAGGGTGTACATAAAGTCTGGGAACACTTTCAATTATTTATTGCACATGAACCAAACATTGTACATATATCATACATATGTCATTTTGAAGAGAAACCCTGAAAGTTTTTTTTTTTTTGTCATGTGTACCGCCATAGCGTAGTTTGGTAATTTGCCGTTACTCAGTGCAAGTCGCAAACATGGCGAGTTCAGGAGCGGAGCGAACTTTCTGTGTCTTGGAGTTCGACAAAAAACAAGTGTGCTACAGCTGTTCAACGGATGTTTAGAACCAAGTACGGTAAGAAGCCACCAACAAGGAAGGCCATTTACCACTGGTACAACAGATTTGATACTACGGGGTGCTTGTGCCTGGCAAAGAGAAGCGGAAGTCCCAGTGTGAGTGAAGTGAAGGTGGAGCGCGTAAGAGAAACATTCATGAGTCCAAAGAAATTGGTGCGTCGTGCATCCCGTGAACCCGAAATGGCTCAATGACAGTGTGGAAAGTCCTGCGACAGAAGCTGCTTATGAAACCATTCAAATTGGAGCTAGTGCAGAAGCTCAATTACGACGACAAAGACAAGCGTTTTGAGCTTTGTTCACAGTTGCAACAATTTAATGAGGATGGAGATGGCATTGTTGATAGCTTAATTTTTAGGGACGAACGTTAACAGGCATAATTGTCGAATCTGAGATACAAAGCATCCACACAAATGCACTGTATTTGAGCGTTATTCTCCAAAGGTAGATGTTTTTTGTGCCTTGTCACGTCGAAACTGTATGGCCATTCTTCTTCGCCAGAGCAGTCACTGGATATTCCTACTTGGACATGTTGCAGCAATGGCTGATGCCTCAAATGCAATCGGACTCCTCGTTCATCTTTCAGCAGGATAGGGCTTCACCCTGTTTTCATTGTGAAGTTCGTGGGTACCTGAACACGGAGCTGTCTCATCGACGGATCAGCTGTGCTACAGAAGGGGACAGCTGTTTCATGAAAAGGCCTCCCCGATCACCAGGTCTCACTCTGTGTGACTTTTTTCTGTGGGGGCACATTATAGATCTAGTGTATGTACCGCCTCTACCACGTAATGTAGCAGAGCTCTGGGACAGCATATGGGAATCGACTTCCATAGTCGAGGATGCCATGCTGGGACGGGTACTGCAAGATTTGGATTACCGTATTGATGTCGAATGTTTGTAAAAAAAAAAAAAATAATAAATAAAAAAATTAGTTCAATATGTATGGCATCTGTACGATTTTAGTTCTTGTGCAATAAATAACTGAAAGTGTTCCTGGACCTTATGTACACCCTGTATAATGGATTAGGAATGGAACATCAACAGAAAGAAGCAAACAAGTGATGAATAAATAATGTGGATTGCTGTTTAACACAGTTTATTCAATATGAGCACCAGAGACATCAGTGAGATGCTGCATCCATAAAACGACATGATGAACAGTTGCTCGTAGCAAATCTGGTGGGATCTGAGCAATGTGGTCCTGGCCTTCAGATCAGTTATAGGCCAAAGATGACTCTGGTAAGTGCATTCTTGTAGATATCCCCAGAGACAAAAGTTGCATGGGTTCAGATCAGGGGAACTTGTTAAACATGCATCTGGAAAAACTCTGGAGTTAACACATTCATGGAAGGATGCATAAGCAGATTTTTCTCAGGTTGAGTGACTTGAGGTGTTACCCCACCTTGCATGGAAACAGTGGTTTCTGCACAGTTGCGCTCTTCCAAAGCAGGAGTCACCTGCTGCATAAGGAGTTCTTGATAAAGTGCAGACGTCACGGTACTCCTGGCAGATTCTCTACTTGTATTAACTTCAAAGCAGAATGGACAGAGAACAAAAATGCTTGTGAATCCACACCTTGCAGTGACATATGAAGAGTGCAATGGTTCTCTGTCCACAACACATGATTTAACAGTATCTCAAATTCGTAAGTTCTGTGTATTCACTGCTCCCTGTAGTGTATAATGTGCCTCATCACTCCATACAATGATGCCTGGGCACATGTCATCACTTGAATCAGTGCCAGAAACCGAAGAGCAAGTTCAGATTGTTGCTGTGGATCATGAGATTTCAGTTGCTGCACCATCTGGACCTTGTATTAGAACCAGTGTAAATAGACAAGAAAATATCGATACTGTTGACCGTGGGATGGGCAATATTCGTGACACTGCAAGAGCACTAGCAGCATCTGGAGAAATGTGCTGCATGGTCAGTTACAACAACAGCAATCTCATAACCAGCTTCCACCAGGATAGGACGCCTTCCTCTTCCAGGGGATACATCAAGCTCATCTATGTTTTTGAATTTCATTATTACCTTCTTTAAACCATTTAATGAAACCAGGGCTCTCCTTAGACCTTTCAGTCGGCGATACTCTCGCAATGCAGCGCACTGCAATTGCTGCCATTTACATAAAATACTTTTACCAACAATGCAGGTTACTCTTTTGTCAATAACCATACTGTTCACTCACGGCATGGCTTATCAAATAACAGTGCGGATGTAGTACCAGCATACAAATAATGTACGATGTCAAATTGGCACCTGTTGGTCATAATTGGAGCTAATTTTTTTCAGCGTAAATTGACATAATTGCAGCCCACACTGGACCTACATGCGCAACTGCACTTTAATTATAGCCTCCTGTAGAAACTGGAGGGTGAATTTTAAGTTTCACATTGGACTACAAAGCTTTCAATTCCAAAACATACGTTTGACTTCACAATCGCAACTAATATCTTTTATATCCATGCACATACACTAAACGTACTTTCTAGAACTACATTTGGGATCAAAGTTTTCATTTAAATTTCGCAAATGTTCATTGTACCCTCCACCAGATGCATGACCAACACCCTGGTGACAATCTAACTCATCTCACATTTTTGTTAGCATGACTGGAATTATTGCTTTCCCTGCTGTTGGTGAGTTGCATTGCAGTCCACCCAAAGTTGTTGAAATGGGAGGTATATAAACAGAGTCTTTCACAAGCCCCCACAAAAAAAGACATACTGTGAGATCAAGCCACCTTAGTGTTCAATAGTGCTAGGCAAGAACTGCATGTACCCTACTGCAATAGCCGACCCTGGGGATGGAGGGCTGGCTATGATGTCACGATGGCAGGCAGCAGAGGTTTCACATGGGGTAGCAGGCTAGTGGAGACCCAGGGAGGTGCAAATTCATATTTTATTTTCTACTCATACATTAGTGCTCATCTGTGTGGGGTAGCAACCATGCAGCAACTTCACTGAAGAAGACCGAGTGGCTGTTGAAATATCAGCTAGTGTTCAGCCAGCTGGTTGCAATATGTGCATACCAACTGTTTTTAACGCCTGAGCTCAGTGCAGGGCGATCCCATTGCGCAAGTCTTACAACAAATACTCAGCACGTGTGGCACATTAAGATAGCCAGGAGTCTTGCTTTGGTAGCCGTCTCTGAGGTGGATAACTGCATCCTGACAGTTATTGGTGCACAGTGCTGAGGCGCGCCCATAGTGATGGCAGAAGATGACTGCCATGTACGAAAGGTGACCTGTTGCTCCCTCAGGCAGTAGTTTGTCACTGATGGGGTGAGCCTAGAAGGTCCACTAAGCTATGGTACTAAGTCTGGAAGGCGGAATTAGTGATGGACGCTGGTACTGCAACAAAGACTCGAACTTGTGCCTGCTGCTTGTGGCTCCATGTCATCTGCTCGCCTAGCGTAGCCCCACACAGCCTGGTAGAACTGCTCGGCTGTGAATGAAACTGCTAAGAAAATAATAGCTATTTACAGAAGATAGCAATGAACATGTTATCCTTCTAGACACATTCTCGGTAACACCAGAGAAATATCGTGATGGAGAAAACCCCTTGCATGTGCTGAGCGTTACCATTGCACTGGCAGGTTTCGCCAAGAAAATTCGGCCCATCTCACAAAAATTCAGTAGCTCTGTTGCTATAACTAACATGACAACACCATGTGATCACAAACTACCAGCGGCTCCTGCAATACTATACCACACATTTTCACAGATTTGCCCATAAAATGGTAGCAGCACTACATGACCAATCGACCAATACGTCACTGAGATGTCCTAATTGAATTTTACCTACTGAAATTGCTGTTTTACTATTTATCTATAATCGACTCAATGAAATTTTGGGTAATGAATGTGTGACCAAGTTAGCTCGACCAGGGAGTGCGTTATCGACAGCCACATAAATCGGCAACTTACAACATGTGCTTAGGTAAATATTGCGTAAGGTTAAAACTACCCTAGGTTTATAACATCATCGATGTAGATGATACAGTCTTGTGAAGTCAAATTGATGATTTTGAAACATGTCATGCAATCAGCTTCGTACTTGTACACACACTAGTAGAGGCAACACTGAGTAATGTTGGGTATGTCTACAACATAATATAACACATTCTGTTGGTGTTAGTAGTGGGCTAAAGAGAGTTCTAGAGCTCTTTTGACACCAAATTCAAATGCTTATTAACGAAACTGAGCAATTAAACCAATCCTTCACCTCCCCCCTTAATCTATTGTTATGCTAATTGATTTATGACCCCCTGGGGATTGATTTATGACCCTCTGGGAATAACGCAAATTTCTGAGAAACCCTCATCCCCTTCCCTTCCTCCTCCTCCTCCACCCCTCATGGAAAAGGGGCACTTTTTTGTCACCTCTACATTTCAGTTCTGAGCCACGTTTGCCCTCTAGGGAAATCCCCCAGCGCTCCCCTCCCTCCCCCACTTCCTCCCTCCCCACCCTCACATGGAAACTGGTGGGAAAAAGACTCAATCTGTGCTGAGCTGCTGCAGAGGAAGGATTTCACGACACGAAACTCAAATCAGTGTCAACTGATGTAATAATATATTGTTCAATTCAATTTGATATTCTTTATTTAATCAATTTATGAAAGACAGAGCTCATCCCCTCCCCACTACAACTTTGGTAGAGCTCACATCTCCACCCCCACCCCCCTACTTTCCATGATGTAATAACTGAAAGCAACAAGGAATGGAATGAAATGTGATATATTATACGCCATTTTGGGTCTCCCACGTGTGTGTCATCCACGTCTGCTGGCTGGGTCACTGAACATCAAGTCCACACATCTGCATACTTTAGAGATAAAAAACTGGACGATGTCCTAATTACAGATCATGATAATAAATACTGTTTGAATATCACAAAACTAGTCCTCACATCTACACAGTGTTAGAAACGATACTAAATACCGATTGCATATGTAGGAAGATCATAACAGGCCCTTCATGCCATGAAAGTGCTGACAGCTCCGTTTACTGGGGAAGCCTTTGGGCTAATGGTAAGTCATGAGATAGCAAGTGTCAGCATCTGCCACTACCATCGCCACATGACTGCCAGCAGAACTACCACGAGACTGCACGTGTATGAGGCTCCTGTCATCTGCACCAAATATGCACAGAGAAATCACTGTCGGGACCACACAGCACACTACAGAGAAACTGCTATTAGGGATCACACAGCCTGCCACCACTGGACCACAAACACCAATACTGGTCCGACTTTTTGTGTGCCTACCCGCCCATGTGACATTAATTTGTTCTTGTGGCCCCAAAACAGAGCATCAAGAGGTGGCATTCCTTTGATTAAGATATTCCACACTCGTTTCCTGTCTCTGTCTCTCTCAAGTGGTTACTTCTTGTTTGTGAGAACACCTGCATGACCCAATGTGTCTAAAAGTTTTCGTCCCTCATCAGATACGGTTTTGATATTGGCAAATGCTGAATCAGTGAATGTATATAAAGCCTCCACCCTCCTCTTTCATTCTCATTGTGTGATCATCCATGTCAGCATCATGTTGTTCCATCTTAGTGGCGTTCCCCGTCTTTGTTGCGCCTGTTGCTTGTGTACTACTTGTTTACATTACAAGATGAAACGTTCAGCCAGCAACAGCAGCGGTGCTAGTGGCAAACGCTCTGGGGAAGGAGAATTACCAGATAAGAACATATTCAAATAGCACAGCATTGACAAGACTCACACATGGTGGGGATATATTCATTTACACACACACACACACACACACACACACACACACACACACACAAACACGCTTACACTAAAAATATTTATATTACTGATATGATAAATGAGTCACGTTATTCCACAGACATATGTACACATCATCATCTTCTCTCATTCACACACCATTCTCATCAAGTTAGTAAGGGATAGTTTCAACCCTATCATCACAAGTGACTTGTTTATCATCATGAGCTGACAAGCGGATTTTAGACTGCAGTACAGTGCACACCTTACACTGTCGAGACTGAATAATAATTAGCTGCAGCATGTGCAGTGGCTGTGGTGACACACCACAAACACCTCTGTTCAGGCACTGAAAATAGTCTTCTGACCGAAGGACCCTTGATGCCACGTGGTACATGCCCTTTGCCCACCTCTGAGTGGCGCCTTCCAATGTGCGATATGCTTACATCTTGAATCTTACACCAACAAACTCCACTTTCGGTGACCCAGTTGCTGTGTCTTTCATTAGACCGATAACCTACTTGTTCTGTGGAACAATACTGTAAGGGTTATTGGTCGTGTGTGAAGATGTGTCGAATTCTTCACTGTGGCATCTCATTACTTCATACAGCTTGAAATTCTTCACTCAATGGATGAAGCTACCTTCATCAGTACAAACTAACTTAGGATCAGCGAAATGAGGTTTCGCAAACTCATGATGAAAGTGCTACATATGGAATTTGGACAGGTCTTGTATGCAGATCCCCACAGAGATAGATTTCGTGAATTCTTCGGCAACCTTCGTCACCTCCACAGCAACAACATTCAAATTGAATATTTTGACCCGTTTAAAATTTGGTCTGGCGATGTAGTATCTTACGCACCAACGCCCATCCCATTCGGTTCTAATAAAAAATTAACGATTTTCCCTGAAATTTTCCATTCTTTTGCCGAAAATTGAATTATTCATTAATATAAAACATCTTTCTCAAAGTCATATGTTACAGTAGCTCTCTGTTTCGTGTTCAGGTCAGTGTACTTGTCCAGTCAGGGGGATTAGTTGAAGGAGATAGCGTGGGCTATTCCAAGCAACCTCATCTTCAATTTGACACTTTGCTGGAGATTATGATAGTGAATAATGTATCTCCACTTGTTCCTCAGGAACGTCATTAGCTTTACGGTGGAGCCTCCTCGCGCAACTAATAGCTCTGAACACAGAGGCATATGAGTGTGTACATCATGCCAGCTAATAGGATATGTGAGTTTTGCCACCACCACATATCCCACGTTAGAATCAGCCGCGATACTCTCGATTTTTCCACCTAATACCTTGCATTATTCTTCAGGGACCATGCAACTCGCTAACCGGCAGTAATAGTTGCACGGTGTACCCGAATAGGTTTTGACTTCCAAGTACATGAAGTAACTCGAATCAGGGGATGCATGGAACCTCTCTGCCATACGTGTGTTATTTTCCTTGGCGTACTTATGGACCATTGACAAAGTCCCTCTTGAAGCCCTTACTGAAAGAAAAGCAACATGTCAGCATTGGTCAACAGTTCGATCCTGTGCTTTGTTCCCTTGAGCGTAGCGTCCCAAGACAATCAGAGTGCTGTATGATAAAATACGGGATCCAGAGAATATGTGGTCATACATAGACTCCGGAATTTCTCGAAAACTTCAGTGAGCAAGCGCACGTCTGGTTCCATGTGAAGCTTTGCGTACTCTCCTAAAGTGGAGGCGTTGAATCCCTGCAAGACATTCACAGCATTCCCATGCTCTCGATTCGTTATGACATCGCCTGTAAGTTTGCTGGAGAATGTAGTTATGTCAGGTAGTCTGGTTTCATTGCGTTTTGCCATATAATCGAGATACTCAAATGGGAAAACCCTCTTCCTAGTCACAACTTGAAAGCTTAATCGGGAAATGCACCTCAAGTGATGTACAGGGTGATTCAAAAAGAATACCACAACTTTAGGAATTTAAAACTCTGCAACGACAAAAGGCAGAGCTAAGCACTATCTGTCGGCGAATTAAGGGAGCTATAAAGTTTCATTTAGTTGTACATTTGTTCGCTTGAGGCGCTGTTGACTAGGCGTCAGCGTCAGTTGATGCTAAGATGGCGACCGCTCAACAGAAAGCTTTTTGTGTTATTGAGTACGGCAGAAGTGAATCGACGACAGTTGTTCAGCGTGCATTTCGAACGAAGTATGGTGTTAAACCTCCTGATAGGTGGTGTATTAAATGTTGGTATAAACAGTTTACAGAGAATGGGTGTTTGTGCAAAGGGAAAAGTTCTGGACGGCCGAGAACGAGTGATGAAAATGTAGCACGCATCAAGCAAGCATTTGTTTGCAGCCCAGGAAAATCGACTCGCGGAGCTAGCAGGGAGCTGCAAATTCCACAATCAACTGTATGGAGAGTCCTACGAAAAAGGTTAGTTATGAAACCTTATCGTCTGAAATTGGTTCAAGCACTGTCTGCAGCTGATAAGATTAAAAGAATCGATTTCTGTGATTTTATCCTTGCTCAAATGGAAACAGATGAATCTTTCGTTTCAAAGATTGTGTTTAGTGATGAAGCAACTTTCCACACTAACGGGAAAGTCAACCGTCACAATGTCTGTATATGGGGCACTGAGAATCCGCGGGAAACAACTCAGTATGAACGTGATTCGCCTAAGGTGAACGTTTTCTGTGCCATTTCAGCCAATAAAGTTTTTGGTCCCTTTTTCTTCGAAGGTGCTACTGTAACTGGACTACAGTATATGGAGATGATAGAGAATTGGCTGTTCCCTCAGCTCGAACAAGAAGCAAAACAGTTCATATTTCAGCAGGATGGAGCGCCACCACATTGGCACTTATCTGTCCGTAACTACCTGAACGTCAACTACCCGAGGCGATGGATCGGCCGCCAGGCAGCCCGTGACAGAGCACTTCATCACTGGCCTCAAAGAAGCCCTGATCTTACCCCCTGCGATTTTTTCTTATGGGGGTGTGTTAAGGATATGGTGTTCCGGCCACCTCTTCCAGCCACCATTGATGATTTGAAACGAGAAATAAACAGCAGCTATCCAAACTGTTATGCCTGATATGCTACAGAGAGTGTGGAACGAGTTGGAGTATCGGGTTGATATTGCTCGAGTGTCTGGAGGGGGCCATATTGAACATCTCTGAACTTGTTTTTGAGTGAAAAAAAACCTTTTTAAATACTCTTTGTAATGATGTATAACAGAAGGTTATATTATGTTTCTTTCATTAAATACACATTTTTAAAGTTGTGGTATTCTTTTTGAATCACCCTGTATATAACCTTCTGAGGCAGAGTTTCAAGTTTCTGGAGTGATGGCATCATAAGACGTGGCAAATTGAGAAAGTGGAACGTAATTCTCGGCGTCATTCGTTTGGAGAATGAAATATGTTTCTCTACACTCTCAGGCAGGACACTGAATTGATCCTTCTTGATACCAAAACTAGCCAAGTGCTCAACACAAAATGAGCATCATACCAGCTTAAATTATGCATGTATTGTGAGCTGTGTCATGGCACTTCCCCATAAGCTGACAGTAGCCCCCATGAGGAGTTTCCACTTTTCTATCAAATGGCAACCCACAAATACGGCAGTCAACCGACCACCTTAATGTACAAATCTTCATTCTCCTTCGATCTGGTCATGGGAATGTTGTCGCTGTAAAGCTTATTAGCCACCCACAATAGTTTTTCGAGCTCAGTGAGAAGCAAAACCACATGATTACCCCTGAAATAAGATTTGCATTGGTTAAAAAGGAGGAGACTAGTGTTTAACGTCCCTTAGGCCAGATCATTAGAGATTGAGCAAAAGGTCGGATTAGGGAAGGGTAGAGAAGGAAAGTGGCTGTGGCCTTTCGAAGGAACCATCCCAGCATTTGCCTAAGGCGTTTTAGGGAAATCGCGGGAAACCTAAATCAGGATTGGCAAACGTGGGTTTGAACCATTCAGTTCGTTAACTACTGCGCCACTTCGCTTGGTATTGGTTAAGACTCAGAATCGTAGGACAATACCACTTAGTACACAGCCAGCTATGGGACATGTTTTTCTGTGAAGGTAATGTGTTAGGCTGTACAGCCACCTTTACGGTGTGTCACAGGAGAGAGGAGGCATTTGTTGTCGGCATACACCACAATGGGCATCATTCCTCGTAGTGAGCGTTATTAAATTTCGTTAATTTTGTTACATCACTTCAATGGTCGTGACCGTATACTCTGTCACCCAAGTGAGTGGCTGCTCGAAATGTAGTACAGTTGTTAACACCTAGCGCAACTCTAGTATTTTTCTGTATGTTTCTGTGCCCATATCAGTTTCATGTAGCCCCCCCCCCCTCCCCCATGGCACAGAGTAAGTTCGGGATGCGATCAGGATAGAGGTTGTATATGGACCCACCACGCATTACAGCAGGGATAGAGGTCGAGGGTGGAACCACCTCATGCTATGGTTGGGATAGGTTTCTAAGGTGGATCCACCATGAGTTATGGCCAGGGATAGGGTTCAGAGATAAATCCACCATTGTTAGGGCTGGGATAGTGTCTGAAAGTGGATCCACCATGTGTTATGGCCAGCATATGGTTTGGAGTTGGATCCAGCGTAGTGTTTGAAGGTGAAACCACTCACTGTGTGTCTGGACCGGTATCTCAAGATGGATACTCCGGCGGTAGGTTTGGAGTATGGCCTGGTGGCCCCAACGTGAAACTGATACAAGCACACACATACAGAAAAATAGTAGAGTTGTTCTAGGTGTTGACAAGTGTACCACATTTACAAGCAATTTTAGAATACGTGGCGAGAAGTGATGCCATGATCACATGACCAGAAGTGACATAAAATCGGTAAATGTACAAAAATTGACGGAAAATATGTATAAACTGAAGGAAAATACGCCAAAATGCAGAGGAAATTGAGAGAGAATGAGGGAGTACTTACATGTCTGTTTGGTGCAGGAACATTCGTGTACATGGGAACGAGTATGTGACAGCAAGAGAAATACGAGAAAAAGTTCGCATGCAGGCACCGGGAATCAGGAATGTTGTCATTATTAGTGAATGGTGGTAAGATGACTGGAATATGTTTAACGTGGATAATCACCAAATGTAGAGTAATAATTTGTATATATTGGATCGTAACCCCAGGTGTGACCCAAAGCTATTGGCAACCAACTTATAGATTTTTATACTGTGTCCTTAGCTAAATAGCATTGTATTAGTAGCTTGGGGGCTGCAATATGCAACTACAGGATAGATCACATGTTTGACTTTGTGCAAGACTGTTTATGTGTTATGAACTCTAACAAACAGTATTTACAATGTGTTTCTCTGTAAAAATGAAATG
Organism: Schistocerca piceifrons; assembly: GCF_021461385.2. NCBI lineage: Eukaryota > Metazoa > Arthropoda > Insecta > Orthoptera > Acrididae > Schistocerca > Schistocerca piceifrons. The sequence continues at coordinate 268,697,781 of NC_060145.1, forward strand.
TCGTGTGACGAGGGCCTCCTGTCGGGTAGACCGTTCGTCTGGTGCAAGTATTTCGATTTGACGCCACTTCGGCGACTTGCCCGTCGATGGGGATGAAATGATGATGATTAGGACAACACAACACCCAGTCCCTGAGCGGAGAAAATCTCCGACACAGCCGGGAATCGAACCCGGGCCCTTTGGATTGCCAGTCTGTCGCGCTGACCACCCAGCTACCGGGGGCGGACTACCGATCACAATTATGCGGTGTCAGCTAATAAATGCCTTGCAGAATAGTTGCTGCATTGTTTTTAACAATGTTCTGCTGTATGTCTATTGAGGTGATAGGGATACATACAAGTTGACTGGTGTCTTTGATGTTTTCCTGGAAAAGAGAACCAACTGCCTCTAAATTGACATGGATCTATCTTAAAGGATGATAAGAAGTAGATGGAGTGATCGACTGAGAGGTGTTGTAACAAGGTATGATTTAATGGTGGACTGATGATGCGTTCTAGAGAGAGGGAGGTGTTGCGGCAGGTCATTTATCACACATTCAACCATTTTTTGTGTGGTTCTATTGGGGTGTATCAGTTGTGTGATATAACCTGCATTCGACTCGTATACAAATTCATGTTCTGTGTGTGACTTGGAGCACTATCTACCTGCGATTGTTAGCAGCTGACCTCTCCATAGCAAACTCAGCAAAGGACTTCCAACGTACTACGTGTGATAAATCGTGTTCACCAGACTGATAGAAAACCTATTTTGGCACCCTCCTCTAGACAAACAAAGATTTATGTAGGGTAGTCCGTTCCCCTGCTTCACCTTGGATATAAACAGAGTCTTCATTTCATAACCGCGGTGATCCTAAGTTAGTGGCAGCAGTTTGTGTGATATAACAGTCATGTGATATAGACTGTGTAACAGGGTTCATGACATGTGCACATATGTATGACCCTCACAAGGTAATAGAGGGGGTGTTTAGTAATGTTACAGAAATTGAGAACCATGCTGCAATGTCACTGGCTGATAGAATCAAGAGATTGATGCGATGAGATGTTTTGTTGCCATGACAACTCATCAACAGTGGTGGTATGAACCTCGAGTAATTGATTAAAATGTATTGAAATTATGGAGAACTTGATGAAGTTGCGAAAATTGATGGGAAATACGTAAAACTGATAAAAATACCACAAAAAATGTGAAGGGATGACTGTATTTACATGCTCACCTGAATTTATGAGCCGGCCGCTGTGGCCAAGCGGTTCTAGGCGCTTCAGTCCGGAACCGCGCGACTGCTACGGTTGCAGGTTCGAATCCTGCCTCGTGCATGGATGTGTGTGATGTCCTTAGGTTAGTTAGGTTTAAGTAGTCCTAAGTTCTAGGGGACTGATGACCTCAGAAGTTGAGTCCCATAGTGCTCAGAGCCATTTGAACCATTTTTTTTTAAATTTATGAAAATCATTCCATTCCTCCATCGATGGGATTGACAACTGATGGTGCATACTATCCATGCTCTATGGGATTACCTGTAGGAAACCCCCTTGTGCCGCATGTGATTATACACTGTAACTCATTAAGATGAAAGATGCAGTGTCCCAAGATTTGGGACTGTCATGCTGACTACCACCTAGGACACTGAAACAGTGGTCATATAGCTGGGTGCAATATGCACCACCAACAGCATGAATCAATGCTCAGGGTCTCTTCAAAAACCGAAAAAATGAGACATCTGCTACCCCTGTCACTATGGAAGATGAGATTAAGTGTAGAAGTCTTCGCCTTCAGACAGCTGTTTGGAAACGCTCTAAAATGCCGCAAGCTCTCCCAGTTTCCATGTGTTCCGATGTTCTGCACATTTTTGTCAATAAGAAACACTGCCTTTGTCTTTTATCTCAAGCATTGTGTGAGGTATGAGAGCAGCATAGTTTACACTGTGTGATGTCCACCTTTCTGTGAGGGCCAATGGATCTAAACATGGTAATGCCAGTTTAGCGCCTGACACAGATCTCGAAGTCATGGTGGAAAAGCAAAATGTGTACAAAGTTGTAATCATTCACTACTTGGATGTGCTACAGCAGAAAAATAATGTATCAAACTGGTTATGAAAGAACAAGCTGGAACACTCTCTTGTGATTGATAGTTTGTGGAGTATGGTCCTCCTACAATATGGGCGACAAAGTTTTTCACTGGTCTGTGCTACTTCAATCGCTAGCCACCTGCTCCAATGGGCCAATCAATACCTGTATGTTTAATAGGATCACCACATACGCTCGATGTCAACACACAGACGGTATTTGTTTCCGGTGTATCAGAAGAGAGGGACATGGTAATATCTTATTGAGTTCTCTACTGGGTGCCATTAGCAAAGTTTTTCTAGTTTGTAGTTTTACCCCATTGGATGTTATAAAAATAATGAGGAGAGAGATAGAGAGCCGCCCAGGGTGGCCGAGCGGTTCTAGTCGCTACGGTCGCAGGCTCGAATCCTGCCACGGGCATGGATGTGTGTGACATCCTTAGGTTAGTTAGGTTTAAGTAGCTCTAAGTTCTAGAGGACTGATGACCTCAGCAGTTAAGTCCCATAGTGCTCAGAGCCATTTGAACCATTTTTGAGAGAGATCAAGAGAGAGACTGTGCTGTCAAGGCAGTCTCTGTCACTATTACACTGTTATATTTCTAACATAGTAACCACGGGAAATTGATAAAGGAGGTCAGGACATATACAGAGTGATATTAATAGACTGTCATTCGATATCGATGAATTGTAGGTGTTATGCTTCTGAATTTCTTTGTGTAGTCCATGTATACATTGCATGATTGTGAATTTCATTCTATACATTAGTGTGCTATTTTTCTTGTTATGATAGCTCTGAACCTAGTCAGCCATCTAAATAAATGCACAATGCTGTCAGAAGATGATGCAATGTTTGGAGGGGTCTGTGACTTGGTGAGGAACATCCCTTACTCATGGAAATCATGTGAATTCAAACATTGTTTATCGAAGGCAGAAGATTCATGAGAATATGGTAGGTAGGAGATATTCTGACGAAAGAGGAGTTAAGAAGTGATCTTTATACTGCCTGCTCTAAGTGCTCATATTAAAACCTCTCATATACGTCTCACAAAGTGATTGCACTGAAAAAATTAGGAGCTAATATGAAGATTTTTACCAACATACAATCAGCAGTAGAAGTCCTGTCCTTTGTTTTCTTGATAAACAAGAGCCAACATTCTTCTGTGAGTCTTGTGTTCCTATAAATGGGTGGAGTGACATCTTAATAGGTACACTAAATTTACATTTACATCTATATGCTTGCTTTGCAAGCCATCATACAATGTGTGGCATAGGTTACCCTGTACCACTACTAATCATCTAATCCTTGCCTTTTCTATTCCATTCACAAACGTATTGGGGGAAAAAGACTACTTATATGCCAATAGTGGAACTAGGCCAGCGCCAGTGCATTTTGTTAGTGTAGTTTTCCTACATCAGGGGCAGGTATGCACTCAGGGGCAAATCTATTGTTCTCCTTTGATTGACAGGTACTTAACCTATTGTTCTGTTAAGTGGTTTTCCAAGTTACTGCACTTAACCTACTGTCCCCCCACCCCCTCCCACTCCCCTCCCCCTTCAGAAAACCTCCCCTTGCTGCTACAAGTACACTTTCAGGTCTGAGTTATTGGAATGCCACCTGTCACTACTTTCAGTTTGATTAACTACTTAATTGAATTGATCAATTAATTAACCTGTCCCCCTCTGGTAAACCCCCTCCCCTCCCACCCTCTCCTCCCTCCCGGAAAATGGCGGGAAAAACACTCAGTTGATTGGTCATTTGGAGGGAAATCGATCGCTCTGTATGGAATATTGTTTAAATAATTTAGACAGTCTATGGAATATATGGTAAGGTATATTGTTTATTTATTTATAAAAAGTTCATTTTGTAGGGGTTGGATTTCTCTTGCTCATCATTCTCTGCTGATTGGAAACAGCTAGGTCTTACAAGAAGCAGTAACATGGAACAGACCTGTTGTATAATCTAATGTTTGGCACTGTACTTTGGGCGTCTTAACCTAATTTTGGGACTTTGTCAGCACTTAACCTATTGTTCTGTTAAGTGGTTTTCCATATCAGCCCCAATGTCCTTAAAATACTGTACCACCTTTGGTACCAAATTAAGTAATTAGTTATCTCCTCCCACCATTTCCTGGTACACTTTTCGAATTTAACATGATTTTGAATGCCATTTCTCGTGCATTCTTCTCTGTCATCCACCCCTATAAACTATTATACTGCGTTTTACATTAAAAATTATTCAAATTAACTTAGTGTTCTGCACTTAAGCTGCTGTTCTGCTCCATGTCACCCACTCAACACAGCCTCCCCTTAACTATTGTACCGCTAACACCACGTTGATATAAAAAATTTATGCAGATTAATTAAATCGATATTTTACATATGGTATGGGGTAGTTTTTTTTTTAATTTGCAGCATCCTATTGGTCTTAGAGTATTGTTCGTCTGTATGATTGAGGGGGGGGGGGGGGAGGGGCCTTACCAGTTGGGTCTGATTCAAGTGATTGAGAAGGTCCTAAGAAGAACCGCAAGATTCGTGACTGGTACAGTTAGCCATCGCGAAAGCGTTACAAATCTCATTGACAGTTTGAGACGGGACACACTTGCAGATAGACGACACGCTAAATGGAAGGGGCTGCTCACTAAATTCCAAAATCCTATCTTCGCTGAGGATGTAGAACATATATTATTACCACCAAATTTCATATCGCGCAATGATCACCATTCAAAGATAAGGGAAATTATAGCTCATATTGAGGGATACTTCGAAAACACATCTCATAATGTTTCGGTTTGCAGGAAGGATGAGAGGAGACATATTGTTCAGCATTCTAGTATTTACCCCAGCGACATTTAAGAGCCGAGTCCTTCTAAGAAGGATAGGATAACTTCTGCGAGTCTGCTGTCCAGCACAGCGAGCGGTGGATTGGTGGACACAAGTGGTGCAGCCCTGACATGTGGGTGGAGGTTTGCAACCCAGTGGCAGCTGTTCACATGCGACCTTGAGGCGGAGACATCATGGGTTTGGAGAAGAGAGTGAAACATTGTACGCCATCCCGCCCCTCCCGCCCCCCCTCCCCCCCCCCCCCCCCCCCCCCCCCCCGACCGACAGGTCTCAGCAGGATTAGTTCAGGAGCAGAGGTGATGTTTGGTTTGTGGGGTGCTCAATTGAGCGGTCATTAGGGCCCATACAGAGTCCCAATTTTTACAGAGTCCCAATTTTTACGTAGTCCAATTTTTACACAGTCCAAACTTGCCATTGTCACGACTGATGATGATGATGATAATGATATGATGAGGACAGCACAAACACCCAGTCCCCGGGCAGAGAAAATCCCCAACACGGCCGGGAATTGACCCCGGGACCCTATGATCCGGAGGCAGCAACACTAGCCACTAGACAGTTCAGGAGCGGTATACCAGAGTTCTAAGTGACTTACTTACACCAGCATGACAAGACAAGTGAGATACGGAACCCAGTTAGCGTCGGATGTCTTCCGACATTTGACGGTGGTTACTACCAATTTTGCTATCGGAGGAAGCCTCGAGAGACGTCATGGAAGCATCTGTAACGGTTATATGGCGAGTGCAATCCGACTGCAGGAAAAAATTACTTATCATGCAAGGGGGCTCTCATGGTCAATTTAATTAATTATCTTATCAATTTGACATCAATGATGTGCTGCCAGGAGGGTGGAAGCGAGGGCGAGAATACCACAGATATGATTCGAGAGCTGTAGCGGTAATCAGGCATTTCTTTGTTGCAGCAGCATCTTTTATCGAAATTTTAATCTCCCGCCTACACATGGTGAGATAACCATTGTAACAAAATCAGCTATATTACTGAGTTTATAATATATTACGACTTTTCTGTGCTGTTAGAGTGAGAGACTAAATACGTGACAAGCATTTGTTTACTTTAAGAGAGTTCGAAATTGACAGCTGTTCTGTGACAGACGTAGAGCATGCTATCAGCACTCCATCTAGAGCCAAAGTTGAGTTTAATGTTCTACCCCTATGATACAGGACGTGGCAGATATTAAGAAGATAAGAAAATATATTTTTATACCTGATGAGAGAATTCTTAGAAGGAAGATACCCTACGCCATAGTGTTGAACAGGATTTTCACAACAAGTACCGATACATGAGCGATGTGAAAACGTGTGCATGGCCTGATTTCTTCTGTCTTCGAAAGTAGCTCGTACAAGAGGGAGGAACCTACATTTCTCGCGATAAATTGACAAAATAACATCCCCATTTCGGATTTTTCAAACCGAGGAGTCTGTATCAAAGGTGGGACTGCAATTAGTCCAAGTCGCGCCGCATTGTGCCATGGTCGGCAGCATGAGTGGTCATGAGGGGGTCGGGCGACCAGAAGGGGCACCTTAAAGGCTGTCGCGAACAGCGGTTTCTCGGCTGGCTGGCTTTCCAGTTATACAGTACAAGACGCTGGATTAGACTGGAGGTGGCTGGTCAATTTATTTTTTCGTCTTCAAGTAAGATAATGAGCACTACAATTGTAAAGAATATCGTAAGATATATTTTCCATGCTTCTGTTGACTAAGATGTGACTTGCGGCTCGTAAATAAGAATGAGTGTGTTTCATTTCCAAATGATGTTGCTACAGGAGTCCTGTATATAGGGGAGGGTGTTACAGGCGCTCTGGGACAGTGGGTCGCTGTTCTGGGTCGCTGTTCTAACATTATTAGCCATCCTAATGTTCCTCCCAGGAGCTATTCATTTGTAGATCGGCAGGAGGCTATTCTCCTGTACTTCAGTGATAGCTTGCTGTCCTATTATTATTACCCATCCTTCCCATGAATGGCTATTGTCTAAACTGGCTGGAGCAACACTGTAGTGGTACACTAACAGCGAAAATATCCTCTCCACGTCCAGCAGTTATTGACGAGACTAGATGGAGCTATTGTCTACTGCTCGATCAATTCCAACTACCCCTGGCCAACTAAATCTGTTTAAATAAACAATATTCGACACTGAATACAAAAAAAATCTCATGTCCGTCCTATCCGGCAGCTCAGCACAGACTGAAACTCCCTCACAAGCGGAGGGTGAGGGGATGTGGGGATGGCCCACTGTGGTGATGGTGGTGTTATGAACGAGGACAGTTGGTCCCCAAACCTCACAGTGAATACAAAAAATTTGATATTTCCAGCAATAAATTTGAATTTCCCATAATTTTTTCTGATAGGAGGGGAATGTCCTCTGTTGGTGACATTCTTAACTGTTTAAATAAATAAACAGGGTGAAATTGTTTAAATAAATACCATATTGATCCTCCCAGTCCAGCAGCTCAACACGGACTGAGTTTCCCTCCATTTCCAGGGGTGGGGGTAGGTGCGGGAGGGGATGGAGGAGGGGGAAGGGGTGGGTGAGGGGTGGTGGGAATAGGGACCCACATGCTGCTGGCGAAAACCCATGCCATTATCAGGGGTTGGGAGTAATTAATCGATCAATTAATTAATTTGCATAATTAATTTGATATCAATTAGATATTGTATGTAGCATCTTAGCTCCTTTGGCATGTTCATTTTAATATAGATTTTAAAATTTGTCCATTTTATTACTATTTGTTTTTAAATAAGCTGTGATCCCTCATGACTTTTGTATCCGTATCACAGATGTTCTGAAGGTAAGTTTACTATAAACATGTAAATAGAATTGAGTTGCTAAATATCTTGTGTTTAGTAAAAATTTATTTATCCAGTGACAACAGTAGCGGCGTTTAATATATATAATTTAAAGATAATGCTTACTTTTTTCCTCAGAAACAGGATATTCGTCAATTGCACATCCGTCACCATAAAGTGGAAGGCAGGTAGTGCTTGCAAGAAAATTTTTATCGATATTTACTGGAATTTGTAGGCTCAATATTTGAGATGAGAATTAGGTCGCATGCTGCAGTAACATAACAAGAACTACATCAGAACTACATACTTCTTCACCCACTAAGTAATGGGTGTTACCACATCACCCTTATCATCTAGACGTAGACATACACACCATTTTGTTTCCAGAACTACGTCTATAGTCTGCAAACCGCTGTGAAGTGCATGGCAGAGGCTACGTCCCATTATACTAATTATAGTGTTCCTGTCCCATAAACCTAAGGACTGCGGAAAGAATGATTGTTTGAATGCCTTTGTGCGTGCTGTAATTGTTCTAATCTTATCCTCACAATCCTATGTGGGCGATACAATGGGGGTCGTAGTATATTCCTAGAGTCATCATTTACAGAACTCAATTTTTCCTGGATGAAAAAAATGTTTTCTTTTATGCTATAATGCCTTTATGTAATTTTGTAATGATTTTATATGCAAGATTTATACAAAATAAATAAACTGGCCATTCAATAATTACAATGCAATATAACAATAGCAGTAACAGCCATTTATAGAATGGAATATAGCTAAGCAACCATTTTCGTACAGTTTGGCAATTACAAGCTACTATGTACTGCTACACTGAATAGTTGTTACTTTTATAGTGAAGCACTTGCACTTGCACATCGTAAAAAGATTGAACATTAAAATAAGTTTACATGAGGTTTCCAAGGGAAAAATATTTTTGTTCCAACTTAGAAACAGTAAAATTTTATGTACACAATTGTTGCGAATGGGTCTGAAAGGGTTAAAGCCGGTTCTTGAAACTTTGTTAGTAGATTTTGTCATGATAGTTTACGTCTATCTTCAATTGTCTGCCAGTTCAGTTTCTTCAATATCTCTGTGAAACTCTCTCACAGATCAAAAAAACCGGTGACCATTCGTGCTGTGCTTCACTGTATACGTTCAGTATCTCCTGTTAGTGCTATCTGGTACATGTCCCACACAGTTGAGCAATATTCTAGAATGGGCTGCATGAATGATCTGTACGCAGTCTCCCTTGCAGACTGATTGTACTTCCGCAGTATTCTACCAATAAACCGTAGTCTACCACCTGCTTTACGCACGAATGAGCCTATTTCATATCCCTACAAAGTGTTACACCCAGCTATTTCTATGAACTGGCCGAATCCAGCTGTGTTTCATTGATATTATAGTCATAGGATTCTACGTTTTTTCGTTTTGTGAAGTGCACAGTTTTATATTTTTGGTCATTTAAAGCAAGCTGCCTATCTTTTCACCACCTTAAATCTTATCGAGATCTGACTGAACGTTTATGCATCTTTTTTTCAAACAGAACTTCACTACAGATAACTGCATCATTTGCTGAAAGTCTGAGGTTACCACTAATATAGTCTGCAATGTTGTTGATATACAGCATGAATAGGAAGAGTCGCAACACAGTACACTGGGGCATATCCGAAGCTATTTCTACATCTGATGGTGACTCTCCATACAAGATAATATGCTGCGTCCTTCCTATCAATACGTCTCAACCCAGTCATAAATTTCGCTTGATACCCCATATGATCGTACTATTGACAACAAGCATAGGTGTGGTACTGAGTCAAATGCTTTTCGGAAATCGAGAAATACTGCATTTACCTGCCTGCCTTGATCCAAAGCTTTCAGTGTGTCGTGTGAGAAAAGTGTGAGGTGGGTTTCACATGATCGATGTTTTCGGAATCCGTGCTGGTTGGCGTGCAGGAGGTCATTCTGTTCAAGATACCTCATTATGTTTGAGCTCTAAACTTATTCTAGGATTCTACAACAAATCGATGTCAAGTATACAGGACGGTAGTTCTGTGGATCACTTCTACTACCCTTATTGTAGATGGGTGTGATCTGTGCTTCTTTCCAACAACGGGACACGTTTTTTGTTCGATAACCTACAATAGATTATAGTTACAAGAGGGGCTAACTCAGCCGCAAATTCAGTACCTAATCCGACAGGAATTCAATCGGGTCCTGGAACTTTGCTCAGTTTTAATGATTTTAGTTGTTTCTCAACACCACTCACGCCAATAAATATTCATTTCACTCATCGTTTCAGTGGTACAAGGATTAAATTGGGACAGTTCTCCTAGGTTTTCCTTTGTGAAGGAACATTTAGGAATGAATTAAGCATTTAAGTTTTTCCTTTGCTACCCTCAAGTTCAGTTTCGGTCTCATTCGCTAGGAAATGGACAGTAACTTTGGTGGCACTAAGACTTTATATACGATCAGGATTGGTTGGTTGGTTGGTTTGTGGGATTAAAGGGAAAAGCCAACCACCAAGAACACATGAAAAACTCAGTTTAAAATCAGAGGCTAAAAGCCAGAATCAACACTAAAAAACATAAACACTCAGATGAAACGATAAAAATCCCCTGCCCGAATAAAACGCATAGCTAAGTCCACCATGGCAGAGACATCTAGTAAAAGGGCAGGGAGCGTATCAGGCAGCGCAAATGTCTGCCTGAGCATAGTTAAAGGCGGACAAGTTAATAAAATGTGCACCACCGTCAAAACCGCCCCACAGCGACAGAGAGGCGGGTCCTCACGACGCAATAAATAATCGGTCCCTTTTTCCAAAAAATTAAAACCGCTCAAAGAAAATAAAAACGAACAGCAGGAAAGACGTCAGATGACACGGGACAAGAAAGACTCTGACAGAGATCAGACAAAACAAATTAAAACACACAGAGAGTGACGATGGTTGGCTGACCATAGAGAAAAAAAAAAGGAAAAGCCAACCACCAAGAACACATGAAAAACTCAGTTTAAAATCAGAGGCTAAAAGCCAGAATCAACACTAAAAAACATAAACACTCAGATGAAACGATAAAAATCCCCTGCCCGAATAAAACGCATAACTAAGTCCACCATGGCAGAGACATCTAGTAAAAGGGCAGGGAGCGTATCAGGCAGCGCAAATGTCTGCCTGAGCATAGTTTAAGGCGGACAAGTTAATAAAATGTGCACCACCGTCAAAACCGCCCCACAGCGACAAGAGGCGGGTCCTCACGACGCAATAAATAATTGTGAGACAGTCGGGTGTGGCCAATGCGGAGCCGACAAAGAACAACTGAATCTCTGCGAGTGTCTAGCATGGATGACTGCCACACACGCGTCGTCGCCTTGAGAGAACGGAGTTTGTTTGGCGTGGGCAGATTGTGCCATCCAGTGTCCCAAAGCGAGAGAACTTCGCGGCGGAAGACTGCCCGCAAATCAGTCTCCGGGAGGCCAATGTCCAGGGGGGGTTCACTGGTGGCCTGTTTGGCCAGGCGGTCAACATGTTCATTGCCCGGGATACCGACATGACCGGGGGTCCACACAAAGACCACAGAGCGGCCGCAACGGCAAGAGAATGCAGGGACTCATGGATAGCCATCACCAGACGAGAACGAGGGAAACACTGGTCGAGAGCTCGTAAACCGCTCAGGGAATCGCTACAGATGACGAAGGACTCACCTGAGCAGGAGCGGATATACTCTAGGGCACGAAAGATGGCGACCAGCTCAGCAGTAAAAACGCCGCAGCCAGCTGGCAATGAATGTTGTTCAGAGTGATCCCCTAGAGTCAGAGCATAAGCGACATGACCAGCAACCATCGAGCCGTCGGTGTAAACAACTCCAGAGCCCTGATACGTGGCCAGGATGGAATAAAAGTGGCATTGAAAGGTCTCCAGAGGGACTCAGTCCTTCGGGCTCTGTGACAAATCGAGCCGAAGGCAAGGGCGAGGCACACACCATGGGGGCGTGCGCAGAGGTGCCTGGAAAGGAGGTGGAACTGGGAAAAACCCAAGCCCAGAGAGGAGCTCTTTGACGCGTACGGCGATCGGACAACCCGACCGGGGCCGACGGTCTGGCAGATGGACGACTGACTGCGGGAACAGGACAGGGTAATTTGGATGCCCGGGCAAGCTAAAAACATGGGCAGCATAAGCCGCCAGTAAATGTTGGCGCCTCAGTCGCAGTGGAGGGACACCTGCCTCAACAAGTATGCTGTCCACAGGACTGGTGCGGAAGGCACCAGTGGCAAGTTGGATCCTACTGTGTAGTATTGGGTCCAGCACCCGCAACGCAGATGGGGATGCTGAGCCATAAGCCAGGCTCCCATAATCCAGACGGGACTGGATTAACGCCTGGTAGAGCCGAAACAGGGTAGATTGGTCGGCGCCCCAGTGGGTGTGGCTCAAGCATCTCAGAGCGTTTAGATGCCACCAACACACCTGTTTAAGCAGGCGGATATGAGGCAGCCAAGTCAACCGGGCATCGAAAACCACCCCCAAAAACCTGTGTGATTCCACCACTGAAAGAAGTTCGCCGGCAAGATAAAGCCGCGGCTCCGGGTGGACAGTAAGTCGCTGGCAGAAATGCATAATGCAGGTCTTGGCTGCCGAAAACTGAAAACCACGCGCTACAGCCCAAGACTGCGCCTTGCGGATTGCGCCCTGTAGCTGACGTTCAGCAGCTGTAATGCCAATAGAGCTATAGTAAAGGCAGAAGTCGTCAGCATACAGGGAAGCGGAGACAGAATTGCCCACGGCCGCAGCGAGCCCGTTAATGGCTATTAAAAACAGGCAGACACTTAAAACAGAACCCTGTGGCACACCGTTCTCCTGGACGTGGGAGGGACTGTATGAGGCCGCGACTTGCACGCGGAAGGTACGAGACGACAGAAAATTGCAGATAAAAAGACCCCATCCATGAAGCGTAGAAAGGATGTGATGACGCCATGTCATATCATACGCCTTCCGCATGTCGAAAAAGACAGCGACCAGGTGCTGACGGCGGGCAAAGGCAGTACGGATGGCCGACTCCAGGCTCACCAGATTGTCAGTGGCGGAGCGGCCTTTACGGAACCCGCCCTGAGACGGAGCCAGAAGGCCCCGAGACTCCAGTACCCAATTCAAGCCCCGGCTCACCATCCGTTCAAGCAACTTGCAAAGAACGTTGGTGAGGCTAATGGGACGGAAGCTGTCCACCTCCAGAGGGCTCTTTCCAGGTTTCAAAACGGAGATGACAACGCTTTCCCGCCATTGCGACGGAAACTCCCCCTCGACCCAAAGACGGTTGTAAAGATCGAGGAGGCGCCGCTGGCAGTCCACTAAAAGGTGTTTCAGCATCTGACAGTGGATGCCATCGGGCTCAGGAGCGGTATCAGGGCAAGCGGCAAGGGCACTGCGAAATTCCCACCCACTGAATGGAGCATTGTAAGATTCTGGGAGGTGGGTGCGAAACGAAAGGCTCCGACGTTCCATCCGCTCTTTAATGAAGCGGAAGGCCAGTGGGTAATTGGAAGAAGCGGAACTAAAAGCAAAATGCTCTGCCAAGCTGTTGGCAATTTCGTCGGAGTCTGTACAAACTGCTCCATTCAGTGAGAGCGCAGGGACGCTGACAGTGGTCTGATAGCCATAGAGGCGTCGGATCTTGGCCCAGACCTGCGATGGAGAGACATGGAGGCCAATGGTGGACACATACCACTCCCAGCACTCCTGCTTGCTTTGGCGGATAAGGCGGTGGGCCCACGCACGCTGCCGTTTTAAGGTGATGAGGTGTTCAATGCAGGGATGTCGCTTTTGACGCTGTAGCGCCCGCCGGCGATCTTTAATCGCTGCAGCGATCTCAGGCGCACCGAGGCACAGTCCGCCGCCGAGGGGACCCAGAGGAACGGGGAATGGCAGATTCGGCGGCAGTAACGATGCCGGTGGTGACCAATTGAACCACCGCATCAATGTCATCATGAGAGAGAGGCTCAATAGCGGCAGTGGAGGAGAACAAGTCCCAGTCAGCCTTATTCATAGTCCATCTGCTAGGGCGCCCAGAAGAGTGACGCTGTGGTAGTGGCAGAAAGATCGGAAAGTGGTCACTACCACACAGGTCGTCATGCACACTCCATTGGACAGACGGTAAGAGGCTAGGGCTACAGATTGAAAGGTCAATGGCGGAGTATGTGCCATGCGCCACACTGAAGTGTGTGAAGGCACCATCATTTAAAAGCGAGAGATCGAGCTGCGACAATAAATGCTCAACGGTGGCGCCTCAACCTGTTGCCACTGACCCACCCCACAGAGGGTTATGGGCGTTGAAGTCGCCCAATAGCAAGAAAGGCGGCGGCAATTGGGCTATCAGCGCAGCCAGGACATGCTGCGAGACATCACCATCCGGTGGAAGGTAAAGACTGCGGACGGTAACAGCCTGTGGCGTCCACACCCGAACAGCGACAGCCTCTAAAGGTGTTTGGAGAGGGACTGACTCGCTGTGCAGAGTGTGAAGGACATAGAGGCAGACGCCACCAGACACCCTTTCATATGCTGCCCGGTTCTTATAATAACCCCGATAGCCACGGAGGGCGGGGGTTCGCATTGCTGGAAACCAAGTTTCCTGAAGAGCAATGCAGAAGAAAGGGTGAAGGCTGATAAGTTGGCAGAGCTCAGCTAGATCGTGGAAGAAACCGCTGCAGTTCCACTGGAGGATGGTATTGTCCATGGCGGAGAAAGGCGTGACAGGACTGGGAAGGCAGCTTACGCCGCTGGGTCACCTGCTGCCTCCGATGGAGCACCCGTGCAAGTGCTATCCATTGCGTCTGAGGGACCGGCGAGAGCAAGGTCCTCAGCGGACGCAATGATCTCCACCTCATCGTCAGACGCAGTGCGTTTAGGTAGTGGTGGAGTAGGTGCCACCGCAGGTGTCTTGGTCTTACGGGTCTTCAAAGTCGTTTTCTCTCGCTGTTCCTTTGGTTGCCGTTGTTGAGAGGGCTTATTGGAATCAGTCTCCGGGACCGAAGAGGATCGCGAAGCCCGTCGACCAGCAACCTGTGGCTTCTTCAGCCACTGGTTGGCGTCTGCTGTGCCGCTGGTAGGAACCTGGGAAGGGAGTGACCCAAGGGATCCCTTCCGAGCGAGAGAAGCCGAAGAAGACTTACGCTTCTCCGGCTTAGAAGTGGAGACTGGTGTCTCCAGTGATTTAGTGGGTGCTGCTCCCGAGGTAGATGGTGTGGGAGCAACAGCGAGAAAAGGGGCCCCCATCGTCAAGGGGGCAGATGGGGTACTCTGACTCTGAGAGCTGACTGTATGTCTTGCAGCTGAAGGAACTGAAGCAGGAGTGACAGTGGAGGCATAAGATGACATCATGCGCACAGGATGTAGCCATTCAAACTTCCGCTTAGCCTCAGTGTAGGTCAGTCGGTCCAGGGTCTTATATTCCATGATTTTGCGTTCTTTCTGTAAGATACTGCAGTACGGCGAGCAAGGGGGATGAGGCTCTCCACAGTTGACACAGACGGGAGGTGGAGCACATGGAGTATCGGGATGAGATGGGCGTCCACAATCTCGACATGTGAGGCTAGAAGTACAGCAAGAGGACATGTGACCAAACTTCCAGCACTTAAAGCACCGCATCGGGGGAGGGATATAGGGTTTGACATCACATCAGTAGACCATCACCTTGACCTTCTCTGGTAATGTATCTCCTTCGAAGGCCAAGATGAAGGCACCGGTAGCTACCTGATTGTCCCTCGGACCCCGATGAACGCGCCGGACGAAATGTACACCTCGGCGCTCTAAATTGGCGCACAGCTCGTCATCAGACTGCGAAAGTAGGTCCCGATGGAAAATAATACCCCGGACCATATTTAACCTCTTATGTGGGGTGATGGTAACGTTAACATCCCCCAACTTGTCACAAGCAAGTAACCTGCGTGACTGGGCAGAGGATGCCGTTTTTATCAAAACTGACCCAGAGCGCATTTTGGACAAGCCCTCCACCTCCCCAAACTTGTCCTCTAAATGCTCTACAAGGAACTGAGGCTTCACGGATAGAAATGAGTCACCATCAGGTCTGGTACAGACGAGATACCTGGGCGAATACACGTCACTGTCATTCATTGCCTTTCGTTCCTCCCATGGTGTGGCCAGGGATGGGAACGATTTGGGGTCATAAACGTTAGATTTAAAATCAGCCCTCGAACGCTTAGAGACTGCTGGTGGCTGGCCGCCAGCGAGAGATGATGTACCACACTTCATTGCGGGTCATCCGCCCTGATGCCACCTACTCTGACCAAGGGCCCTCCCCACGGGCGCCACCCAGCCGCAGTAATAGCCACCTAGCAGGATGGCCATTGCCGGGAGTCCTGATGCCCCAGGGAGATGGGCATCTACTCCTTGGCATACGTGGGGAGTTAATGGCGCAGGCATCAGTAGAGCGATCCCTGTGTTGTCAGGGGGCTACAACCAACAGGGTACATGGCGGCCCCACCACAACGGACTGGCTACCGTGCTGGATGTTAGGTGACATGTGGTCCATGGTCGCCGTCAGTGCAGAAAGTGGCCCTGCACATTGCTTGGCAGAAAGAGCACGCAGGAGCGTATCCATGCCCAAGAGATGTAGAGTGGGCAGGACTGCAACGCAACGACGAATAAGCTGGCAAAGATGGACACAATGCACCAAGTAAGGCGCCCTTCCCCAATCGGCTCGCTCTTCGGAAAAATTTTGAGATATGGAGGTCAAACCCGACAGGGGACCATCACATAAGGCCGAAACGTTTGAGACACCTTTTAGTCGCCTCTTACGACAGGCAGGAATACTGCGGGCCTATTCTTACCCCCGAACCCGCAGGGGGGTACGATCAGGATTTCTTTGGGTTTTGTGAAAGACCATTTGACGATATTGTGCTGCGGTACTCACTGAAGGCTTCAAGCATTGGTCTCTTGACAGCTAAATGCGTTTTATTCAGCGTCTGTCAATCTACAGCCCTCTGTTTTGTTTTACACCTATTATGCAATCTCTGTTTTACAGCTATTATGCAATAATCTCTGTTTCTTTAGAAGTTTCCTTACAGTGACAGTATACCACGGAGGATCCCTCCCATTATGAACTTTTCTACTAGGTACGTATCGATCCAGTGCATGGTTAAATATTTTTTTAAACTTGAGCCATAGTTCCTCTCCATGCTCCTGCTCTGTGCTGAAGTTTCAAGTTCCTCATTGAGATATCACACTAGTTTGCTTAACATATATATATTTCTTCTTGTTTTAGGTGACCTTTTTGCTTTGGAAATCATTGTTGCGACAACTGCGTCATGGTCACTGATACCAGTTTCGATGTGGACATCCTCAAAGAGGTCAGGTCTGTTTCTTGCCATTACATCCAATATATTTCCATCATGATTGGGGTTCCGAACTATCTGTTCTCAGTAGTTTTCAGAGAAAGGGTTTATTAATGTTTCACAGGATGTCTGGAGGGCGACAGAAGGATCCAGTTATCATTTTATGCCCATCCCCGATACTGAGTTTTGCCCAGACAATCTCACATGCAACTTCAGTTACTCTCTCGGTGGATTTGAGTTTTTTGTCTAATGGGACATATACACTAACTCCATTTCCCATCTGTCCATTCTTTCGAGATACACTCAAATTTTCCCCAAAACTTCACTGCTATCAATTTCAGGTTTCAACAAGATTTCTGTACCTAGTATTATGTGAGCTTCACTTCTTTTCAGGAGCATTGCAAACTGCAGCACTTTGTTGCGAACGTCTCGGCAGCTAACTTCTAGGAATTTAATACTCGCAAGGCTCATCTTCTGAACTTTCTCTACTTCTCTCTGGAATGGTCCAAGTATGGCCTCAGATCTCAGAGGATACTTGGTACAAAGTGCTCCACAATCTGCAACTGGTTGCTCCCTGTTCCCTCAATGGCTAACAGAACAGCTTCTTCAACATGCCCCCAGGCATACACACCGTGTGTGCCTCGGTCTTTCCTTGCCATTGTTCCCATTTCTCTAAGAGGTACCATTAGTCGCTGGACATTTGAACTGCCACGATTAATAGGCCTCCTACCATTTTCCGTTTGGTTCCCCTAGAAATCGGACGAAATAGACTTCCCCAAAACAGGTGAACTGAGTCACTGGCTCAGTTTCTGTTTCAGTGAAAGACAACACCCTGAACTTGTTGCTTAGGAGGATCGGTGCAACACCCTGAGTTCTCCCTGGTCCCCAACCACCCTGTGCAGGACACATAGCTCTACCATTGAAACGCCACTTGCTATCAAATGAACGAGTAATGACAGATCATGTACTTTCTGCAGAGGAGACAGGATCCACAGAAGAGGACAGTACTTCAGGTACCACATGACTCTTGGGAGCTCTTCCAACGCAACGAATCCCAGCAGCTGCTAATTGTTTGAGAATAGTCAGCCCGACTGTCAGCTGCTTACTAATGTCAACCAATTCTTTCCGTGTTCGAGAACAGCTTTCACAGTGGGGTTGTATTTTGACTGGTGTGATATATTACAGGGCAGTGAATAAATAACTTTAAATTAAGCTCGCTAATTATGTATTGAGCTAAAAAGTTGCTAATTCCCTATAAGAACTGAAACAAATACAGACCACGGGATTTCTAGTAAGGCAACAGAAAAACCTGTAGTAAAAATTACTAGCTTCATAAAACTGTCTGATTTAATTACAGTTGTCAGCAAACTCGAAAACAGAGTTAATTTACGATAAATGTAAATAATACGTATGGCTACTCCACTTTAATGGCACACTAGATGTAACACAGTATGTTGGTTAGAGTTTCTCTGTCTGTATACCGAAAAGAGAAGGAAAAGCTGCACTGTAGCTGATCTGATGAGTACAGAATAGATGTAGGTTTGGAGGCACCTTCTGCACTCTACAGTACTCTGACATAATCTTAGAGTGCTTAGTTTATCACTGAAGCATGTACGACCAAAGATAACAGTCTTATCTGACTGCTTCTTAAAATAGACGTTTATTGAAGAACTAAAGTCTATACTGGGATACAAAGATACCGGGTTCTAGCAGGTAATGAATGGATTTCCCCTCATTTTCTGAAGTAAGTGATACTTTGGTGTTTGTATTGTGGACTTAAACCGGTTATCAGCACTTTTCTTAGTTATGAAGCAGCTACACCCACGGGAAATACTGACAGGTGTGACACATATTCTCACTACATTTAGCTGGTATAAAACATTGTGAAATCTTGCGCGAACTTTCAACATCTAATATATTATTATTCCAGCACATGCCAGACATAATTTATTTTTCCAGTGTTGTATTTGAAGTAGTGAAGTACTTCAAAACGGGTTCTGCAACACTATTGCTGGTGACTGCTGACCAATTGCTCAGAAAACAATTACAAATACCTTCGTAAAATTCACGGACTAGCGATCACACTTTAGGGTAACTCAGACCGAGATAACACGCCAACCACCTCGTTCATCTTCTCGACAAACTGATTCTTGCCAGCTACTCTTTCAAAAGTCTTCCATTATCACATTCCCTTGTATTATTACGACAGAAACTTGTAACTATGAGAGAAAGACTTTAAAACACATAAATAAATACTTAGTTATCTTCCTCCTGCTGAAATCCTGCATAATTGTAAAAGTAAACTGTAGCAATGTTGTAATGTGGGAATGGCTGTTTGTAGCTGTTGCATGATCATGTAACAGTACCGTCTCTTTGCTTTCCTTGACTGCAAGATTTAACATTAATTAATAAATCATAACAGTGCTACAGAAGAAGGCTGAAGATTAGATGGGTAGATCACATAACTAATGAGGAGGTACTGAATATAATTGGGGAAAAATCTGAGGCACAACTTGACTAGAAGAAGGGATCGGTTGGTAGGACATGTTCTGAGGCGTCAAGGGATCACCAATTTAGCACTGGAGGTCAGCGTGTAGGGTAAAAATCGTAGAGGGAGACCAAGAGATGAATACACTAAGCAGATTCAGAAGGATGTAGGTTGCGGTAGTTACTGGGAGATGAAGAAGCTTGCACAGGATAGAGTAGCATGGAGAGCTGCATCAAACCAGCCTCTGGGCTGAAGACCACAACAGCAACAACACAACAAGTGAAATAGCAGTACAGGCTGGATGCAAATTAATTAAATTAATAGTTGAAAATGATAGCTATCAGAGGAACTCTGGACAGTGCGTATTTAATGTTCAACATTTTCTGTAAAATAAAAGAACACAAGTAAGCAGCCGGCCGGGGTGGCCGAGCGATTCTAGGCGCTACACTCTGGAACCGCCCGACCGCTACGGTCGCAAGTTCGAATCCTGCCTCGGGCATGGAGGTGTGTGATGTCCTTAGGTTAGTTAGGTTTAAGTAGTTCTAAGTTCTAGGGGACTGATGAACTCAGAAGTTAAGTGCCATAGTGCTCAGAGCCATTTTGAAGAAGTAAGCACTCCTAAAACGTGTAAAATATCATATTGTGTAAAACCTAACGTAATTGACTTCAAAATCACTTAAACTTTATATTATGTATTTTTTACACCTTTTTCAAAGAAATTCTTGATTATTTCCCGTTCTACCCCACCCACTGGGCGAAATTGTATAAGGCAAATTTTATTGCACGAACGTTGAAATTATTAGGAATACAAACTTAAAACTAAGGCATGAAGTCATTTAATGAGCAATTTAGACTGAGGAATACAACTCTACAAAATATTCGTTAGCAATAAGAAAATATTTTAATGTTGTTGTTGTGGTCTTCATACCAGAGACTGGTTTGATGCAGCCCTCCATGCTACTCTATCCTGCGCAAGCTTCATCTCCTACTGCAACCTACATCCTTCTTAATCTGTTCAGTGTTTTCATCTCTTGATCTCCCTCTACGATTTTTAGCCTCCACGCTGCCCTCCAATACTAAATTGGTGATCCCTTGATGCCTCAGAACATGTCCTCCCAATCGATCCCTTCTTCTGGTCAAGTTGTGCAGTGAATTCCTCTTCTCCCCAATTATATTCAGTGCCTCCTCATTAGCTACGTGATCTACCCATCTAATCTTCAGCATTCTTCTGTAGCACCACATTTAGAAAGCTTCTATTCTCTTCCTGTCTAAACTAGTTATTGTCCATGTTTCACTTCCATACATGGCTAAACTCCATAGAAATACTTTCAGAAAAGATTTTCCGACACTTAAATCTATACTCGATGTTAACAAATTTCTGTTCTTCAGAACCGCTTTCCTTGCCATTGCCAGTCTACATTTTACATCCACTCTACTTCGATCATCATCAGTTATTTTCCTCCCCAAATAGCAAAACTCCTTTACTACTTTAAGTGTCTCATTTCCTAATCTAATTCCCTCAGCATCACCCGATTTAATTCCTCTACATTCAATTATCCTCGTTTTGCTTTTGTTGATGTTCATCTTACATCTTCATTTCACGACACTGTTCATTCCGTTCAACTGCTCTTTCAGGTCCTTCGCAGTCTCTGACAGAATTACAGTGTCATCGGCAAACCTCAAAGTTTTTATTTCTTCTCCATGTATTGTAATTCCGACTCCGAATTTTTCTTTTGTTTCCTTTACTGCTTGCTCAATATACAGATTGAATAACATCGGGGATAGGCTACAACCCTGTCTCACTCCTTTCATAACCACTACTTCCCTTTCTTGCCCCTGGACTCTTAACCGCCATCTGGTTTCTGTACAAACTGTAAATAGTCTTTCGCTCCCTGTATCTGAGCCCTACCACCTTCATAATTTGAAAGAGCGTGTTCCAGTCAACATTGTCGAAAGCCTTCTCTAAGTCTACGAATGCTAGAAACGTAGGTTTGCTTTTCCTTATACTATCTTGTAAGGCAAGTCGTAGGGCCAGTATTGCCTCTCGTGTTCCAACATTTCTATGGAATCCAAGTTGATCCTCCCCGAGATCGGCTTCTACCAGTTTTTTCATTCGTCTGTAAAGAATTCGCGTTAGTATTTTGCAGCCGTAACTTATTAAACGGATAGTTCGATCATTTTCACATCTGTCAACACCTGCTTTCTTTGGGATTGGAATTATTATATTCTTCTTGAAGTCTGAGGGTATTTCGCCTGTCTCATACATCTAGCTCACCAGATGGTATCGTTTTGTCAGGGCTGGTTCTCCCAAGGCTATCAGTAGTTCTAATGAAATGCTGTCCACCTCAGGACCTTATTTCGACTTAGGTCTTTCAGTGCTCTGTCAAATTCACCACGTAGTATCATGTCTCCCATTTCATCTTCAACAACGTCCTCTTCCTTTTCCAGAATATCGCCCTTAAGTACATCGCCGTTGTACAGGCCCTCTATGTACTCCTTCCACCTTCCTGCTTTCCCTTCTTTGCTTAGAACTGGGTTTCCATCTGAGCTCTTGATATTCATACAAGTGGTTCTCTTTTCTCCAAAGGTCTCTTTAATTCTCCTGTAGGCAGTGTCTATCTTACCCCTAGTGATATATGCCTCTACATTCTTACATTTGTCCTCTAGCCCTCCCTGCCTAGCCATTTTGCACTTCCTGTCGATCGCATTTTTGAGACGTTTGTATTCCTTTTTGCGTACTTCATTTACTGCATATTTATATTTTCTCCTTTCATCGGTTAAGTTCAGTATCTCTTCTGTTACCCAAGGATCTCTATTAGCCCTCGTCTTTTTACCTATTTTTTCTTCTGCTGTCTTTACTATTTCTTCTCTCAAAGCTACCCATTCTTCTTTTACCGTATTTCTTTCCCCCGTTCTTGTCAATCGTTTCCTAATGCTCTCTCTGAAACTCTCTCTGGTTCTTTCAGTTTATCCAGATCCCATTTCCTTAAATTCCCACCTTTTCGCAGTTTCTCCCGTTTTTATCTACAGTTCACAATCAATAGATTGTGGTCAGAGTTCACGTCTGCCCCTGGAAATGTCTTACGATTTATAACCTGGTTCCTAAATCTCTGTCTAGCCATTACATAATCCATCTGAAACATTCCAGTGTCTCCAGACCTCTTCCACGTATACAACCTTCTTTCATGATTTTTAAACCCAGTGATTAATTTGTGCTCTGTGCAAAATTCTACCACGAGGCTTCCTCTTTCATTACTTACCTTCATTCCATATTCACCTACAACTTTTCCTTCTCTTTCTTTTCCTACTATCGAATTCTAATCCCCCATGACTATTAAATTTTCGTCTCCCTTCACTATCTGAATAATTACTTTTATCTCATCAAACATTTCTTCAGTCTCTTCGTTGTCTGCGGAGCTACAGTGGTTGGCATGTAAACTTGTACTACTGTGGTAGGTCTGGGTTTCATGTCTATGTTGGCTACAATAATGCGTCCACTATGTTGTTCGTTGTAGCTTACCCGCGCTCCTATTTTTTATTCATGACTAAACCGACTCCTGCATTACCCCTATTTATTTTGTATTTATAACCCTGTACTCACATGATCAAAACTCTTGTTCCTCATGCCACCTAACTTCACTAATTCCCACTATATCTAACTTTAAGCTATCCG
Organism: Schistocerca piceifrons; assembly: GCF_021461385.2. Taxonomy (NCBI): domain Eukaryota; kingdom Metazoa; phylum Arthropoda; class Insecta; order Orthoptera; family Acrididae; genus Schistocerca; species Schistocerca piceifrons. Next base: position 268,720,988 of record NC_060145.1, read on the forward strand.
TTTCCCTTTTTAAATTTTCTAACCTACCTGCCCGATTAAGGGATCTGACATTCTACGCTCCGATCCGAGGAACGCCAGTTTTCTTTCTCTTGATAACGACGTCCTCTTGAGTAGTCCCCGCCTGGAGATCCGAATGGGAGACTATTTTATCTCTGGAATATTTTACCCAAGAGGACGCCACACAGTAAAGCTGCATGCCCTCGGGAAAAATTACGGCTGCAGTTTCCCCTTGCTTTCAGCCGTTCGCAGTACCAGCACAGCAACGCCGTTTTTGTTAATGTTACAAGGCCAGATCAGTTAATCAACCAGACTGTTGCCCTGCAACTACTGAAAAGGCTGCTGCCCCTCTTTTAGAGACCACACGTTTGTCTGGCCTCTCAACAGATACCTCTCCGTTGTGGTAGCACCTACGGTACGGCCATCTGTATCGCTGAGGCACGCAAGCCTCCCCACCAACGGCAAGGTCCATGATTCTTGGGGGTGGGGATATTTTAATGGCACGTTGAAAAATGTACAACTATTTCAATGCTCAATACTGAGTTACTGTTACGGTTATTTTATCGAATTCCATCGGTCATGCACCTTGTGTATTTTCTGGCTTGCGAGAAAGACAATATAAGACTCCTAATAATAAATCTCATAACGCTTACCTGCTTATCTGGATAGTTTCTTTGTCAAGTCTGTGTGGTGATCCATTTCTTTCTACTAGTTGACAAGTTTATTGACTGACAATGAGATGTGTCATTGTTGAACTAAAGATTCTGCTCTCCATTGACTTCAGGTATATTACCTGCTCGTCTTCTTGTTCTGCAGTGAACACATTTTTAATTGAGCACCTAATTTGTCATCATGTCTATAGTTGGGAATTTTTCTTACCTTTACGATCCTATCCTTTGAACGTTGATTTCGGTATATTAAACTACTTAGATGCTTTTAAAAGTCCCTTTTCAGATGACAAAATGGATGAACTAGTATTTCCATTGATTTAATGTCCCACTGCTGTCTACCGGTCTTTCTAATGTAAATTCACACCATCTGAAAAAGCTAGGGACAAAAGAGATGTATAGTTCGAAATCTACTTGCATCAAAAAATGAATGACATAACAGGATACTATCGCGTTCTGTCCCGTCCAATTCCGGCCCAAGAGCACATTTCAGATTAACAACTCGTGTAGAACATAATAACTGACGCACTGAAACTAATGTATGGCGAATGGCACGTACTTTAAGATGACGTATCATTTATGTGCGTAAATTAACAATTGACGGTTTATATCGCGTTGAAATTTAATCAAATCTATAAAAACACAACTGCAAACGTGAATGAAAGCCATTCTCTTATAATTCGCACTCCAAACCAAGTCAAAATGGCTGCAGTACCTTCCCCAAGGAGATGACCTCCCTTCCATTCAGAGATCTATCTAGGCCCACATGTCACGAGACCAGGCTGCAGCACTCTTCAATACGGAAAACGGCACAATCCCGTTGTTTTCCGTTCTAAAGAATTATGAAAGTACAGGTCTACGATAAGAATGAAGTCCGTTGGTTTTAAGGCACAGTATATACAGGGTGGTCCATTGATCGTGACCGGGCCAAATATCTCACGAAATAAGCGTCAAACGAAGAAACTACAAAGAACGAAACATGTCTAGCTTCAAGGAGAGAACCAAATGGCGCTATGGTTGGCCCGCTAGATGGCGCTGCCGTAGGTCGAACGGATATCAACTGCGTTTTTCAAAATAGGAATCCCATTTTTATTACATATTCGTGTAGTACGTAAAGAAATATGAATGTTTTAGTTGGACCATTTTTTCGCTTTGTCATAGATGGCGCTGTAATAGTCACAAACCTATGGCTCACAATTTTAGACGAACCGTTGGTAACATGTTTTTTAAATTAAAATACAGACCGTGGGTACGTTTGAACATTTTATTTCCGTTGTTCCAATGTGATACATGTACCTTTGTGAACTTATCATTTCTGAGAACGCATGTTGTTACAGTGTGATTACCTGTAAATACCACATTAATGCAATAAATGCTCAAAATGATGTCCGTCAACCTCAATGCATTTGGCAATACGTGTAACGACATTCCTCTCAACAGCGAGTAGTTCGCCTCTCTTAATGTTCGCACATGCATTGACAATGCGCTGACGAATGTTCTCAGGCGTTCTCGGTGGATCACGATAGCAAATATTCTTCGACTTTCCCCTCAGAAAGAAATCCGGGGACGTCAGATCCAGTGAACGTGCGGGCCATGGTATGGTGCTTCGACGACCAATCCACCTGTCATCAAATATGCTATTCGATACCGCTCCAACCGCACGCGAGCTATGTGCCGGACATCCATCATGTTGGAAATACATTGCCATTCTGTCATGTTGTGAAACATCTTGTAGTAACATCGGTAGACCATTACGTAGGAAATCAGCATACATTGCACCATTTAGATTGCCATCGATAAAATGGGGGCCAATTATCCTTCCTCCCATAATGCCGCACCACCCATCAAGGTCGCCGATGTTCCACTTGCCGCAACCATCGTAGATTTTCCGTTGTCCAATAGTGCATACTATGCTGGTTTACGTTACCGCTGTTGGTGAATGACGCTTCGTCCTAAATAGAACGCGTGCAAAAAATCTGTCATCGTCCCGTAATTTCTCTTGTGCCCAGTGGCAAAACTGTACACGACTTTCAAAGTCGTCGCCATGCAATTCCTGGTGCATAGAAATACGGTACGGGTGCAATCGATGTTGATGTAGAATTCTCAACACCGACGTTTTTGAGATGCCTGATTCTCGCGCAGTTTGTCTGCTACTGATGTGCGCATTAGCCGCGACAGCACCTAAAAACACCTACTTGGGCATCATCATTTGTTGCAGGTCGTGGTTGAGGATTCACATGTGGTTGAACACTTCCTGTTTCCTTAAATGACGTAACTATCCGGCGAACGGTCCAAACACTTCCATGATGTCGTCCAGGATACCGAGCAGCATACATAGCACACGCCCGTTGGGCATGTTCATCACAATAGCCATACATCAACACGATATCGACCTTTTCCGAAATTGGTAAACGGTCCATTTTTACACGGGTAATGTGTCACGAAGCAAATACCGTCCGCACTAGCGGAATGTTACGTGATACCACGTACTTATACGTTTGTGACTATTACAGCGCCATCTATCACAAAGCGAAAAAAAGTGATCCAACTAAAACATTCATATTTCTTTACGTACTACACGAATATGTAATAAAAAAATGGGGGATCGTACTTTAAAAAAAACGCCGTTGATATCCGTTTGATCTAGGGCAGCGCCATCTAGCGGGCCAACCATAGCGCCATCTGGTTTCACCCTTCAAGCTAGACGAGTTTCGTTCTTTGTAGTTTTTTCGTTTGATGCTTATTTCGTGAGATATTTGGCCCGTTCACTATCAATGGACCACCCTGTATACAACACAGACTGCGTGATCTCTCGTACACCATTCTGAGATAAGCACATTTTTTTCGCGTGTTGTCATTATAGTATAATTGTGTCCGGTACTCGGTTTCAAGTTTCCGCCAACATCACAACTTGTTAGGTTTCTTTCGAATTAAGAAAATCATAAGAAATCTGAAGTATCTTACGTATGGTGTTCCGATCCCTAAATATGATTTCGAAGTTTGTCGTTTTCAAAAGTAGACACTGACATTCGCTGTACCTATAAAAATTTTCGAATACATTACTGATCAGTGGATCAAGCAGGTCGTGTTTATCGTGAACTGCACTGGATAGTAAGTGACTCTTTTCAATTGAAGAAATTGTAAAAACAAGACAGCAAAAAAAGAAATAAGGTTTAGAAACATTCAAATGCTGACAAGAAGAGAAATAATGAGTCATCTGAAAGGATTCTTTGTGAGGAAATTCTTGAACAAGAAATTCTACAACGAGGTTAGTAGGTTTATTCTTCGACTTGGAAATAATTTTTCAGTGCGTCTTGCAATTTATTGGAGCTACCACTAGGTGACAGACTGTAGCTGGTTAAGTGCAGTGAACGGAAGCCCTCCAATGATAATTGCTGGGTATAAAATACCTATTGCACAACGTGTGTATGTTTTTAAACCCAAAGCAGCTAGAAATCGACACTGTGGAGGTGAGAAGCGGGTTTTTAATCAATCACTGCTTGTTTATTCCGTACTCTAACGGAATATGGAAGTCTTCTGACGTTGGTGTGAATGGCTGGCTACAAAGGTGTGGATATTGAGATTACGAGAGATAACTCTAGGCACGTTTGGAACGCCATTGATAAAATGCCAGTCCAAAGAACCGACTGATGTACTGGCTAATCGAAAATTCGAGTGTTTTATCACTCAGTCAACGTAATCTCAATCACAGGGAATACCAACGGGTATAACCCATAATGTCTATGCATCTGGCTAGTATCCAATGTGGTGCAATCTTGCGATATCTTAGTGACATCTAAATTATTACCATTCAGCAAAACATCAACTAATACCAGATACAATGTAATTCTAAAGTGAGACATGTACAATGAATAAAATTTCACTTGGCAAGACTTACAAAACTATTCAAGGCTGCTGCTCAAAAACGGTTTTAAAGGACGGATGGGGCGGGTAAGGATGTGAGTCTGTAGCATCTGTCACAGATGCTACAGTTGTGAAAACTGTTCAAATGTGTGTGAAGTCCTAAGGGACGAAACTGCTGAGGTCATCGGTCCCTAGACTTACACACCACATAAAGTAACTTAAACTAACTTATGCTAAGAACAACACACACACCCATGCCCGAGGGAGGACTCGAACCTCCGACGGGAGGGGCCGCGCAATTCGTGTTATGACGCCTCAAACCTCGCGGCCACTCGCAGCGGCTACAGTTTAGAATGGTAAATCGTCTATTAAAGAAAGGGTGTGTGAGAAATGTTTGACATTGTCTCGGTGATTTAGTTTTTTATGTTGAATTGCAACAATATTTAGACTTAAGTGTCCATTTCATGGCCGTTGATAAATTGTTCCTAGTTAATTCCTTGTCACTATCCTTTAAAAGACACACCGCATGAAGTTCAGAGCTTGTATGAAGATTCCTTCAAGTACATGTCCAAAAGATGGCGACAAACAGGTAGAAGAGGTTGACAGTATTAAATAATTGTAATTAGAACTTGATGATTACTTCAATTGGGGAATACATACCACAGAACGCCTGAAACCCCTAAAGAAATCTTTATTTGCAATGCAGGTGTTGTCAGACATAGTGGATACAAAAACAAAAAAGATAGCTTACTTCTATTACTTTCACTCTATAACATTATGCGGGATCATTTTTGTGGTAATTCATCAACCCAATTTAAGTTTTCTGAGTGCAAAAGCGTGTAATACGACTTATTTTGTGTTGTGACTCAAGAGGAAATTCACAGGCGTGTTGCTAGATTTGTTACCAATAGCTTCGAGCAGCACGAATGTTTTACGGAAATGCTGCCTGAACTCAAATGGAAATCCCTGGAGGGAAAACTACATTCTTTCCGAGGAGCACTAGTGCGAAAATCTAGAGAATCAGTATCTGAAGCTGACTGCAGAACGATTCTACTGTCCCCAAGGTATATTTCGCATAGTAAAAGAAGTTAGGACTCGTACGGAGGCGATAGACAATCGTTTCTCAAGCGCCCTATTTACGAGTGGGACATGAAAGGAAGTGCAAGGTAGTGGTACAACGCACCCTCCGCCACGCACCATACGGTGGCTTGCGGAGTAGCTATGTGGATGTAGATGTAGATACCACTGGATCTATCTCCAGAATTGTATCCGTGTTGAACACATAGTTCGAGAGCATCACGTCATAGACACTGAGTGTGCGATAAACTAGCTTTTTATTTAAAAAAAGAAAATAGAAAAAAGGGGGGATTTTAATTCTTTAGAGAATCGGGGCTGGAGGTTACTGGTTTTGAAGAATCCGTTTGCGTCTCAGAAAACTCTGACCATAACCTTCCTGACAGATGAAATCGGTTTTGCATATTTTCGTTTATGGGTACCGGATTTCCCTTATTATTTTGCATACCGTTAAGTTTTTAGCACGAAGTGGTGGGTGGATAAACGTTTCATCCAAAGCATAAGACTGTCGCGCTAAAGTGGTCGAACCCTTGCTCTGACAATCAGTTTCGTAAATCATTTTGGCCGACATTCAGGACATGCACAAACAACTTGCACAAACATTTCTATAGTCAATTCTATATATGAAACGTACCGTACATTTTCTTCAGGTATTCCTACGCAGTCAGCTACACCACGCAACTTAGTTCACCGATCGTCCAGAAAGGATGAAGATATCAAAAGCAAGGTAACCACAAAAGTCAGAGAAATAATTACAGATACAGTCAATCCACAACTAGAAGAGGGAACAGACATAAAAGGCATATGCGAGTAAATGGAAAAAATTACGGCAGATGTCACGGAGAGTGAAAAGGCTTACAAGAAAAAGACACGAAAGAAATATCGGCTAACAGACGAAATTTGGAATTATTTGAAAAAAAAGAAGAAAATATAAAAACGAAAGAGTAGCCGTGCGGTTCTAGGCGCTACAGTCTGGAACCGAGCGACCGCTACGGTCGCAGGTTCGAATCCTGCCTCGGGCATGGATGTGTGTGATGTCCTTAGGTTAGTTAGGTTTAAGTAGTTCTAAGTTCTAGGGGACTGATGACCTCAGAAGTTACGTCGCATAGTGCTCAGAGCCATTTTTTTTAAACGAAAGAAAGACGGGCAAATATGACACGGAGAAAGACATAAGAAAGGAGATAAGAGCAGCAAAAAATGACTGGCTGAAACAACAATGTGAAGAGTTGGAAGGACTGCAGATAATACACGACGACTTCAGCTTACATAAGAAGATAAAGGAAACGGCTGGTATATGTCGAAAAAAAATCTTCTCAAACATAGAGCACAAAAATGGCTACTATGTTCCTCATTAAAATACGCTGACAAAGAAGCGGGGAACCAGGGCCTCAGTCCTCATTCCGCCTAATCCACCAAAAATGTTTGGCATGTGAACATATCCGTGCTCTTTTAACGTAACATTCTAAATCTTATTCCCCCTTTGCCTCTCTCTGTAGTGAAGTCTTCATACGTAGCATCTTGCTCCCACTGCTGCTGTCAATATATGTCTCTCTCTCCCACTGTCTCCTTCTTCTCCCATTGGTATTTTGTCTGGTCTGACTGTCACTGTCTTCATCTCTTTCTCTTTCTCTCTTCCCTATCACTGCCTCCTTCTCTGCCACATTCACTGGCTCTCTGTCCCATTACCATTGTCCTTGTCCCATTCTTTCTTTCTCCCATTGCCACTGTCTCATTCTGTCCTTCTGCTCGTATTATGCTGTCTCATCAACCACTGTTTGTCTCCTCTCCATGCAAGTCCTTGGGGATGGTTTGTTTAACACGTGGGTGTAGGGGATGGGGGGAAGCGGTCAAATGTTGTCGTGTTAAAATTCGCCAGTCTGGCAGTCTGGGGAGCGGGAGGGTCCAGAGCCATCCGCCCTCCCCCCAAACCTATGTATGGTCTTCTCTGTTTTCCATTTACACCATCTCCTCTCTCGTTTGCTCCCACTGTCCCACTGGTACTATTTCCATCTATGTGTCTTCCTCTTCTATTGGCCCTGTCTCCCACTGACCATCACTATCTCCTCTCTCTTTAGCTCCCCACTGTTATTGTCCTACCCATCTCTCTTTCTCTATCGCTGTCATTTTCTCCCTACCACCATGTCTGTCTCCTCTCTCTTTCTCGCCCACCTATCTTGCAGCACAAAGAAGCGCAAATATGTTCACATGCCAAAATTTTTTGTTGTGGTAGGCGGTGTGAGGACTAAGGCAGAAGGTTCCCCATTTTCCTGTCGAGTCTTTTAAAGAGGAGCATATTTGCCTTTTTTGTACTCTGACTGGAGGATTTTTCAGCTGATTCCCTTCTTTTCCCTGTTACAGCAGAGTGTGCTCCTTATACACATTATAAAACGAATTCTGTAGGTCAGTAAAGGTTTGAGAATTTATTTATATCCTACGATACATTTACATACTTTGACACATGTAAACAAGAAATAAGTAAGCATAATACACAGAAGAGCCAAAGAAACTGGTACACCTCCATAATATGGTGTAGGGCTCCCACGAGCACGCAAAAGTGCCTCGGCTAATATTTGAAGTAGTGCTGGAGGGAATTGACACCATGAATCCTGCAGGGCTGTCCAGTAGGAGGAGGGGGGGGGGGGGAGAGGGAGGGAGATCTCTTCTGAACAGCACGTTGCAAGACATGGTGGTGCCAGTGCCTCACAGCGGGCCAAGCCGAGTGGCAAGAACAACGCACAATAATGTTGATATCTGGGGAGTTTGGTGGCCAGCGGAAGTGTTGAAACTCAGAAGAGTGTTCATGGAGCCACTTTGTAGCGATTCTGGACGTGTGGGTGTCACATTGTCCTGCTGGAGTTGCGCAAGTCCGTCGGAATGCATAACGGACATGAATGGATGCAGGTGATCAGACAGGTTACTTACATACAGAGTCGTATCTAGACGCATCAGAGGTCCACCAGCTTCCCTGCTGACATGCAGGGTTCATGGATTCATGAGGTTGTCTCCATACCCGAACATGTCAATCCGCTCGAGACAATTTGAAACCAGTCTCGTCCGACCAGGCAACATGTTTCCAGTCATCAATAGTCCAATGTCGGGGTTGACGGGCCCGGGCGAGGCTTAAAGCTTTGTGTCGTGCGGTCATCAAGGGTACATTAGTGGGCCTTCGGCTCCGAAAGTCCATATCGATGATATTTCGTTGAATGGTTCGCATGGTGACACTTGCTGATGGCCCAGCACTGAAATCTGGAGCAATTTGCGAAATGGTTGCACATCTGTCACGTTGAACCATTCTCTTTAGTCTTCGTTGCTACCGTTCTTGCAGGATCTTCTTCCGCCTGCAGCAATGTCGGAGATTTGATGTTTCACCGGATTCCTGATATTCACGATACACTCGGGAAATGGTCGCACGGGAAAATCTCCTCTTCATTGCTACCTGTGTCCCATCACTCGTGCGCCGACTATAGCACCACGTTCAAATTCACTTAAATCTTGAGAACCTGCCATTGTAGCGGCAGTAACCGATCTACCAACTGCGCCAGACACTAGTCTTATTTGCCGGCTGGAGTGGCCGAGCGGTTCTAGGCGGTACAGTCTGGAGCCGCGCAACCGCTACGGGCGCAGGTTCGAATCCTGCCTCGGGCATGGATGTGTGTGATGTCCTTGGGTTAGTTAGGTTTAAGTAGTTCTAAGCTCTAGGGGACTGATGATCTCAGAAGTTGAGTCCCATAGTGCTCAGAGCCATTTTTTTAACATCAGCCCAAAAGTTTTTCAGGCTGCGGTGAAATCCCTGGAAAGCTACACTAAATTAAATAGCTGAATGTGCTCAGAGCCATTTGAACCATTTTTTGAACTAGTCTTATTTAGGCGCTGCCTATCGCAGCGCCGTATTCTGCCTATTTGCATAACTCAATTTGAATACGCATGCCTATACCTGTTTCTTTGACGCTTCAGTGTATAAGATTAACACAAAACCGTCTCCAATCCAATGCAAGTTCACTTCACACTATTGTACATAAAACTGCAGTACATTTTTAGGCTACAACAACAGTTTACCAGAAAATGCGGTGTTTGATTTGTAGGTACAAAGAATTTCATCTTACAAAATAATTTTTAAAGTACTTACGCCGGCAGGTGGCAACGTCGAATAATATCCAGCTGAAATGGCGACTAAAAACATTGTTTGATGACCTAATAACGCTCTCGATGACTCCAGAAGCCCTGCCATGCGTTCCCTACGTCAGTTGAAACTCCATTCGCGCCTCAGGCCTGGTGTTACGTGCATATTTTACGTCCGTAAGTAAGGTAAATTTGAACCTCTGGATCTCGGTAACAGATAGTGATATCGACAAAAGTTTCGCGGTTCACGTAGAACATCGTCCTAAGAACACACGATAAAAATTTCGACGATTTGCCATGAGTAGAAACTTTGGAAGTGGCCATCTCCGCAATTGGTACTTCTGTATTTAAAAATCATGGATTTTCTCAGGAACTGCCTATGAACAAATGGTGCTTCTATAAACCGCCTGAGCCGGCCGTTGTGGCCATGTGGTTCTAGGCGCTACAGTCTGGAGCCGAGCTACCGCTACGGGCGCAGGTTCGAATCCTGCCTCGGGCATGGATGTGTGTGATGTCCTTAGGTTAGTTAGGTTTAATTAGTTCTAAGTTCTAGGCGACTGATGACCTCAGAAGTTAAGTCGCATAGTGCTCAGAGCCATAAACCGCCTGAGGCCTGTCCTAGACCACAATTATTGCAAAAGAACCAATTTACCTGCACTGGAGATAGTGTGTACTGCCTAAATTTTGACTCTGTACTTTAGGATAGCTACAGTATGCCCGTCTTCCAAAAGGTACACGAATGGCCGCTAGGCCAAGCGCTATCCAAAACACTTGACCCATTATCTATGTGATCGATAGAACATGATATTTGACCCTGAAAAATCGCCTTTTCTGAGTGCGGCCTTTTGGAACGTATTAGTACCGTGCATCGTCGTGCACGAACTGACTCAGTAATTTCGGTGGTTTGCGGGTATGGAACTACAAACGCAAGATGAAGGAATGCAGTGTAATCTGTCTTACTGCAACTAGAATTTAATTTAAGAAAATGGTCATTTATGTTCTGAATTTACATTATTTTTAATTTACCCACAGGATACTATCATTAGTGAAAATGATTTTGAGTGGAGAGGAAACATGCCGATTATGGGAGTGTTCGCTGATGTGAGACAGCTAGATTATGACAAAAGTTTCATGCAATATTCGTTCCACAAATTTATTTAGAGCGAATGCTGCATCACACTCTAAAATGTTTTGCCCGAATTTGGAAACAAATGTGTTTCTTTGTAACTAGATTAATCAGAAAGAAGATAACTTTACATATATACTGCAAGAGGATCTACTTGACGTACAATATGTTCATATGTGGCACTTACGCGTTTTAAAGACAAAGAAGCACAGTAATATGAAACTAGAATATAGCCTGAAAAGAGACTCTTATTTTCTTTGCTGTGACCTAAAGTAGTGGCTTTTTTAAAGTGATCACTACTTTTCCATTAGCAAAAGTTAGTACTTCTATGTGTATATGTTAGTACACTATAGTAAAACTATTCAGATATGAAGTTGATTAGAGCATATTTCATATGTGTTGTTAATTAAATATTTTTATATTTTACATTTTTTCAATGCAAAGGAATACAATCATCGCTACTACTTGGACAGATACATTTTAAAGTCTATGTGACTGCAAAGTCTTTTAATTTTGTTTGTTTACGGAATAGCCAAAAGGTAGCATTCTCTATGTAGGATCCAGACACTCTTATATGGTTCTGTGTACAGCAGTCGCCATTTACTATTTCTTTATTGTAAGGTTGAAGATTTCGGATGTGATTTTAGCTACATGGTTTCTCCAACTGAACATTCCTGTACAAGCCCTAACATTTTGTCATAGGCATTATTTCGAATTGTAGCGACTCTGTGAGTACAGTCTATGTATTCCTCGCCTTTTCTACTGCCGTTAATTGTTCTTTTAGGAGGCGTGGCAGTGGGTTTCTCTATTGATCATTAAGAGACTGAAGGGTGTAAGAGGGCTGTGTAAATTGGTAAGTTATTTACTATGTCCTCAAATGGTTCAATAAATTCCACGCAACATATATGTTGTGTACTCGCACACGTTCTCAAAATACACTCTAACACAAAAGAAACGACGCTCCACGAAGGAATTACCCAAATGGGATAGAAATAGATAGATGTGATATACAAGTACAGACGAACAAATGATTACAATATCGGAAAAATTTGTGGTTTATTCAAGAAAAAGAGTTTCACAAACTGAACAAGTCAATAACTTGTTGGTCCGTCTCTGACACTCGTGCAAGTAGTTGTTGTCCTTGATTGACAGAGCTGTTGGATGTCCTCCTGAGGGATATTGTGCCAAATTCTGTCCAGTTGGGGTGCTCGATTGACAAAATCCTGGGCTGGTTGGAGGGCCCTACCCATAATATTCGAAACGTTCTCAGTGGGAGAGATATCTGGCGACCTTTCTGCCCTAAGTAGGGATCGGCAAGCACAAAGGCAGCAGTAGAAACTCTCGCCACGTGTGGGAGGAGGGGGTGGCATCATATTGGTGAAATGTAAGCCCACGATTGTTTGCCATGAAGGGCAAGAAAACGGGGCAAAGAATATCGTCGATGCACCGCTATGCTGTAAGAGTGCCACGGACAGCAACCAAAGAGGTACTGCTATGAAAACGAATGGCACCCCAGATCAGCATTTCTGATCGTCTGGCCGTAAGGCGGGCATCAGTCGATACCCTACCAGTGTCTGGGGCGTCTCCAGACATGTGTTCGCTGGTCATTGGGACTCAGTTCAACTCATCACTGAAGAAAATTCTACTCCGGTGAATGAGATTCCAGGTCAAAGACGTATCTGGAGACGCCCCAAACAGCAATGGGGTATCCTCGTGATTGTCACCTGCCATAAGGCCTGACATTCAGGGATGACGATCTGGGGTGCAATTTCTTTTCATAGCAGGATCCCTTTGGTTGTCATCTGTGTCACCCTCGTAGCACATCAGCACATCGACGGAATTCTATATCCCGTTTTGCTGCCCTGATGGCAACCACCCTGCGCTTGCATTTCACCAAGACAGTGCCTGCTCATACATGGTTAGAGTTTCTACTTCTTGTCTTCATGCTTGCCAAAACCTACCTTGGCCACCAAGTTCGCTGTGTCCCTCCCCAGTTGAAAACGTTTGGGGCATTATGGACAGGGCCCTCCAACCAGCTCATGATTTTAACGAACAAACGCGTGAGCTAGACAGAATATGGTACGTTGCCATGAGGACATCAAACATCTCTATCAATCAATGCCAAAGCGAATAACTGCTTCCATAAGGGCCAGAGGCAGACCAACGCTTTGTTGACTTGCTAAGTTTTTGAAGCTCTTTCTCTTGAATACATCATCCAGTTTTCTTGAAATTTTAATCATTTGTTTGTCTGTACATGTACATCACACCTGCTGATTTCCGTCCCATTTAGATAATTCCTTCGTGGTTCATCCCTTTTTTATTTTTCCTTAGAGTGTATGCTAAATTGTGTCACTTTGTGAATGAAATTTTGATATCAAAATGTGTTTGATGTTACAATCCTGCAGGAAATCTTTCCATTTTTTTCATGTACAGTTTGAAGCATTATCTGTTAGTAACATGACAGGTGTACCAACTGTCGGCATGTAGTCCGTAAAATTTCTCCTCATGGCGAAAGGCACTCTTCTAATCTTTATTGCATACAGCTTGACATATTTCGAAAAAAGACCATAAAGGCCTACTAAGTACTTAACTCCACCTCGTGCAGAGATTACTGGGCCAGCAACATCGAAAGGTGCTACTTGCAGAAGTTGAACTGGTAATATGGGGTGTAGTTCTGTGCAGTAGCACGCATTTGTAAATTCTGCTCCCTTAGAGATCCAACATGTTTTCAACAACTGTTCTACATATCTTTGCACATTAGGAAAATAACAAGGTTCACTTTTCTTAGACATTTTAATGCACCATAGTACCCCCAAATATAACGTGTATGTCAAACTAAAGTCCTTCAGCAGGCTTCAGGTACATGCACACACACACACACACACACACACACACACACACACACACACAAGTTATTATTTTGAGTATTACATCTGTAAAACAATACGTTGTTTATTATTTTGATGTGTTGCATGAGTTGCACAGATGGATGTTGACTTTCTACCATCAGGGATTTGCATCTTGTGGCGTGGTCATGTTACCACATGTGGCTGGTTAGTATTGCGTACAATATGTGTCTTTCATTAAGAGAATTCTGTAATTAATCATTTTTTCGGATAAGTCAACAAGATCAGTCAGACGTTGTGGTAGACGTGACAAAAGTCTGCTAATGTATTATCTCTGTCTTTTATGCGCATTATCTCAAAACCATATTCTTGAAGAAAAGCTGCCCATACAATTGTTCTAGCATAAAGTAATCTGCAGGTTAATAAAAAGATCAGTGCCTACTGATCACACAATAGCTTAATGTGTCTGCCATAAATATCATAGTTAAATATCTTACATGGCCATATTACAGCTAAAGCTTCCAGTTCAGTAGCCAAATACACACAACCACACTCTGAAAGTCTTCTACTTGCAAAAATAATCATATTTATTTCAGGCATTTGAAACAGACAGACTCCGAGTCCAGACAAACATGAATTCATGCCAATTCAGAAATCTAGGTTCATGCAGGGATGACACAAGATTTCAGAATTTGCCAAAGAATTTTTTTTAATTAATAAAAATCTGACTGACATTTGTCTGTCCAGCACCCTACTGCACTTACAGTGCTGGTCTCATAGGTAGCTGCCATTTTCTATGGAGTGACTAAAACGTCTGAGAGTACAAATATGTAGTTGGAATTTCAAAACTATTTAGGTTTACAAGACTTTCTACTTTAAATAAACATATTTTGGTATCGCTAGTGTTAAATCTTGAACACACAGATGAAACAGTAATCATCACAGAAAAAACTGAAAAGGAATTCTGATATTCAGAGATATGAGCAAATATGTTATCTTTCTGTTTATGATTATTTTACAACCAATTTACATCTAAAGACACACAAATAACACAAGATCAAAGCAAAATTTTGCTTTTGTACTGGAGTACAGTGTGATGAAAATTGAAACATGGAGAGATTTGCAGTCCAACAACACATTCAGTAGACCCTTGCGCTCACATTCATTTCCTGACATACCTGAAGGGGAATCCTTCATAACAACACAGTCTGTGAAAATAATATGATAAATGGATGCAGCAACTCATTTTCACAAAAGCAGAGAATTGCTATATTTTCAGATGCTATGTAATATGCATCGTCATCATATGCTTCGATTACATCATCTATAGATCCGTCAAGGGTTTGTAAATCATTTTCTCCAACAGTTTCTCCTCCTCACTGCACATTTTGAACAACAAAACAAAAGAAAAGCACAGAAAATGCGCGAAACATATAGAACTCGAACGTCACCTAATACCTACGAAGCAAGAGACAATAATAGAGGTTTGAGAAACCATGACATGTTGAAGTGATACCACTATCATCATCTACAAAGCCTGCAGGCATCACAGATGATTCTAGGAGCCGAAAAAATACGTTCATAACCACAGAAAGTCATCATCACTGGTGTGACATAATACTACATATTCACATTTCCTGCAAGCGCTATAATATTATGTCAGCCACATGCTAAGTGTTAATAAATTTTATAGTTCTGGGCTATTGAGCAGTTGATCTGGTACAAAATATGGAAAAATGACCAGAGACCAATGAAAGCCTTTAGCTATCGCTTTGTCTTAGTAGCTGGGAAATTGTTAATCACATTAATTTTGCTTCCTGAATGAGAGATAATGTGTCCTAAAAATTTAATTTCTTCTACACCAGACTTAGATTTTTGGAGGTTGGCTGTGACACCAGCCTGTGAAAATTTACACAATGTCCTGTCAAATAAATCATGATGCTCCTCCCATGTAGTGGTAAAAATTATAATCTTGCCTACATACTGTGTAACCTTATCCAGCATGTCTGTTCCTAGAACTGTATCTAGAGCAGCAGTGAACACTCCAGAACTTACATTCCCCAGTCCAAAGTAAGAAAGGGCCTGATAGCCTTAATCAAACCATGTTAAGTAAATAAATGAAATAAATACTTTGAGTCCAAATGGTAATACAAAGAAATAGTAGCTCCTGCCAGCATGGAGAGAACCTGTATACTTTCTAGCTTTTTTGGATTATAGGACCCGCCAGTAGGAATATCTAAGATTGATGCTAGTTAAAAATTTCACACTGTGAAATATATGCAACAACGTGTCTAAACTTTTAGGTTGTGTGTGAACTGGCACAATTATTTTGTTAATGGCACCTGCATTCAGGACTAAATGAAATTGGTCATTGGTTTATTTATTGCCAATAAAGGACTACAGTACAGGACATTAGATGGTTCAATGACATTCCAACAAAACATTCATTTTATTTCTCTACCAACAGCCTCTCATTTCACCCACGTAATGGACCAGGATTTTTGGTAAAACATATCAAATGGCATCATGTTCATACAGTACAGATAGGTATTTATTACACCTGATTTCTCGTCAAATACATGTAAATCTTCTTAAGTATCTTACTTAGTTTTTGTTGTTGCTCTGAACTGAGACAGATTCATTCCATTACTTTGTCATGGATGTAGGTTTTGTTGCTCTCATTCGTAAGAAGCTTGGAGAATAATTCACAGGTGCAGCCTTCCATTTTTATAATTTTACCTTAATTCCTTGGTGATACTTGCTATATACTGGGGTTTGCGTTATATCAACTATGATATTTTTGCATTTGGTACATAAATAGCATTTATCCAACGAAAAGTCTAATTTTAGATCATTTTATTAAAAAAACTCCATGCCTAGCATTCTACTAGGAGACCTTTCAAAATTAAGAATGGCCGTAACAATACTTTGAGTCCTATTATGACATCTACTTGTGTTTGACATTTGACATGTTGCGACTTTGCACCTAAAGCACCAGTTACACAGCTCTTTGTTCATCACTTTAATCTTATTGAGCCTGTGGAGTGGTCGTGCGGTTTGAGGCGCATGTTATTGGACTGCGGGACCTCTCCCGCTGAGTCCTCCCTCGGTCATGGGTTTGTCAGTTGTTCTTAGCATAAGTTAGTTTAATAAGTTTGGAAGTCTAGGGACCGATGACCTCAGTAGTTTGGTCCCTTAGGAATTCACACACTTGAATATTATTGAACAAGTTATGTGACATAAAGTTAACAGAAGCAACTGTGTCTAAAAAACTAAAGGTAGAAATTTTTTCAACTATGGCACCAAGTGAAGCCTGAACGGGCACCTGTGTGTTATTAGAACATGTGTGTTCATCTACACTCAGTTCATCTCATTCTGACTCAACAGTTTTATGTGATTCCTTGATTGCCCTCACCCTGTGAAGTGATGACCATCATCAAAGGCTTTATGAGGTCAGAAGTAGTTTGATGAAGCTTCATTATTGTTTGTTGGCTGCCGCACATTTTTCACTTCAAATATTCTGACAAGCCATGATTCTGCTAGTTACAATCAGGTGGACCATTATATATATAACATTGTTCAGCAGGTGAGTACTACTGACATTTCTTTGGTTCAGATTCATATTATGCGAATTCTAGTAACTTTTACTGTTGTTCCCATATAACTGTCTGCCTCCATTACCTTGGTAACCAGAATGATACCGATTATTGTATTTTATCCTGCTGTTGTGATTCAAGTTCGGCCGGCAGTAGTTGCATATTGAGCGACATTCCCGGGTGGCGATGGGCGTGACGTCACATGTTGTTCGGTTCAAACTAAGGAGTTACTATGTGCGGACAGTTGGTATGGTGGCAGCACGTTATTGTAGGTGTTGCTGTTATTATTACTGAACCCTTCGTATTCATGTATCAAGTCCATGGAAGCTAGAACTGATACAAAATGTTCTAAGTCATCGTCCTTGACATGTTCTAATTTCTCACGAATGTCTGTAAGCAACTTCCTTTCAGAATTCTTAACACATATTCATGAGAAATAGGCTAATATCTATGGAAACTAGTATGTTTAGTACGGAAGGACTCAGTGTTTTAATACTTGTTTCCTTAGTCTTTCCTGAAGCCATCTTGACCAGCACTTAGATAGAAATGCTCTTTCAAATTGTTTGTATGTTTGGTAAATTTCTGCCATGTCCGTCGCATAAAGGGAGCCATCATTCTGGATGTATCTTGTTGCAAAGCCGACATTTTGTTCTGCAGTCCACGATTGGGTTAGCACACCTTTGAAAACCTTCATGACGACAATAGAGTGTGGTACAAATTTATCCACGATTGGGTTAGCACACCTTTGAAAACCTTCATGACGACAATAGAGTGTGGTACAAATTTATCATTGGACTGTTTTTGTAAATCAGCTGACAATTCTTTTCTTTTGTGTTGATAAATAGCTGAAGTACGTTTGATGTTCAATTCTAAGACCATTTATGTTTTCTTCCAATGCTAGAAGACTTTGTAGTAGCAGTGGAATCGGATCAGTTGGTTGATAATTTATTTGCACATTTGGTTCACATGAAGTATCATCCATTCGAACACTTACTGCTTGTGAAGCACCATCATGCTGAACAGTGAGTTTACATAAAGAACTGTGTAGGTGAGCATCACATACGCATAAAAGATTATCGGTTGAAACATTTGCATCACTTTGAGAGCACATTCCTAGATTGTGTTCTGCGCTGCTTGAATTTTCAACTTCCGTGTTAGCGAAGTCACATCGTTCAGTGTTAAATTTTAAGCTATTACTTTCTTCTGTAGCCATTCTTGTTCTTTCCTATTTTATCGTAACATGAAACTTAAGCAAAAAAGTTTAAAATTATGACATGAAAAAGTATCTTCTGCCATTACATGAATTATCTTACAAGAGCATCCATCTTGTGTCCAGCAAAAATTGTTGTATGATAAACTTTACGTTACATATAGTTAAGAATTTTTTTTCATTTAAAATGAACGAAAATATCAATGTCGAAAGCTCTACGCACTTTAGGATAAGGAAAATAATTCTTCTGTCCTTACCTTAAGTAGTGACATGTTGTGATTCCCATCACAGTTCCTGTTAACTTTTTTCTTAAAAATTCTTCTATTTTTCATTCCATGGAGTGAAATCTTTCATTTCCATAGTAGCAATTTTCATGGTTCCAAATATATATTGTACAAGAAACGTAAAAGAAACAGTGTAAGACATTTACAAGTCATGTTATGGTGTTGCCATTACAATCCCTTCTCTCTTTGGTAAATGATTAATTGTTATTTGTTTTATATGATCACCAAGAAGAAAAGATGGAATTATCTTGATGTTGGAAGTGGGTTTAAAATTGACATTTAAAACGAATGTTGGAACAGAAATATTATTAATACTAAACAAAGCAAATTGAGCTTTGAATTATATATAATTAATCGGAGTTCTACATCGAATAATGATTTCACCTTCTGCTTTTCATGCAGACAGGAGAGATGGCAGGAAGTGGAACAAAAGGAAAAAAAATCTGCGAAAGCTGGCCATTGTTTCAAAACAAAACCATAGCGAAAATATTTCACAGATGTTATAATTTCTACTTCATTTCAGATCTTGGAGAGCTATGCGTTTTCTTTTATAATGTTCATTTACAGCGTCCTCCTATAACCAATTTCCTTATATCTTTTTATTTCTTTGAGATTTTGCGACTTTCTTATTAATGTAATAGAAGTATATTCTGCAATATTCGATGTTATTTACTTATAAGACCGTTCTCTCTCAAGAGTGAGTTTTTTTTCAGTTTTGTGACTTCAGTCTGATTAAAAAACGAAAGATTAAACTGCAGCAAACAAAACGAGCAGCAATTGCGATTATATTCTAGCTTGGCACAAATATTTACTTGATATTTTTCGAATGTGTGTCGATTTCAGTGGGTCTACCAGTCGATCCGTACACACAAAACTATGTTTACATGTGCCTCCCAAAACCAGATTTCGTAAATCGATTTTAGAATACCGTTTCTGAATGGCGTGGAAACACTGGAAAATCGATCCTGGAAATCTGTTTCTAGCTTGTAGTTTTCCACTTCCACAATCGATTTTCGCTCCCATATAAACGCACAATCGTTCTTGAAACCTACTTTGACTGTCAGGTTACGTCTTGTTTTCAAAATATTCGACTAATATGGGCGAGTTGACTTATGCAGTGAAGAAGAAGCAGAAAAATTAGACTCACCATGAAACTGTCTACCTCTTATATTTAAGAGAAGAGAAACAACAATTGTGCTGACTAAATCAGAAACTGGAACAACTATTTTTGAGACGCCATATTTAATTGGGCTAACAAATCCGCTTCAAACCTTAACTTACATACACAACGGGGAAAAACCGTTTCTGAAATTCGGTTTTCGTCTTTTGGAAGACGAGTCGCATGTGAAGGTAGCGACACATTACTTCCCTAAAACTTGACAAGACCACAAAAATCGATAGCAGTCGACAAAAGTGTGTTTTAGAAGTAGGGCCTACCCGTCATTTCTTAGTAAGCTTCGAGCGAAATTTGGTTCACTTAGTCGTGCAATCACGCCCGGTATAGACAGAAATGGAGACGCTTAACTATACAGCAATCCATTAGACGTCTCTACAGTGTCGTTGCTATGGTACTTTATGGGTCCAGGGTGCCCATTTCTGCTGTTTAGCTCAGGAGAAGCCAATTCACAAGAATGTCACTCTTTTTACGATTTTTTATAATTAAATATCATACGTGCCGTATACCCTGTTCAAAAAGCCTTCGGGACATTGTTAATATGAAATATTGTTAATATCGCATCGCAGGCATTTTCAAGAATGACGACGAGATGATTTTAGAGATGCAACATTTCCTGAACGGCCAAATGCACGACTTCTACAGTCAATGTCGCTGCATCATACATCGTTACGAAAGATGTGTCACAATGAATGGTGAATATACACTAAGGTGACAAATCGTGGAATAGCGATATGAGCCTATACAGATGGCGGTGGTATCACTTAAAAAAAGTATAAGAGGGCAGTGCATTGGTGGAGCTGTCATTATGCCCAGATGATTCATGTGACGGGGTTTCCAATGTGATTATAGTCGCACGATGTGACTTAACGGACTTTGAACATGGAATGATAGTTGGAATTAGACGCATAGGACATTCAGTTTCGGAAATCGTTAGAGAATTCAATATTTCGAGATGCACAGTGTCAAGAGTGTGCCACGAATTTTTGTGTACCTCTAACCATGGATAACGCAGTGGCTGGCGGCCTTAACTTAATGACCGAGAGCAACGGCGTTTGAGTAGAGGTGTCAGTGCCATCAGACAAGCAACAATGGGCGAAATTACCGCAGAAATCAATGTGGGACGTACGGTGACCGTATCCGTTAGGACAGTGCGGCGGAATTTGGAGTTAACAGGCTATGGTAGCAGACGATCGACACAAATGCCTTTGCTAACAGAAAAACATCGACTGCAGCGCCTCTCCTGGGCTCGTTACTATATGGCTTGGATCCTAGTCGACTGGAAATCCGTGACCTGGTCAGATGATTCACGATTTCAGTTGGTAGGAGCTGATGGTAGGGTTCAAGTTGACTGTGTTTACATGGAATGGACTGCGTCCTCTTGTCTAAATGAACCGATCATTGACTGGAATCGGTCTTGCTCGGTTAGCTGGAGACAATTTGCAACCAAACAAGGATGGAATTTTTATAGATTACAGTGCCCCATATCACGAGATCACAATTGTTCATGATTAATTTGTAGAACTTTCTGGGCAGTTCAAGCGAACGGTTTGGCCACCAAGATCGCCTGACATGAAGCCCATCGAACATTTATGTGACATAATCGAGAGGTCTGTTAGTGCACAAAATCCTGCACGGGCAAAACTTTCGCAATTGTGGACCGCTATAGAGACAGCATGGCTCAATATTTCTGCTGGAGAGTTGCAACGACTTCTTGAGTCCATGCCACATCGAATTGCTGCACTATGTCCGGCAAACGAAGGTCCTACACTATACTGGGAAGAGTCTCATGACTTTTGTCGCCTCAGTGTACAGCGAAGGAAAAACGCCATGACCAAGTTTTATGGTCGCAGTTTTATTAGTCAAGACATTTAAGTTTCCCCTCCAAGTGCAAAAATAAATAAATTCCTGGGTGAAGCCATTCCTGAGCAAGCAATATAAATTAGGACGTGGGAGTAATATGGCGATCTCAGATACGTTTCAAAGCACTAGATCATCTACGTTCTTGGGACCCTCAACGATATATTTTTCTCTACTTTTCGTTGCTGGTGGATTCTAGTGATCTAGTATCTTTAGTATTCTCTCAACTTTTCATTCATGATAAAGTACTATCGTTGTGAAATTTTAGCTAATTGTTGTTTACTCACTTTACGAACTGGGTTCCAGTGAGCAGGGCCGGCTCTAGGAGTGGAGGTGGGTTGGGGGGGTGGAGAATCGCGAACCATGCCACCGCAAAGAGCAGGAGACTTTTGGGGCAGGCAAAATCTTAAATTTTAATATGGTTCCAAAAGGATGAGTTAAATAAGACAGTGAAAGTTCTGCATAAATGAATGTATGTGAGAAAAAGCTGGAAATACAAATCTTACATAAAATCTTGCGTCATCTACGGTATTTTGAAACAGGTGACAAATGAAGCGCTAGGGCATGTGCGTCTTTCAAAACAGCAACACTTGCTAGCGGCAACTGTTGCCACCTAAATATGTATCACACACCGACAAAACATTTGAAATGTACCTACATCAACTTGAAAGTCCCTACGGAAGCGGAAAAGTCCATAATAAAGAAATAAGAATAAATGATAGAATATAATAGCCTAACAGCTCCAGTACAGCAACGCTAAACACTTACAGCAGCTGTTGCTGTTGTGGTCTTCAGTCCTGAGACTGGTTTGATGCAGCACTCCATGCTACTCTATCCCGTGCAAGCTACTTCATCTCCCTGTACCTACTGCTTAGTGTATTCATCTCTTGGTCTCCCTCTACGGTTTTTACCCTCCACGCTGCCCTCCAATACTAAATTGGTGATCCCTTGATGCCTCAGAACATGTCCTACCAACCGATCCCTTCTTCTAGTCAAGTTGTGCCACAAACTCCTCTTCTCCCCAATTTTGTTCAATATCTCGTCATTAGTTATGTGATCCACCCATCTAATCTTCAGCATTCTTCTGTAGCACCACATTTCGAAAGCTTCTATTCTCTTCGTGTTCGAACTATTAATCGTCCATGTTTCACTTCCATGTATGGCTACACTCCATACAAATACTCCCCGAAACTACTTGCTGACACTTAAATCTATACTCGATGTTAACTAATTTCTCTTATAGCAGTATTGATAACAAAAAAACTTTGTTATAAATACGCAGTATCATCAATGACTGCACCGTGCTGCACAGCGTTTCGAGGCCAGAAATCAGACGGCGTTCAGCTTGGGCCGTAGGCGGCGGCAACACCGCCTCTTAACAGCGCAGGCGCGACTATCCCTAAGCCTCTTCTGCGGTAACCCCAGCGTACAAACGGATAATAGCAACCTACCAACTACGGACCGATCACGCCATGTCACGCCACCGTGGGGCAGTTTGCCTCAATGCTGCCAAAAATACGGCAGTCGTACTTCACCAAACGGTGCACAGTCCTCCACCACAACATCACTGTTACAGGCGTCCAGATCCCATGGTCCAAATGGTTCAAATGGCTCTGAGCACTATGGGACTTAACATCTGAGGACATCAGTCCTCTAGAACTTAGAACTACTTAAACCTAACTAACTTAAGGACATCACACACATCCATGCCCGAGGCAGGATTCGAACCTGCGACTGTAGCGGTCGCGCGGTTCCAGACTGAAGCGCCTAGAACCGCTCGACCATCCCGGCCGGCTCCCATTGTCCCTGAATATCAAATATCTAGGTATCTGAATGAATAAAAAACTGCTTTTATATCGCCATGCAGAATACGTCACATAAAAAGGAAAGAAACTGATAAAAGCGTTGTATGCACCCTTCAACAACAGGGAACTGAACTTAGAAACCAAGCTGCAGCTGTACCGGGCCGTGTCCACCCTTCTCTCATCTATGGCTCCTCTGTGTGGGCCACGATTAGTGCCTCTGGGATGCATACCCTCCAGCACTTGCAGAGTAAGGTGCTTCAGTGGAGCCTGCATGCCCCTCCTCTCACGAGGATTATTACCCTCCATGAGGAAACAAACATGGTAACTCTAAAGATGTCCATTCTAGAGAAGGCAAGGCATCTCTGTGATAAAGTGGATGCCTTGCACGACACGGT
This sequence comes from Schistocerca piceifrons, assembly GCF_021461385.2. Lineage (NCBI taxonomy): Eukaryota > Metazoa > Arthropoda > Insecta > Orthoptera > Acrididae > Schistocerca > Schistocerca piceifrons. The sequence goes on from NC_060145.1 coordinate 268,745,006, forward strand.
CTCTGGCTTGACCCATGCTGGCACCATGACTCCTTAGCACTGGCACCGCCATCCTGTTCCTCTTACCATACTCGACGAATCAGGACCATGGCTAACAATAGCCTGGTTATGGCCACTAATAAAGTGTCAGCCTTGATACAGTCACTCATTATGTGGAATCCATAATACGAGCACCAATATCAGTACCTGTGTAGTCTGCTATCTTGAACTTCCACCGTAGGAGGGCGGTATGGGACTTCAAGTCCCGCCATCATACCTTCAGTGTGCTGAGATCCACTGGTGACGCAGTACCCATACCTACCGTAACAAAAAAAAAAAAAAAAAAAAAAAAAGAAAAAAGTAATAAAAAGGGACGGCAGTCAGTCTTGCGCAGGCAGCAGTGCGCTCACTTGCCAGCTGGGAACAAAAGAGGCTGTTTGTCATGTCGTGTCATAGTTCCCTGCAGAATAGTCGCCGATGCCGCCTGTGCTGCACGCACCACCTGCTGAATGAGGAGCTCTGGCACAGTGAGTTACACAGAATGAGCAATTGTCATGTAAGCAAACACTCGTCTTTCCACAAACGAAGATTGCTATGCCAAACAATAAGAGCATGGAAAACCCCAATGGAAGTGGCAAGCCAAGACGTCCACAGACTGGGTAGAGATGCCTTACAAGGCCGCAATTCGAATGTTAGTCTCCAGAGATGAGGTTGCCACTACCTGTGAAACTGCCTCGAAAGAACCTACCACCTCCAGTAACACTACAACTCCTGTCCTACGTGTGAAATACACAGGGGACAGGACGTGGACTGACTTGGAAGCCATCATCATTGAGGTGACATGTGGAGATTACTGCGCAAGGATGGCGACGGTAGTTTATTATCATTGTTCTTTGCCCCCAAAGGCCGAGGAGCTTCTGCCTGAACACCTAGTCACCGAGAATGCGATCGGGGGCCTCAGGTGGCGCGAGACTGCGAGGGTGACTATAAGTGGCCTTCCCTGGCTCGCATCAACACGGGATGTCATTGGGGTGCTGAGCAAGCTCGGATTGTATAGTATGGGCTGACAAATGGGAAACGGCCACCAGTCTACCTGTTTGTAGACCCTCCTCGCACAAGAAGAACGAAGGCACCTCTGTGTCCGGAGGCTGATACGGTTTGAAGTCAAAATCGCACGAATGTTCCTGAACATGGAAAAGACTGAGCAATGCCTCCACTGCCAGCAACTGGGCCACGTAGTGAAACATTGCTGTAATGCCAAGGCATGCGCAAAGTGCGCACCTGCTCCCAGCCACGAGCCGCCCCTCCCACAACTGTGGCGCAAAGGCGCAGCCAGCTTTCGTGGCTGCCCATACATATTGGGCTGGCGCTGCGCAAGGAAGTCCAGACGCAGGCGCAGAAGGAAGGCTGGACCTCCTGCCCCTGCTCAACCATCGACACTACGAACGCCGACCCCAGAATCGGCGACGCCGACAACAGAGCATCCAGCGACCCACAAAGGATGGCGTGGGCAATCAGACACTCTCAGAGCAATTCGTGACTGCCTTGATGATAGGCATGGATGAAATCCAGCTGGCGAATGCCGCCGCCACTGGGACCGGGCCGCACACTGTTCCCACGAGGAGGAAGCCGAAAAGCACAGACCAAAGAAGAATGCAGCCAGCGTCCACGGCCCTTGCACATCTGCATTGTGCCGGCAAAACTGCTGCAAAGCAATCGGTTGACGCGTCAATACCTGTCTGCCCCCACATCGCCTGAACAGCAGGGAAATGATGGGGTGCCGTTCACCTTCAGCGCCAATTAGGTCTCCCCTCAGGAGAGGGTGGAGGCCGCCACACAAGAGACGCCTGCCTCCCCAGTCACACCACACTGGGCGATTGGGATAAATGGCAAAACCGAGAAGAGAATGCGGGGAGGGATGGACAGCATCTGTATGGGAATTCTGCAATCACTCCCGGATGCTACTCGCTCACACAATCAGACACCAAAAGAAAAACATAAAAACTAGGGCTTCACAGGTACAGAACCCCAACAAAACCAAGCCTTCACAGGCACGGAATCCCCCCCCTAGTGGCGGCTGGCTGGCGGACTTCTGTTCATATAAATTACGACCATATCCTCCAAAGCGAAAAGAAAAATAAATTGTGTCCCAGCAGCACAACTTACCCCCAACTGATGCGCTAATACACGGAAAATCAGCGAAGCCGAAGGTCCTGTTCGCAAGCCGTTGGACCTGTTCGCCAACAAAGAACGGACGGCAGTGCTACATCAGGCTGCAGTCTCACCAAGTGTTTGAACTCACCGCTAGTAACTACAGACATATACGCACTTGAAGTGACAATGTTGTGGAATTATGATAGGGCCTCAGAGTACAATTCCGTCTGGCACATGTTTATAGTCACATCTTGTGTGAACTTCAGTTGAGAGAAAAACGTGTTTTTCTACTCACACCTCCAGTCTTTGTAATTCTGCACTTCCCGGATGTAGCAAAATAAATGAAAAAAAGTAAAATATGAACTTCCCGTCACATGGCATAGCCTTTTGAATCGGTATATTCTGGTGAGGCGGCGTTTACTTGTGGAAAGATGGATGGCAACCCTCCCCTACCACTTCCTCTCCTTCGATCTGCCATTAGTACCACTTACATTGCTATTCTTCTTGCCACGTTCCTCTAAATTAATTTTTTCTGCTTTTCCTCTAACTTAGTTTAAGTTTTCCCTCATTCCCTCTTCTTTATCGATGTTGCAACCATAATCAATAGAGATCAATATTAAGAACATACGGAAGAAAGCCGGCCGCTGTGGCTGAGCGGTTCTAGGCGCTTCAGTCTGGAACCGCGTGACCGCTACGGACTGATGAACTCAGAAGTTAAGTCCCATAGTGCTCAGAGCCATTTGAACTATTTGAACGGAAGAAAGATATCAAACCCTATTTTGAAGATGAAGCAACTAAACTGCACTGCAGGAACTGTTTATCCAGTTTCGTCGTATTTCACAGTTTATTTGGGATTTAACTTTTCGCTATAATAAATGATAGTGCTTTCAAAATTGATTTTTTTAGCCCTAAATAATCGTCGGCGCATGTCGGAAAGAACGCCTCCTCGATACCCAACGATAGACATTTTTCCTTTATGTACTGCGGATGCATTTTTAGTCTCTGGCAATTTATGCACTTTTTTCTGAAAAATAAAGCACCTATATGTAAGTCACACGCTGTCCTATTATCTTTCATTTCGAACAACAAATGCACCGAAATATCGTCGACAATGCAGTACTCAGCTGCGCTGGTTGCTACAGGTCTCACGCCGTCAAATGGTTGTTTCTGGTACTTTGGAATTCCTACAAGAGAATGACTTCGCACCCAACGTTGAGTCTAGTATTAAGAATTCCGTTAACACAATCGATGATAGTGGCAAGTGGAGAAAGAAGTTTTTTGAAAGTGTAAGCTGATTAAACGTCGCAATACTGTATTCCCACCTTTTGAAAATATCGTAATCTAGTCATGTACTTCATATTTTAAAATGTTGAAAAAAATATTTATTGTTTTTAATGATGTCTTATACCAGATTCCGTAATTGTTTTAAAGTTTTCATTTAAATGTAACCCAAAAATTCAAATTTTAGCAGTAAATGTGATTTTCGCAACAAATGCCATATCGATATTTTCAATTTTAGGACCCTTCTTACACATCCATGTATCTTTAAACAGTATGTTGTGAATAAAGCTTAACGTCAGTTATCGAAATCTCTATTTTTCTTAATTTTTTGTGGTAGTCATAAAGTACCCCTTCTCTTTATGTACTCATTGCGGAAAATGTTTTGGTACTGAAAGATTGTGTTGAAAGCTATTTTCAGATCTTGGAGCCTTATCACACCTCAGTGCGTATATAGAAAGAACGTTGTTGGTAAAAATTAACAACAGATAACGACGTTTTTTTTAAATTTTTGTGGTGGACATAAAGTACCACCACCCCCATTGGTAGTATGCGCTTTGGAAAATAAGTTTGTATTCAAATGGTTCAAATGGCTCTGAGCACTATGGGACTTAACATCTGTGGTCATCAGTCCCCTAGAACTTAGAACTACTTAAACCTAACTAACCTAAGAACATCATACACATCCATGCCCGAGGCAGGATTCGAACCTGCGACCATAGCGGTCACGCGGTTCCAAACTGAAGCGCCTAGAACCGCATGGCCACACTGGCCGGCTAAGTTTGTATTGCTGGGGTTAAAACATATGTGGTATCAACAATGAGGCAGGCACGACTGTGTGGGCTGAAAACAGTGTCGACCTAACATGAGCTAGCTGAATGTTTGGATTTCAGCGAAGTCATACAGGAGTTCACTGATGCCAAAGCAAGAAAAATATCTGTGTAATACGGTAATGTAGGTGTGTAAACATACCTTAATGATTAATTTAGTTTTGATTTATTTATGTATTTGTGCTTTTACATTCATGAACTTAATAAAGATTTGTTGTAGGGTAGGCCTACATTTGTTTCTTCTAACAGCGAATACGTTGCCAAATGTCAAAGGCTTGTGAAAACCCGTCGTTGGAGATGCTAGTTCATATACGATAGTCTTTTTCTTGTTCCCCGAGACCCACACTTCTACTCGGAACTCGTTAACATAATTCGGAAATTGTTGACGTAATTTTGTGCGTTTTGCAACTTCTGCCAACGTATGCCATCTACCACCGTTCAGCTCTGCAGTGAACAGTCGTTTGGGGCCCAGTAAACAGGTGTCCATTTGGTTCAATGTCTTTATGGTGTACTGCGAATATGTACCGCATGTGAAGATAAATGCCTGTGTAAATGGGTGCCTTCACGAAACCTGTCGCACCCGCGCGTCATTTACAGCACACCAAGTAATCGGTACGAAACGTAAACTGTGAGCTTGGAAGTACTGAGAGTACTGTAGTTTCTGCGTGGTATTCTCTCCGCAGCGGTCATTATGTAGGATGGATGGATTTAAAATTATTGGTCGCCAAACAGCTTAGTCATCAGCATCCTTTAACATGAAGGTGGTACTGGTGAACAAAGAGAATTCTTCTTGAAACAGAAAGTAAAGGGCGGTCACGATATTCCTCCCACTGAAACGCACGCTCCCCTCTGGTCAGGGAACGAAAAAACTAAACAGATTTTAATTCGATGCTCTGCAAGTGACATAAATCATTACTGATTGACATAAGTAATTTCGGAGTTGTAACTCAAAATGCATTACACTGTAAACTTTTCACTACTGTGTGTATCACTGTTTGCTGCCCCATCGTGGCTCTGGTCTTAAAAAAGTTTTCACGTCAAAAAGACGTATGAGTAAGTGTGATATGTGACAGTAAAATTTCATGGATTAAAGACGTAGTGAAAAGGGCGATTTTTGCTGAAAATGCAAAGATGGGGAGGGGAAGGGTGCGTTTGAAATTTTCGCGCGACGCGGCAAAACCCTGGAGCCGGCCCTGCCAGTGAGTAAGGTTTTCTTTTAGACCTTAGAGAACGTGGCTTGGGTCTTGCAACACTCCTATCAGGTGCAGTTTCTGTACATTTTTCAACTTAGTGTTAGTGATGACGTTATTCATTTAATTTTGACAAGGGTCAGGACAACAGTGATGTTGACACCAGTGACGCTGGTCCACTTAATATACTGAATGACTGTGACACTGAAACTGGGCCGAAGTGCTGATGATGTGATGATGTTCAGACTTACGAAAAAAAATTTAGTTGGTAAAATGAGGAATCTGGTCGAAAATTCTTGCAGTGTTTGGGAGAGTACCACAGATAAACACCATGGCCACAAAATATATACTGGGTGGTTATAATTAAACTTTTCCTATTTAACACGTTATAACACGGAAAATAATTACTGTATGAGTACCAGACTTGGTAGCATTAATTTCCAGAGTATGGGGTGCAAGATTTCATGCGACACAGCGGCACAGTCCAGTTCCAACTATGGCCAGCATGTGCCGTGATCAGTCATCGTGATTCATAGTCTCATACAGCTGACCAGCCGCACTGCACTTGTTGATGTGTCAACATGAGCTTGGACAAAAGGCATTATTGGTGAAGCTCTATTATGAAAACAAAAGAAATGGTGCAGCTGCACTGCGAGAATATCACTGGCTCAAAGGATTACAGAAGGGTCCTCTTTCTCCACCTGCTGTGCAGAGTATGATGAAGATGTTCGAAACAGCAGGAGAACTGGGCATCGCTCCAGGACGAGGCTGATGCCCCGGTTGCACTACAGGTGGTTGATGAAATCGCTGTTGCTATGGCAGACAACACTGCGCGCAATTCCCGATCGTCAGGCAGTGCGCGTGCTGTGTCACGACAGTTGAATACCCTGTGATCCACTGAACGGAAGGTGCTTCTAACCATTCTTAAATGGTATCCGTACAAGCTCCATATCGTAAAGCAGCTTGCACCACAGGACGCACAAAGACATGGTGACTTCGCTCTACACTTTCTCCCAATCCAGCTTGACACATTCCACAACTTCGTGCATGTCATTGATTGTTAATTTCCTTTTTAAGTGTTGTGGGATTAAACACTTTAAACTGTCATCAAATTTGTTAACTAAATAAGAATTTAAAGAATCACAGAATTCATGGAAGTTGTTCTCACTAGTAAGTTCAAATTTGAATAAAGAACAGTGGCTAATAATTTATGGGTACCACTACCAAAAAATCTGTCTTCTTTTCTCTGTTTAATTTTACTAATTAGTAAATTCACAGCTTCATAGGATTCCATAATACCAAGATTTGAATATTTTCCTTTTTGAATGAAAACATTTTCAATATTCACAAAGAAACTAATATAAGCCTGAATAATTGTCTACCTCTGTATTTTAGTTGCAAAAGTACTTTTTCAAAACTGTGGGAAAGTCTGAATCATCTATGCTTTTAAAATAGCTTTTTAAGGGCTCACAATTTTTATAAAAGCCTTTCTACAGCAGGTGTGAGAGATAACCATCTAGCATTTACATGTTGCAGGATTTCAGCCCATTCAACATCAACAAATTCAAAAAATGATTTTAACATTTCCCTTCATTTGGCAGAACAGGAAAAGTGACTATGTTTTTAATACTATCATTTCAACATGTACATATTCTAAACAATTGCATGTGTGTTTCATGGCTTTATGGAGCATACAGTTAAAACAACTGGCTTTGAGGACTTTTTCATTCTCATTACCTAATAGTTCCACGACTGAACACTGCTTGCCATAATTTATATAGGCAATTATATGATGACATATTACTGACATTCAAATTATTTGACTTCAGTGAGTATTTTAACAACCTATGGAAAACCATTGCAGTTTCATCCACGTGTTCTACGAAATCCAACAATTTGTTTTGAATTTCACTAAAGGGGTCAAAATATTCTGTTCCAACTGGAAACATTTTCCTATTTAGGTGACTGGAAACTTCTGTTTTTAAGGGAAAGAACATGCTACACTTTTTGCGGTCATTTAAAACTTCAAAAAATCGTTCACACTGTTTGAGAACCAATACATTCATTATGATCATTTCAGCTCTAGTTCACTTGCAAGATAGTTTGATTGCACAGTCCAAGCTGCTATAGCTTAGATTGTGTGCTACTGTGTGGTAGACTAATGGAAGTTCACCGGCAATGGTTTTCACATTGTTGTTTTTCAGGCCTTTGCTCAGGTGAGGAGACCTGAAAAAAGTAGTTATCTTGGATGAAGTAATGACATCATTTGTATTATTTTGTGGCCTACAAGCAAATATAAGGAGCACAAATCTCTTACAAACCATACAGTCAACAGGTCTGTACACTGTAGGCAGTAGTATCTATTATAAAATAATAGGCTTACTATGTTTAGAGAAAAAACTCAATTTTTGATAGTTTTTAATTTTAATTTTTAAGTAATTGTGCATCATTTCTTTGAACCCCTCCCATCCACCTCCCTTGTTCAAGAAATTGATATGACTTACCACCCCATCACACCCTGCCAACTAAGAGTCTGGCTAGGCTCTTGATTTCTATACCATTGTATTTTTGTTTTTTTCTCTATGACTATGACGTATGACCTACAAATTGGAGTAAACAGTAGTGGAACTTTTGGGAAACTGTAAAAGTGAAGAATAAGATGATAATATGAGACAGCCATTCATAATTACTACATAAAAAGTGGGTAAAGGTTTCTGGTTATGAGACTTATAAAACATATTATTATGAGGAATTAAATCAGAGGCACCTACTTAGTAGCATGACTTTCAGTCCAATCACACTAGTGGTGCATCATGTCTTGGTTTCCACAAGATGTCCATAGCAACGAGGAGATATTCTGATCTATAGGCACCCCAGCAATGTCAGACTTCGCATATTGCTCAATGACATCCCACATTTGCTCAATGGGACTGATACCAGATGATTTGGAAGGGAAGACTGAGATTGGAAGTGGGGCATACAGTGCACCTCCTTGTGTTTGGAGTGGTTCTCAAACCATCCTGCTGTAAAAATGCTCAATGACAAGCACTGAAAGAAAATTTAACTTGCTCATTCTCTTTTGGACGCCAAGAAAACACATTGTCACATAAAATGTGAATGTATATGAATCTTTAAGATGTGAGAAAGCAGATAATATGATCATATGATGGGACAATTAGTTGCTTCTCACAAAACACTAGAATTTCTGGTTGTTTGTATGTGAAGAGTGGAGTTCAGTTTGGAAGTTTTCTCTCACAACACAACACTGGAAGTAGAATGCACATAGGTTGGAAGAAGATCCCCCACCCACCTCTTTGGCATACTTTGAACAGAATAACCATAGGAAGATAGGAAGAGATAGCATGGCCAGTAATAAAAAAAAAAAAATTAATTGTGTGATTTGTCAGTCCTTATTCTCTGATGTGAACCATATTTTGTATGAATCAGTATGTCTTCTGTAAAACTGCAATTACTTCGATTGTGGTATCCATAAAGCATTATGAGAGAAGTATTGTAAGAGATAATGTTCCTGACTTTTCTGCCTGTTCACTTGTTTTGCAGATCAATTCCAGTCCTGCCCCCCTCCCCCCCCCCCCCCCCCCCCCCCCCCCCCTCCCTGCCCCGCTCCCTTTCCCCCCAGTCACCACAGATATGGGTTAACCAGGTTTCCTCCATTGTCCTAAAATAAAGCACTCATGTGATCCCACCCATGAAATTTTTTACAAGGTGCAAAAACTTCAAGCTCGATGATGCACTGTGAAATTGTTGCAAAGTAAGACAAATACACAGAGAACTGTGAGTCTGCCATAATTTCACAATTAAATACATTAATTTTTTCTGTAGTTGTTAGACAAATTTGTCAATGTTGTCTTGTGCATTGGTATTCTTAGATGCTGCTGAAATTCTGTTAGGGGTTGCAGGATTAGGGAATCTGGAACTGACTTTCTTTTGAAAAAAGACAAAATGTTTCATCATAATAAATTTATTTTAAGCTTTAGATAAAAAGTTGTAATACTTCAGAAATACTGCATGTTGTTTGAACAATGTGACACAAAGAGATTACTTAATGAGCCTAGTGGCTGATATATTTTGCATCATATCTCAACACCATAGCAAAGGTATAAAAATATACAATTCTAAAACCTACAAAAATAATCACAATAATCAACAATTACTTCAGTCATTTTTCAGTATCTACCTCCATATGCAGAGATAACCAACAGACTGGTATACATATAAATCTCCAGAAATGTGCAGATACAATTATTTAATCAACAGCTGGAGACATCTTTTCAAATAATTGTATACTCATAAACATCTGCTCATAATGAATGATATTTGAAAAGTATAACAAGAAACTGATAATTCTTTTCTTAAGAGCATACTTGTGGCACTGTAAACATGTGTAGAATGTTTTTTAATCAAAGATGTAGAAATAATTTTAAGTCACACAAATACCAATAACCACCAACATAACAACAAATAATTTCTCTTTCTTCATAAACATGCAGTTATCGCAATGCACATATTGAAAATGTTTTCTGTCTAAATTGCATGCAATTCCTTACAAGGTGAAACTTATATTATGTGATCAATGTCACATGATGAATTCAGGATAGACACAAGCACAGTTCAATTGATGTGTTTATTTTCTGTCTCATTGTTTTTTTCTATGCTCTATAAATGTTCTGTGGTGCCCTATTTACATAATTTAAAGAAAGAAGAAGATTAAAGGAAATGGATAATGGTAAAGAGGAAGAAATGAGAGACAGATTATTAACAAGAAGTTAAAGAGAGATTTATGGTAGAAAAGAATTCAAGTGAAAGGACAATTTCGTATTTAACTTCCAGTATGTGCTCACATCAGAAACTGTTAAGCAAATTAAATGTTTATTTATAATGAAATAAATTTGGGCACCACTCACTTATAAGTGCTCTGAGCCTTATCAATCCTAGTGCCAGGCCTAAAGGCATTACATGCTTTCTCATGGTAATTCATATTACATTTGCAGATTACATTATTCTTGCTTGACGTTGAAAACTATTCTGAACTAAGGAAGCTTTTGCCTTATTGTGGTTCACACATCTATAGTGATAAACAGTAAAAAATTGTTTTTTCTTTAAGAAACACTATATAGAATCTACAAATTTTCATGGATATAAAACAATCAGCTACTAAAGTACAAATACAGTAGAAAAAACATATTTTGATCACAGGCTGAGTAGCTTGAATGTACATCCTGGAGGCCACCTGAGTTGCATTTGTGGTATTAAGGCCACTCATACAACAGGTAGCCGACAAGCACACTTGGCAGTGGAAGTTGCGGTACGACCTCTGGCAGCCTTTTCCCCAGCCACCTCCTTAGAAACAGTCGTGCCTGCAACCAAAATCATTTCATAATATGAGATTCATTCAGGATTGTATAAAAAAATTAGAATTCATTATCTCTTTGTGTGCCAGGTTAATTACTATTTGTCTGGTGCACTGGCCAAACTGGACATGAATTTTTGGCATTTTCCACACAAATTTACATTACTGCCAAAATGATTCACCAAACAGCTTAAGTATCCTCAAAACTATAGAAACAAAATTAATATCAGTCTGATTTAAATACATTTACATCTCAATCCTTCCCCAGTCGATTTGTATACAATGAATGTCATTTTTAACATAAAATGTGAATGTAACAAACAGCCTGCAATTGGAGTTGTGACATGTCTGAATTTTATTAAAGGAAAACTGATATACTTTTATCAAATACAGAGAACACTACAGCTGTATACATGATAGAAAAAGGACGAAGATGGGGACCACTAGATGACAGATTCCATATCATACATAGGGTATGTTTCCAGTAAAATAAGTACACTTATGAGGAAACATTTTGAAACAATCCTTTATCCTCCAACTAAAACACTGGTGCTTGCTGATTCAGTGAGAATGGCTTTTCACAATGTGACACAGAAATTTACAGGATTTCACATGGCTTTGTCAAGTCTTATGTAGGGTGAACCAAATGCACAGTTCAGGGGTGTGTTATGAATCTACAGAATACTCACCTCTTTCAAACCAGTAAATCCACTATTGTGGAATATTGTTATTTCCACAAGTCATTTAATGGAGAATAACAAACAGAAAATTGTGTGCCATATATCCAACTTTTGAGACTTGATCATCAGGGAATCATGGAAAATATGACTTTTGAAAAACCACATCAATTGGAATGGCGGGCTCCAGCTGGCTACTGCATAATATCCTCTCATGAGGACACTCACTTCCCTAGTAATCTGCATTTTTTTATACTGGTTCAGCAAATAAGGTTGATCCATTTGCTACCATAAAAATTAGTGTTAGTACAGCTCATCCATATGAGAATACTGAGCAACAGCATTGGAGCATTGTGAGAATAAGTAAAAACTACATCTCAGGCTACAATGAAGGGGCTTTTGCCTGTGTTTAACATCATAAGGAGTAACAATCATTGAGCAGAATGCTTGGCAAGCAATTGTAGAGAATGACTGTACGAGTCATTTCAGAGAATTTGACACTGAGATGATTTGTCTGCCAATGACAAGAGGGCTGGTGCATGAAATGATTAAGTTACATTAAATGGCTAATCAGATAGCTCTGTTAAGAGCAGTGGTATATATTACTCACAGAAGATTGATTATATAGGAAAAAATAACAGTAATAAAAAATAGTTGTTACCAACTGGCAATGTTGTGTAAGACCTTTACAACATATGGCACTTGGAGCAAGTCACCAACATACACTAGAGAAACATGCATTCAGATAATTTCTGTGGCTCAGCAACTTGTGAGTGCAACAAGCATGGTACCAATAGAAAATTGAATATATGATCTCAACGTACTTTTACGAGGTTACACCTGCCAATATTGGAAATGTTTAAAATGATTCACAGTAAGAGTATTTCACAATAACACAATATAAGCAGTATTCAGCACACTTCTAAATTAAGCAGAACTTGTGATTATCTCAATTACTAAGGCACATTAATTTTAATTTTTTTCCCAACAATTTTCTGTACAAGGTACAATAACGTTGCTTTTGTTTACTGACCTGACTAAGAAGTGGGAGTGGACTCCTGGCCAAGCTGATGAGAAATTCTTTTTGTTCCTCTGTAAGGGCTGCTGATCGCTTTATCATACATGGATCAAAGCTCTCTGCTGCTGATGCTAGCTGAAAGAACAGTCCTGGAGGTGATTTGGACAGGTTGTGTAGAGAGTTCAGTATTCCACGGGGGTCTCGAAACTGTGTCTTCATCACAACCTGCATTGTGAACAGAAGAATACTGATCATGATCCTTTCCTCAAATAATCACAAAAAATATTTAATACTTTGATGTTAGTTAGTTATGATTATGTACCAGAAGTAACAGGGGGAGTTTGCATATAAAAAAAAGATTTGGGAGGAAATTAAAGGTGACAGAAAGTAATCTCTGGAAGGATAAAATAAATTAAAAATAACAAATAAAATAAGAAATGAGGTTGGAAGGCATCAAGGGGAATTGAAATGGAGGAAGACAATTGATAAGGAGTAGTTTGATGCCTGAAAGAGGACAGAGACAAAGGAGAACTGGGGCTAGAGAAGATTCAGGCCAAGGGGATTTTGTGGTCTTGGAGATTGCAACAGAAATATTTTTCATCGGTGCAGTTCAGAGCTGCTGAAGTTGAGAGAAGCATCCTGACAGCTTGAGTCATGGAAGAACTGTTGAAATCAACCATCTTGGGAAGGATAAATCTTCATAAGCAGGGCAGTATTACCATACAATGAAACATATCATATTAATAATCAAATATATTTTAATACAAACCTTGGCCCCATATCTGAGCAGTAGTGCAACTATCTCAGGAGACACATGCTCTGATGAAGCGACATATTCAGACAGCACAGGCCTTAAACTTGACCCACCATCACTTTCAACCAACAAATTAGGATCTGCACCTGCTGTCAACAGCAGACGCAAAAGCTCTTCTCGGTGTGGTATGTTTTCCGCACATGCAACATGCAGAGGGGAACCAATTATGGGAGAACTGGCATTCACCTCTGCTCCTGTAACAATATGACAACACTGCATTCAGAATGTTATTCAATGGAAAAAATGCCTCCTATCAAAGAACAGTAAGAAATAGGAAGAGGTGCAAGTATCTTGATTGTGTTTATCATGTAGATAAAGATTAATTTTACAGTATTCATGTTTAGCAACTGAATATTTATTGTTTTCAAGCACGTATATTTTACCATGTTATGTTAGGCATTATCAGTGTTCTACAAAAAGAATAAAAGGTATAGTTGTTTAACTACACAACAACATATTTTTGTTGAGTTGCGTAATGTTTTTTGTCAGTACACTTAGGGTGTCTTCCTATTTACACTGTTGAATGTGTAATGTTTCTTGTCAGCACATTTAGGTTATCTTACTATTTACACTATTTACAAAACATAACAGTGTGTTTTAGCATTTAATTTTATGTCTACTAATATTTTTGTTCATGTACTGTCTCTTGTGTAAGCACTACATGATGTTCATTGAGTGCTTACAAAAGAGTGAATGTGCACATCAAAAGAACAGAAGACAGATAATTAACTGCTAAACCACAATCCTATAATAGTAAATAATGTAAATAGCAGGAGAACATAAATATACCACCAGGAAAAATACAGTGATAAATCACAAGCAAATATACCTCATAAAAAAACATGTCATCACTTTTATTTATTTTTACAGGTCCTGATGATGCCTAATAGAAATAGATGAAGCATATTTGGTTGTTGAACTGAGGCCAGAACAGGCTGAAAGGCCTAATCTGCAAAAGGCAGAAGAGGAGGAGGAGGAGAAGAAGAAGAAGATAAACATTGTAGCAGGAACTAAGAGAGAATGTCTGTAAATATAAACAACACTAGTATTTTAATACTACCAATACATTTTAGTCTTCTGAGAGAACATTAATTGGAATCAGACCCTTATCAAATAAATATGTGTCATTATAGTCATTTATGGGTCATACACACATTCTTTATAAATTCACACAGTATGGGATGCTTTAGTAACACATTAAAACTAAGATGTAATCCAAATTATTACTGTATATCACAAAGACATAAGAGAGACAGGATTTCCGCAACCATTTAAAGTGTTACAAAAAATATCCTTTTCAAAGAAGATTGATGGAAAATATGAAAGTAAACAAAACAGAGAGGAGCCTCAAGGAAGCAGAATAAAAAATTGAAAATTAACACAAGACACAACTTCTATGATGAAACTGGATAGGAAAATACATGATAAAGTGAAATTTCTGGAGGAAGTTGGCATACCAGTTATTTCTGAATTACTAAACCTTCTATGTTTATATTATTCATTCTAATACTCATAAATACCGAAGACCCATTTCTGAATATTATTTATTAAAAAATTCAAATTAGAGGCTTTGTACATAGTCCAGAAAAATAATTACCTGCTTCAAGGAGAATTCGGACAAGCTCTGGATCACCTCTTAGAATGGCCAGATCCAAAGGAGTTGGTTTCTGGTACTCTGGAGGAAATGATGCTCGAGCTCCTTGTTTCAGTAGAAGATTTACTGTAGCCACATTTCCTGAGAGCACAGCATAGTGGAGAACTGTACGATAATCATGTCGTTCATCCGTCATTGCATTTACATTAGCTCCAAATGACAGGAGTAACAATACAGACTCCATTCCCTGGAAGCAAGAGTGAATGCTGCTCCTGAGTGACAGTCTCTCATTTATTTATTAGTGAAGTTTAGAGCCTAAAATGTGTGAAACTCTGGATTTACCCAAGGTCAATATTTTAAATTAAGAATATTAATTTGAGAAGCTTGCAAACAAAACTTAGCTCCCTCCAATGATCTTAGTGTTAATGAGACATTAAAATCCAACACTCTTTTATTCCTTCAAACAAAAAATAAAATCTCAAATCTTTAACTTATAGTTGAATTCCAGGTTATTCTTTGAAGTAACACTCTAAAAATCAATAACATATTTATTATGCAGAAGTGAGTGATAAGCATATGGTATTTACAGCTAGCTAATTTTGAAATTTAGTTTTGATTAAACAACCATACTACAAAATAAAATTATGTGATATTCTGTTTCAAGAGTCACTTTCAGATTAAGAATGCTAAAAACTCCGGTGTCTCACCAGCAACACATTTTTCTTATTAGCTGACCATATGGAGTCTTTGAATTCTTCATAACAGTGTAGGAAATAATCTTTCTAGAAAAATAAGACTACTATTATAATTCAAACATATTTTTTCTCAAGCTCATCTATTTTTTTGGATAGACTACATAAGATCATAAATCCTGGACAGCCACAAAACATGTGAACCAGTATGTAATTTTATCAAAGTAGGTTCTTCTGTTTTCCTTAGGTAATCATGCATCAGACCACTTTCAATTGCTACATTCCATCCTCACAGATAATTCTAGTAGTGCTTCCAGAAACTTCAATATGCACTACAAAACACGGGCTATGTTTATGATTCCAGCACAGATGTATTGATGTTAAAGTGATAACACAATATAATACACACCAACCTGTGGCAAACGAGCAGCTTTCATAAGTGGAGTTAGGCCAGCACGATCTCGTGAGTCTGGATTAGCACCAAAAGACAATAGAAGCTGCATAAATTCAACATCAAGTGGTGATACGAGATTTATCTCAGAACCAAAGAAGTAACGCTTGTTGGGATCAGCTCCATGTTCTAGCAAAATCCGTGCCACATCTGCATGTCTGTAATTTCATTACAATGAAAGTCTGGAAATCAGTCAGCTTATGCATTATATGTACTGAAAACACAAAAAACACTGTGCATGCTTATTTTGGGGAAAGATTATTGAATACAATTAGATTGTGTGTAATACGTCAAAACAACTATAAAATATTAAAGCTTATCAAAAAATAAATTAACTGGTGCTAAACAGCTTACAATGATTATCATATTTTTGACTTTGTTTATAGCATTTTTGTACATAAAAATGAAGTTCTCTATAATTGGTATCTGATACATGCACGCAAATGAGTGTAAAAGCAAATGTGGCAGCCAAGTGGGGAGAAAGTAAGCTGCTTCTTTCACAATTGTTGATAAATACAGTTGGCAATGAAGAATAGTTATGTTTTTGTAAAAACAGTCCTTTACAGCTGTGGCAATGAAGTAACATGTTGCCCTTCCATAATTAAAGAATTTTATAATTTAAAATAGCATGTTTTCCAATAGTTTAGTTGATTTGTTTACCTAACTGTATCACATGAAAGTGCTCATTATAAAAATATAAGTTTTTGGGGTCTGAATTAAGAATATGACCCTCTCGGTTGTTCTCTGTTCATTTCTTAAAATGTCAGTCAGCATAATGACCAATTTCAGAGGTGCCACATAGGGGTACTTCAACTGATTGCTGGTTCTCTTGACAGTGGTGCTGGCAAGAAAGAGTGCTTACATTGGGCTAATTAACTGCAGAACAAAACCCCTTTGACTGAAAGGCCTGACATTATCAGAGTACAGGTTTTGTCTCAAATGGCTTATGAATGCACCACCTTGCAAGGATTCATACGCCCTTGCAGATGCTAACTTCTTCATCAGATCATCAATAAACTTCAACATAACTGTCTTTTCTCACATATACAATATTTCTGAAAAAAATCACATTACTTGAAATAACATGTAGTGTGTAAAACTAACTGCAACTTAGTGTCAATCACAACAGGAACCTTGGGATGAATAATTAACACAGGATCATTCATAAGATTCACTTTTATATCCACAACGAAGGAATTTTCACCTGGGGAGGGATGAAAATGTGCTCACCAGCTGTCTCATATCACTGGGAATGCTACATCAATGTGGAATGTGCAGCTCCCTTAATTTTGATGTGCCCTTAAAGCATTTGACACACTTTAATAATTTAAGAGAGATCCCTCAGATTTTTCCATACTATTAGTCATAAAGTTCTCTAACTTCCATTCAAAACTGAAGTAGCCATTTATACGAATGATTTAAGAGGAGCCTTCGAAATGAACATTTGAGATCTTTCTATTGCTTCATATGTTCATGATGATTATTCATGAGAACTTCTTTTTTACAAGTTTTACAAAGATTTTTCTGTGCTCAGGAGCCAAAAGGTGCTTAGCAAATGCAGCAAACTATTGATGTTGCATAACTAAATACTCAGATAGAAATTAGTCTCAATTTTGCTGCCACAAACTTGATGGCATACTTCTAGGTGTTCAGCAGATTTGTTTTCCATTTTATAAGTGTGCACAATGTTTTGACAACCAACCCAGTCATCTTCTTAAGGTGCTGTGAGTTGTGCTGTTATATGCACTTGCTATCTGATTACAACCAGATTGTGAACTACTGTTGCTCTCACACCACTATTTATAACTGATTGTGACTTCAACTCCCTAATCTGATTGGAGTCAAAGCAATGCATACACATAGTGGCACAACTTGCAACACTTGAAGAATATGGCTGGATTGGTCCTTGAAATATAGTGCATAATATGGAAACAACAGCTCAGCTGAGCAACCAGAAGTACACTATTAATCAGTAACACTGGGAAAACATAAGAAATCATGGCACAACTTTTATTTGAAAATTAATTATGTAAATGTTTTGGAATATATACAACCATAAAAACAGAAATATTTGTGTCCAAATAGATAATTTTTTCAAATTACAAAGTAATTATTGCAAAAAAAAAAACAATATGAAAGGTAACGATGATAAAAAATGGGATATTCAATTTTAAACTTGTAAGTAGCTATGATTAATTACAAACTGAAACTAAACAAAATACTGGGAGAAAGGTGAGGGATTATTGGCTATATTGTGACTATTTTAATATGGATATACTTTCATACATTCTCACAATATTACAAAATACAATACAGTACTTAGTTGAAGACTAATTTAGGTCATATAATATTAGTTCTACCTGTTACGGATGGCAAGACGCAGAGGCTCATCGCAGAGAGTGGTGCGTGGGAAAGGATCATCAGTAGGCTCACGGTAGTCGACGCGAGCTCCTTGCTGCAGCAGTAATGATACCAGTTCTGTGTATCTATTGGACACAAATGTGAGGTAAGTGTACAGCTATCTAGTGGTACAAGAAACATCAAAATTCCATTGTCAATATAATTCCCACAGTGAAAATTTTGTTCTATCTAAAAGTGTTAACACGCATGTTTTTTAACACGCATACAGCAAAATGTGAAACTTGTCCTTCAGGTATACTCATTACTAAATGACTGCATGCAGATGCTACTTTTTTAGTTTACTGTATGTCTTATGATGATTCTGATCAGTCTGTCAGATCTTTGGAAATTATGGCACTTTTCCTATCTTGCCTTTAGTTCCCAACAACGACATTAATGGTAATGTAAAATAAAAATTCCTAATTTTAAATTATTTAACAAACAATTAAACAGTTTTTGGCTGCTCTTTCTTCAGTGTTACACATTTATGTAAGTTGTAGTGACAATATAGTATTTCATTTGCGTTTATGAAGGAGAGAAGAAGTATAATTGGTCTGTCAGCGAAAGAATGTGTTTATTATGTAAACAGTGCACTTCTTTGTTGAAAGTCTCCTTGGTTCATGCACATCATCAAACATTTTTCCAGCTAGTAAATTCCACCTCTGCATTTTGATTCTTGATGGTGTGCAAATACCCATGTACAGCAGCCATATCCTTCTCATTGTGATAACATTTTAGACACAATTTTTTTAATATGTAATAGTAGTGTCCCAGACAGATTTTTCAACTGTTCATAATTCAGATTCCTTAGTTTTTCCCACTGTCAAAACTTCTTTTTGGTTGAGATCAAGGTCTTAGTGAAAAATTTAAATTATTTTTTTTAAATTAACTTATTAAATTTTTGCAACCCAGGCTTCTTCTCAAATATTTTTCATTCAATTGGTCCAGAAAACTTGTGTGGCATTAACTAGCTATAGTTTTATCCTTCACGCAGCATTCATTCAGAAGAACCCTTTTAGCATCTCAAAAACCATTGGTTAACCTCTCTGGCACATGAAATTGACTTCATCTCGTTTTGCACACAGCTCAGGGGGTTCCATCCACTACTTCAATTTCTGTTTCATTTCCGGTATAAATTAATACCACAGTAATAAAATTGGTGTAGAAATTCAGTTGGAATGCTGAAAAATCCACTTATGTATTTAGTTTCGACCAGCATTCAACAAATATGACACTTTGTGCAAAACTACCCAATGGTTAACTCTCCAGGTAAAAAGTGTCACAGTCTTTCATCTAATATGCCTGTGGCATCATCTATTTGCACATTAATTTGCTCATTATCCAATACTATACCTTGCACTTCCTTTGCATTTTCATATATGGTTGCTGTTTTGGGATGTCCCCAACATGAATCAACTTCTCAGTAAATTTGTCTCTGAATTCAGTCGCTCATATACAAACCATTGCCGTCCGGAGTGGTCGTGTGGTTCTAGATGCTACAGTCTGGAACCGAGCGACCGCTACGGTCGCAGGTTCGAATCCTGCCTCGGGCATGGATGTGTGTGATGTCCTTAGGTTAGTTAGGTTTAACTGCTTCTAAGTTCTAGATGACTGATGACCTCAGAAGTTAAGTCGCATAGTGCTCAGAGCCATTTGAACCAACAAACCATTGAAAATGAATGAGCAAACTGTTTATAAGCCTTCTCCAATGTTTAATGAACTTACATTAGAAGAAAATTATTTATGATATTCCAGTTTGTTCATTTAAATGGATCACACAAAACACAGTTGCTTTAAAAACAGCCCTATACCTAAAACTACAAGACATGTAACACGCTTTAGCAGGTTGTTGAATACATGTATATCCTAGAATGTGGCTTCTTTATGTTCTAAAATTAAACACTTAGTCTTTGTAAGAAGTTATTTTTATCCTAATATACACTCACGCTTTTAATTACTTTTTGAGACAAAAGAAATGTTGATAAGACCACAGAATAGCCATAATACATGTATAGCGAAACAACTGTCAAAATACCACATTTTTTGCGATGTCTCTGCAGGATGTTCCACAAATAACATCACATACAATTCTTAAAACATTCTTTTGTACTCAGATATACTCTGTACAATCACATTATGTGACCACCTGTCAAAAGTTTGAATAACCAACCTTTGTAGCACATACCACTGTGAGATGTGCAGGAAGAGAGCCACTGAGGTTCTGGAAGATACTGACAGGGATGTGGAATCAAGCTGACTTTAGTGCCATGGCCAGTTGTGCTAAGTTTCTGAGTTGAGGATCCATGGTATGTACAGCTCAATTGAGGTGGTACCACAGATTCTCAATTAGGTTTAAGTATAGGGAGTCTGGTAGCCAGTGGAGTACAGTAAACTCATTTTCATGCTCTTCGAACCACGTATGTACACTGCGGGCTGTGCGACACATTGCATCGTCCTGTTGGTAGATGCCATCACACCAAGGAAAAAAACCTGCATATAGGGGTGGACATAGACACCAAGGATAGATGCATACTTCCTTTGATCCATTGTGCCTTCCAGAATGATGAGATCACTCCAGATCATATCACTCCCTCCTCCGGCCTGGACCCTTCCACCGACTGTTGCAGGGTGTTTGCTTTCAGATGTTTCACACCATACATGCCTCTGACCATCTGCCTGATAAACCATGAAACATGATTCATCTGAAAAGGTTACCTGTTGCCTCTCACTGGATGTCCAGTTGCAATAGCGGCATGCACAGTCCAGCCTTTGTCACTGATAAATAGCACTCAACATGGGTGCATGAACTAGGCAGCTGCTGCAGAGGCCCATGCACAGCAACATTCGCTGAATGGCCACTAAGGAAACACTGTTGGTAGCCTCTAGGTTCATCTTGGTAGGGAGTTGCTCAACAGTTGAATGTCTGTTCGCCCATACACATGTCTGCAGCCATCATTCATGCCTGTCATTTATGGCTCATGTTGCAGCACAGTTGCCTCAGTATGTTTTGAATAGTGCCATTTTGCCATGCACAGTATATGACTGTACACGAACAGTGTACAAACACAGCTGTTTTGGAAATTCTTCCAGCCTTGCCCCGAATGCCTATGATCAAGACCTCTTGTACATCAGATAAATTGCGCCGTGACACATTGCAAGAATGGCATTGTTTTCTGAAGCCCCCTGACATGCATTGTATAACCTACACTGCTAGTGCCATCACCAGACATCTGTGCGTGGTTATTGCATGTTGACATCAAACATAGTGTGGTGCTCACATTAATGTGACTAAACCGTTTATTGTCCCTGAATGCCTGCTTTCCTCTAGAAATGATTCTGCAACCCTAAACCATTCATCAAAGATCAAAAAAGGACAAATAGGGGAACTCAGTACAAATTTAAATCAAGTTAGATTTCCTAAAAAAGGATCCTATTAATTTTTTCTCTAGGACTAATAGTATCCATGTTTCATGGGATAGAAAATTACATACTATTAAAAATAATGTTTTGATGATATAAAATTAATGATTACTGTTAAATGAAGTGAGTTAAGAACAAATATTGAATGTGTGTATCACATCTAAGTGCAATAGAATCATATTAAGGACATCTAATAGGTTAGAGGGAGGTAGGGGTGAAGGGTAGAAGTATAAGTGACTTTCCTTACTTATAGGTCTGCAAACTGAAGAGCGAGAAGGTGATTTCCCACTCCACCTACTCCACTAAGTCACAAGAGCCAACTATAGGGTGTTTCACACAGTTGTATTGACCATTTGCAGAACACCTTACGAATCACTGATGACACAATGTGGAAACATGCCCAGGTCACATTTACTTTCTGCACTGTGCACTGAGTTACTAATAATACTAATGCAAAAAACAAACAATGGAAAATCCAGAATGGAATGTAACAATACCAGAGAAGGAAAGTTGCTGCTCACCATATAATGGAGATGCTGAGTCGCGATAGGCACAATAAAAAGATTCACACAATTAAAGCTTTCGACCATTAAGGCCTTTGTCAGCAGTAAACACACATACACACATGCACACACTCACATAAATGCAACTTGCACACACATCAGCAGTCTCAGAGAGCTGAGACCACACATTACCCCTAGAGAAAACATTACCCCTAGAGAAAAAATCAATAGAATTTTTTTTGGTAGGAAGTTTCATGTAGTTAAATTTTATGTCAGGGAAAAATTTATCTAGAAGATGCTTTTCAGTTATTCAAGAAAGACATAAGAAAGTGACCTTTAAAAGCCACACCACCCAAATCCCATCCAAATGTTCACACATCACAGGTGGGGACTTCTAGTATGTTGTTCACGGCACTCCCCTATCATTGTACAAAAATTTGTGTTTACATGAATTTTTTTCCCCTAATTTCTCTTCATTGATTGGACAACCCATTTATAATGGAAACATGGTGAATAAATTGATTTCTTCTCTTTTAGATTGTATATGTCTGTAATACTGTATGCAGCAAATGTATCCAAATTAAGATGAAACAATAAATCTGTGGTTGTGATCTATCTTCAGAGGCAAAAACTGAAGACTATCGGTTTTTTGTAGTTCATTGCTCAAATAGGCAGACGTTTTTCTGCATTTAGCCCTATTTTATCTTTATATTTATGACTATTTACAACTACTTACACATATAATAGATGATGTCCTGCATATATATCCTCTGAACTAGTGTTATACACTGACAAGCAAAAACATTATGGCCACTGCCCACCACGAGGTTGGATGCTGCCTGGTGACATTGCAGGTGCATGACATGGTAACAAAATTGTATAAGTGGAGCAGACACAGTTGGGTAACCATCCTAACAAAGATATACACTGGAAATTGGGAAATACATTGGGATAAGTGACTTAAAGAAAGGGCAGATTATTATTATGCAGATCCTCCAAATGAGTATCTTAAAAACAGCAGAGCTCATCAATTGCGCTAATGTTGTGAGCATCTACGGAATGAGATAGGACAGTGCAACTAGCACTAGCCGCTAAATGGTTAGACTTCAGCTACTCTTCACAGAATGTGAGGTTCAGAGATTTGTCTGCTCCTTAAAGTAGGATGGATGATCTGTGGCATCTCTGCTGGTGCACACACAAGTGTTTCAGAACATACCATTTATTGTACATTGTTGAACATGGAGCTCCCCAGTAGATCACCTCTACATATTCACATATTGACTCAATGACATAAATTATGATTGCAGGGGACATGGAACCATAGGGATTTGCCCATTGATCAATGGAAATGTGTTGGCTCTTTGGGTAATCACATTTTTGCTACACCTGGTCAATGGTCATCTCCACAAATACCAACATTGAGCTGAACAGCAGCTCAAAACTTGCAGGGTGCCATGGATGCAGGCTGATGGGAGGAGTATTATGCTGTGGGAGACATTCTCCTGCACATGTGTTTGACCTGTTCTAAAAACTGAAGACACGCTGACAGCTGTGAACCACATGCGCCCCTTCACATTTGATGTCTTTCCCAACAGCAATTTCATCTTTCAGAGGTATACTGGGTGATCAAAAGGTCAGTATAAATTTGAAAACTTAATAAACCACGGAATAATGTAGACAGAGAGGTAAAAATTGACACACATGCTTGGAATGACATGGGTTTTTATTAGAACCACCCCATATTGCTAGACGCATGAAAGATCTCTTGCGTGCGTCATTTGGTGATGATCGTGTGCTCAGCTGCCACTTTCATCATGCTTGGCCTCCCAGGTTCCCAGACCTCAGTCTGCGTGATTATTGGCTTTGAGGTTACCTGAAGTCGCAAGTGTATCGTGATTGACTGACATCTCTAGGGATGCTGAAAGACAACATCCGATGCCAATGCCTCACCATAACTCTGGACATACTTTACAGTGCTGTTCACAACATTATTCCTCAACTACAGCTGCTGTTGAGGAATGATGGTGGACATATTGAGCATTTCCTGTAAAGAACATCATCTTTGCTTTGTCTTACTTTGTTATGCTAATTATTGCTATTCTGATCAGATGAAGCGCCATCTGTCGGACACTTTTTGAACGTTTGTATTTTTTTGGTTCTAATAAAACCCCATGTCATTCCAAGCATGTTTGTCAATTTTTACTCCTGTATCTACATTATTCCGTGATTTATTCAGCTTTCAAATTTATACTGACTTTTTGATCACCGGGTAGGTAACTGTCCATGTCTCTGAGCCATTTCTGAGCCACAGTGGCTTGAGGAGCATTATAGTGAACTTGATGTCTCACCGACAGAGTTCGCCTGATGTAAATCCTACGGAACCCATTTGGGTCACTGTCGGGTGCCACCACCACATATGCAAATCAACAGCCCATTATTTATGCAAATTACACAACCTGTGCATGGATATTGAATGTCTCATACCTCCACAAACCTACCAACAAACCATTGGATCCGTGATATGTAGAATC
Source organism: Schistocerca piceifrons (assembly GCF_021461385.2). Lineage (NCBI taxonomy): Eukaryota > Metazoa > Arthropoda > Insecta > Orthoptera > Acrididae > Schistocerca > Schistocerca piceifrons. Next base: position 268,769,908 of record NC_060145.1, read on the forward strand.
AGTGATATATTTCATTCCAAAGATGGACAAACAAGCTATTATGCAAGTGGCCATAATGTTTTGGCTCATCAGTTTAACATTTACAGCATATGGTATAGACTAAAAGAATTTATTATTAATGCTGATAATAATGTATGTTTCCCTATACTAACCCATGCTCAGCAGCTAAATGCAGAGCTGAATAACCACATTCATCCCGGGCGTTGACATCTCCACCTCGCACCAGTAACAGAGTAGCAGCTCCAGAATACCTTTGCCACACTGCATAGTGCAGTGGTCGCAGACCCTGGGCAGTAACTGGCTCATTTGCCTTGGCTCCTCCAGCTAGCAACAGTCGTATTTCATCCAGAGGTTCCATCCGCACGATGCTGTCTGCCAGCTCGCGCTGAAGGCATTCTGTCCTCATTGCTGCAAATGCTCACCACCTGTTTGGTGAAGCAACTGAATTACTCATGATGCTAGAGGCAACTGTGAATATACACTAAAAACTATTTAAAATAAGTTTTCCAGCAAACAGGAACTAAAAGAAAATCAAACTGAATACGAATCTGTAAGAAATTGAAGGTACCTCTATAAGGAATATACACATCTATCAACCTTGAGTTATTAGCACCTTATGTTTTCATTTAATTTCACTCAGCTCATTTCACTTTCATATTTCAGTTCTGGGATATGGACTTTGCTTCTGTCTTCCTTTATATTTAATGCCCTAATTTTAGCTCCCGTTGACATACTGTGTCACATTAAATCAAAGCTTAAATAGATTTCCATTTTTTCCTTTAAATTTCTAAGTTTTTCCATTACATTAACATTTACAGATGCAAAGATTCAAAACTGATCTCTCAAGATGAAATGTATAATTATTTCAGACAGAGGGAGCAAAAGTTTGAAAGATTTTCAGGGAGATTAAGAATAAGAAATTGATTAAATGCTTGAATTTTATAAACCTCTTTCATCATCAACTAAAATAAAGATATCTAGGATAATTCACGAGGGCTGAAAAACAAATCCACTCACTCCTGCCTATAATTTCTGTGCACAAGGCTAGATCCCAGGAAATGAAGAAAAGCTTTCATGGTAATACCAATTGAGTCAACCAAATACTCAATTACATATGTACTGTGAGACTACAGGGAGTAAATGACTGCATTTTGCCTTGAATATTAAAGATATATACATATAGCTTACAGAACAGTCCATGGGTGTACCAATGGTCCACTGATGAATTGACCTCCTGGGGGTGCACGGCCAACTTGAATCCCCTTTCCCTTTGAGACATTCTGTACATTGTCTGTGCCCAAGAGCATGTGTCGCCAGTTGTAGAGGCAACTGCGACAATGTCTGTGGTCCAATTGCTGTGGTGTGGGTATACTCTGTCTGCCTTTGCTACTAGAATATTGTGTTTGCTGAGTGTCTTCCTAATGAGACACAATGCTGGTTCCCAAACCTTAATAAGATTATACCAGTAGTGCCAGTCGATAATATGCACCAGTCCCTGGTGCATATTTTAGTAGTGGACTGCATAAAGAACAACTCAAGGGAGGAAGGGATATAAGTTGGCAGTGCACCTTGAGGAGGTCAGTTTGTCAACACTCCTGAAGATGGCGGAATGTCTGAAATATTGTGCCTTTTGAACACTATGGGATGGCAGTACATCTGTGGACTGTTCAGTCAACAAATATGCTGACAGAAACTGAAGAATCACAGGCATAACAGACTATTCAAAATGTAAGAACTGGAATCAGTTCTGTGAGTGGCTTGCAGTACAACACCTGGGATTGATTAGATTAATATGTAAATTTTGAACATTTTCTAAAGTGTAGGATAGTAGTACATTTTTGACTCAGCTCTTTATAGTTTTTAAACAACAGTAAAAGAAGAGATAACCACTCACCATATAGATGAGTGGCAGGCAGGCACATAAACAAGGCAAAAGTTGTAGCTAAGTTTTTAGATAACATACTTAAAAAAATGGTTCTCTCATTATTTTCCCTCTTCCTCCAGTTTATCTTGCTGCCCCATGTCCCCCAAACCATGGCTCCTATCTCTTTGTGTACCACTTGTGATTTCCTCTGCCTGTATAAGGGTAAGAACACTTTTCATTCCTGTTCCCTTGCTGCCCTTTTCTCCCTAGCCCTTTCCCTTCTTCGAGTCCATCTGCCAGAATTCATTACCTAGTCAGGCTGCAGTGGAAGCTGTGTGTTTCTATTAGTTATTTAACTGTTATCTTGTTGAGATTATGGAGCACAAAAGCCTCAAATCAATCCTACAGCAGACTGCACACCTGAAAACCTGACCCTGCTGACAGCAGCAGTACTGTAAACCTTCCTGCACAAGTAAATCCACGGGAGAATGTTCTTCAACATCAATGAGGCCTCTAAGGCTACTTAGATGCACAACATGTGGTTCACAAATACACCTTTTCCTTCTAATGTTAACCCTTCTGGGTTGAATTACAGTTTCATTATTAAAGAGATAGAGGGGCTGGCCAGTACTTACCTCAGCTCAGTACAGCCGATAGATACACATAAAACAGAACTGAAAATTTACATTCCTAGCTTTCGGAACAAATGTTCCTTCATTGGGGAGGAGAGAGGGGAAAGAAAGGGAAGAAGGGAAAGGAGATACAGTTACTCACAACCCAGGTTATGAAGCAACAGGGAAAGGAAAATGGGAGGGTAGCAAGGATGGAGGCATGGTTGTCAGAGGGAAGCCAAAGATATTCTACCCTTAAGTACTGTGCCAGCTTCAAACCAAAGAGGATGCATACAGAAGTAAAGAGGTATATAGTATAAAGATAAACACAACTACGTAGGATGAAAAGATGCTTGAATGGCTAAAGAGGAAAGGGAAAGAGGAGAAGACTGAAGAGTGAATGGGAGTGAGGTTGTTTAACGTAGGTTCAGTCCAGGGGGATGGCGGGATGAAAGAATGTGTTGGAGTGCAAGTTCCCATCTCCACAGTTCAGAGGGACTGGTGTTGGGTGGGAGAAGCCAAATGGCACATACAGTGTAGCAGGTTCCTAGGTCCCTAGAATTATGCTGGAGGGCATGCTCCGCTACTGGGTATTGGGCATCTCCTAGGCGGACAGTTTGTCTGTGTCCGTTCATGCGCTCAGCCAGTTTAGTTGTTGTCATGCCGATGTAAAAGGCTGTGCAGTGCAGGCATGACAGTTGATAAATGACATGTGTAGTTTCACACGTAGCCCCGCCTTGAATTGTGTATGTTTTACCAGTAGCGGGGCTGGAGTGGGTGGTTGTGGGGGGATGCATCAGGCAGGTTTTGCAGCGGGGTCGGTTACAGGGGTAGGAACCGCTGGGTAGAGAAGGTAGTCTGGGAATATTGTAGGGTTTAACAAGGATGTTACGGAGGTTAGGGGGGAGACGAAAGGCAACTCTGGGTGGTGTGGGGAGAATTTTGTCAAGGGATGATCTCATTTCAGGGGTTGACTTGAGAAAGTCATACCCCTGGCGGAGTAATTTGTTGATGTTTTTGAGGCCAGGATAATATTGAGTGACAAGGGGGATGCTTCTGTGTGGTCTGGGGGTAGGAACATTGTTGTTGGACAGGGAGGAATGTATTGCTCGGGAAATCTGTTCTCAAGTCAACCCCTGAAATGAAATCATCCCTTGACAAAATTCTCCCCACACCACCCAGAGTTGCCTTTCGTCGCCCCCCTAACCTCCGTAACATCCTTGTTAAACTCTACAATATTCCCAGACTACCTTCTCTACCCAGCAGTTCCTACCCCTGTAACCGACCCCGCTGCAAAACCTGCCCCATGCATCCCCCCACAACCACCTACTCCAGCCCCGCTACTGGTAAAACATACACAATTCGCAGTGACGAATCCCTCAACAATTACACCAATAACCCGACCAGTGCTTTCCTCTCTCGCAACTATCCTGCAGACCTTGTCCACAAACAGATTTCCCGAGCAATACATTCCTCCCCGTCCAACAACAATGTTCCTACCCCCAGACCACACAGAAGCATCCCCCTTGTCACTCAATATTATCCTGGCCTCGAAAACATCAACAAATTACTCCGCCAGGGATATGACTTTCTCAAGTCAACCCCTGAAATGAGATCATCCCTTGACAAAATTCTCCCCACACCACCCAGAGTTGCCTTTCGTCACCCCCCTAACCTCCGTAACATCCTTGTTAAACCCTACAATATTCCCAGACTACCTTCTCTACCCAGCGGTTCCTACCCCTGTAACTGACCCCGCTGCAAAACCTGCCCCATGCATCCCCCCACAACCACCTACTCCAGCCCCACTACTGGTAAAACATACACAATTCAAGGCAGGGCTATGTGTGAAACTACACATGTCATTTATCAACTGTCATGCCTGCACTGCGCAGCCTTTTACATCGGCATGACAAAAACTAAACTGGCTGAGCGCATGAACGGACACAGACGAACTGTCCGCCTAGGAGATGCCCAATACCCAGTAGCGGAGCATGCCCTCCAGCATAATTCTAGGGACCTAGGAACCTGCTACACTGTATGTGCCATTTGGCTTCTCCCACCCAACACCAGTCCCTCTGAACTGCAGAGATGGGAACTTGCACTCCAACACATTCTTTCATCCCGCCATCCCCCTGGACTGAACCTACGTTAAACAACCTCACTCCCATTCACTCTTCAGTCTTCTCCTCTTTCCCTTTCCTCTTTAGCCATTCAAACATCTTTTCATCCTACATAGTTGTGTTTATCTTTATACTATATACCTCTTTACTTCTGTATGCATCCTCTTTGGTTTGAAGCTGGCACAGTACTTAAGGGTAGAATATCTTTGGCTTCCCTCTGACAACCATGCCTCCATCCTTGCTACCCTCCCATTTTCCTTTCCCTGTTGCTTCATAACCTGGGTTGTGAGTAACTGTATCTCCTTTCCCTTCTTCCCTTTCTTTCCCCTCTCTCCTCCCCAATGAAGGAACATTTGTTCCGAAAGCTAGGAATGTAAATTTTCAGTTCTGTTTTATGTGTATCTATCGGCTGTACTGAGCTGAGGTAAGTACTGGCCAGCCCCTCTATCTCTTTGTTAGTATTTGTTTCACATCTTTATATGATATTTTCCATTAATCATTTAGTTTCATTATTAAGCTCATTGTATTATATTTGAACACTTCTTGCAGTAGAATCTTCTTCCTTAAAGAAACATACTAAACATCACTTTCTTCACTATTACAGTCAAAAAATTTCAATCATAACACAGAGTCATGTCAAATACTATTTATTTATATGCAATTTTCTTTTCTTTCAGCCATAATATGCCGACTAAAATGTTGAAAGAATCATCAGAAAAGGCAGGTTTTATTGCTTCACCAGAAGACATGATTTATGTAGTTTTTAATTCTTAAACTTAGCTTGATTTAGTTGAACCTTCGGTGAAGGGGACACCATTTCAAATCTTATACATTCAAAGAAGGTTTTGGATACTATTTTTGTAACAAATTACCTCAGCTATCATTTCTAAACGATTTAAATGTCTGATACACACGGGGACTAGAAATTATGAAGTATTTATGGTAATTGACATTTGGAGCTGAATGGTCTCAAGTACCATACTTTTACAAGGTATCTTGGAATTTTTTTTCAATATTATTGTACTTTATAATGTATGGGAAACAGATGTGCTGTAAGATGATTGATGCTGTTCATTCTGAAGAGACAAGGTTAATATCCAATGCTTACTGAACCAGTAGATCCATCTAGGCTGATGAATTGCCAGTTTCAGCCATGTGGTGGCTACTCTGAGAGTTCTGTTTTGACAGCATAATCCATCATCATCAGGAGTAGCTCTCAAATACATATCACATATAATACAGCATGTATCAAAAAGAATCACCCAATTTAAAAAAAATCATATGTTATTTGAGATATGTGTGTGAACAACATATTGTTGCAAAGAGCAAACTTAAGAGTTTTACATGGTTCCATCTAGGTAGCAGTAGTGCAGGAATTTTTAAATCAGGATTATTGAATGATGGACCGGTTGCACCGGGCCAAATGATTCAGCTGTACATTACAGCCTCCAAGGTCACTGGTCCTGACTGTATGTGATTATATCTTGTGGGTGTTCATAAAAGACTCTGTTTATGTGCATCCATCACCAACAACAGTGAGTGAACTGAGACCTCACATAACAAAAGCTGTGGAAACTGTAAATCAAGACATGCTCACTGCAGTGTGGGAACAATTTGAATACCACATTTACATATGCCGTGCATCACAAGTGGGGCATGTTGAACACCTATGAAAAGATATGAATTTTTTTTTTTAAATTTCCCATTCATCAAAAAACAAAATTCATTGTATAGGTTTATTAGTTTCAGAAAAATAAACGTGCCAAATCAGATGATTCTTTTTGATACATCCTGTATAACCAGTTGGACTCAGAGCTCCATAATGCATTCCTTATACAGATCTGAGATATCACTCACATATATTTCGAAAGTGACAAAACACTGTTTACAATTATCAACTCTCCTTCGGAACAGGCCTCGGAAGGCCAAACAGTACCAACCAGCAACCGTGCCATCCTCAGCCAACAGGTGTCACTGGATGTGGACAGAGAGGGGCATGTGGTCAGCACACCGCTCTCCTGTCTGTTGTCAGGTTTCATGACTAGAGCTGCTATTCATCAGTCAAGTAACTCCTAAATTTGTCAGTCAAGTAGCTCTTCAATTGGCCTTGCAAGATCTGAATGCATCCTGCTTGCAACAGTGCTTGGCAGACTCGGACAGTGGCCCGTCCAAGTGCTAGGCAAGCCTGACAGTGCTTTGTTTTGATGATCTGATGGGAACCGATGTTACCACTGTGGCAAAGCCATTGGCCAAACACTGCAAACAGTAAGTTATATTTCCAAAGGTGTTTATAAACCTATTTTAATTGTGTTTTAAATATCCTGGTACACCAGTTCTTAACCATGACACATCATAATTGGTCCAAAAAGGGGAACATCCAGGACTACTCTGTTACTTTCCCCAAGCTACTCTCCCAAACATTGTGTTTCTCATAAGTTTATGTGTGACATAGAATTTTATGCTACCCAAGATGAATTTGATTGATCTGAACATTGCCACAGGGAGAAATTTCTCCTCGAATAGGAACCTTTCAGTCTGCTCTAGAAAACCAAGGAAAAATTTTCACAACACTTACCTAAACAAATAAAATTGAAAAAGGAAGTGTATTTATGTTGGTATCAGTACCTTAACCCTCTCTGAAATGTATTTAGCAAAATCTCTAAATTAATGGAAAAGAAAATGTAGAAGAAACCTGCTTTACACTGCAATTTGTGGATGATGAAGTTATGATTGCCAATGAAAAAGATGATCTAAAATATATGGTACAAAAAATTCAGGAAGATGTAAATGATGGATTTTACAACTTAATGCGAAGAAAATAAAATATCTTGCAATAGTGGCAGAACTGTCTAGAATCCAACTCATTACAGAGTAAATTACAGCTTCTAGTCGTTATCCATATTTAGGAATAAGTAAAGATGATCAAGAAATTATGAAATGAATAACTCAGGCTAGAAGACTGATCACTTGTTTAAATGGAATCCTTGGGAGTAGCGAAATAACAAAGAAATGGAAATACATTATCTATGAAATTCTAATTACAAGTTCCTTGTCATATGGGGCAGAGTCATGAAGAGATACAAAGGATGAGGAGAGAAAGTTGAAGTTCACCAAAATAGATGTGTTCAGATGACCACTGGGAATATACAGACAACACAAAATACATAACAAATAGGATCCATTATGAATTGATGTAGAAGGGCTATTAAAACCTGACATGGAGTGGAAACAGTTAATATGGTACCATCATGCCCAAAGGATAGATGAATCCATGTTACCTAAGAAAACTAACCTGTGTATAACACCGAACTGCAGAAAATGTGGAAGGCTTAGAAAAACTTGGAAAGAAGGAGTTGTAGAAGCATTGAGATCAAGAGATTTAATAGAAAATAAAAGCAATGATAGAGAATCCTGTAAAGTGGGCAACAGACAATGCTAACAGGTATTCTAAACCTGATGTAATGAAAATCAGGATATATAGAATATGGGAGCAGTAATGTTGCTGATACAATAGCCAAGGACACTTGGAGGGACTGCAGTTGCAAGCAACACTTGTCTCCTTGCATATCGAACCATTTGCCAGTGGAATGAAAAGTGGTTCTCCATAACAGAGAAAATGTGATAGACCACCAATTGACCACAGCCACATCCTTCCAATTACATAAAAGAAAGGGAGACCATGATTTGGCTCTGAGTACAGCATTTTCCTATGACACACAACTACATCTTTGGATGATAGGATCAACTGCTAAACACTGCATTCTCTGCTACATTAAGTTTACACTCACTGTGATTTAGTGGTTGACAACAGCACAGCTACAGATTTCCAAAGGACTTTCTACCATTTTAACTGATGAAAACGTATATCTTGTAAATTTTTAAAAGTATTTTGTTGAATCTTGATTTTTGTAAATTAGCACAGAGAAAATTTCAACTTGTAGTAATAATTTGACATTTTATCCAATTATTATCCAGCCATACATTAATGTGATGCCAGTTTATTTCTGTTATCTTAATAGTTTTCTTTCTGTTACTATGTATTCAACTTGCACATAGTTCTAAAAGAGTTAATATTTGTGTTTGATCACATACAAATGTTTGTAATATTTTAAGAGATGTTTTTTAATAATTGATTTTAAATTTCAGTATTCTCACATAGGTGATTCAAGAACAGTTTCAGAAGATAGTTGTTATGAGCTATCTAGTAGTCATCTTCAAAATAAATCACCAAACACAACTTAAGCTTCTAATCAGGCTGTTACTAAATGGTTTAGATAAAAAGAGTAATACCTACCCCACCCTTATAAACATGAAAACACACACACATACACATACACACACACATGCACACAAACTCCTGCATTAAGTGAACCATATCAAGAAGGATGAGATTCGGGCATATGAAATGAGTTAAAAGAAAAATTATCTTCCTAATTAAGTTCCTTTTACTATCAAACGTAGTTTTGAACTCCCACTAAAGAAAGTTTAACATTGTTGCCTGGTAATACAATCAATTGAAGTGATATAAAATTATTTTATGCTAAGCTGTTCAGGAAAATTAGTTCTACTTTTCACTTCAGAGTACTTCCTGCAACGCTTTAACCTACATGCAGAATGTGTTTTGCTTGCTCATTCCTCCTGTATTCCACAGTTTAGTATATGATAATTATATTACCACATAAAGTATGGTTCACGATATTACATGGAGTTATTAATTGGTGTGCAGAAATCTTTTATATAAGTTTATATTTTCTAAAAAATATGTGTTAGTTAATATAGTACTCTGGAAATGTTGAGTGGATCACAACAGCAACGAGTGCAGCAGAAGATGGTAAATCATAATTACAAGAAAACCTGTCACTTTTCTAAATGTAGAAAGAATGATTATGTTGTATTAGAAAGTCATTTACAGAGTGCTACCAAGAAAAATATTTAGAAAAATACTACCAGTAAATGATCAAAAACAAGAAGAGGGCTTGTTTTCTTATAAATGTGTAGGAATCATTGATATTTCTAATTCATACAAATTTTCTGACTGTGCCAATAACAAGTGATATGTTACACATCTTCAGCAACACACTTATGAACACTCAAAGAAAACTGCTCAAAGTGAGTGTAGTTATAACATCCGTAACACATTAGCGAAAGTAATCAAACTTCAATGTATGCATATTTTATTATTTATTTATATGTGGACTGTTTATTTTATTATTTCTGTGCACCTCCTCCATGTATGTAAAAATGTTTAAAATTGTGTCATGAAAAGTGGAAAGGTACAGTTAACAAAAGCACTTACTTTTATAATTTGAAAACGATTCATTCATACTAAAAGTGAGTAGCAGTTATACAGAGAATAATGACCCTACTGTCTGTAATAATTGTATATTGAATGACAGTCGGCTCACTGACATGTGATTTTACTTGATTTTATCTGCAGATAGACACCTATTTCGTATTTACGGGATTTTATGCATTTGGAAATATTACTGCTATTTGGTTGTCACAATAGATTTTTTCCTGAATTTGTGCACTTTATAATTTCCACTACAACGTTTTTAAAAAGCTGGTGAAACATATCAGGATATACAATTGCATTGAAGTTTAATGGAGTAAAATGTTTTCTGCAAGGTAAAAAACTCACAATTTAAAAATATTTCAATATATGTCTAGACTATTTCATTAACAAATTTATGCATTGTAATAACATGCTTAAGAATGTATCTCTACTGACTTAGTTAATGAGCTCTGTGTATGTATTTCTGCAGGTTTTTGTGCGAGGAAGTGGCCTACACAATGAGCTTGGCAGTGTTAATGACATTGTTCTTAAAATAAGTGTCTGTTATGTTGGTACATTTGCTGCTGCCCACCTGTCTGTGGTCTCATCGGCCAGCTGGAAAGCATCCACGGCATAGCTGAGAAGTGCCATCAGCAGTTCAAAACGCCATCAGTGCAACTTCCTGATGAAATACTACTTAAAAGTAATTGCAGCATGCAAGTATCATCACATCATGCCCTCCCTCTTCTCCCTGAGTTGCATTCAAAACTAGTAATTTTCTCAACATTATAAATAATCCAATGAAAATCCAAGTCATGCCTTCTCCTTTCTCAAATTCTGATGTTTTGTACATAACTTCTCAAACACCAAGTGACATTATCCACCCACTAAACTGTTCCCAGTATATCTGTATGAGCAGAAAAATTAGAAATCTAAAAGCCTCCTTTCCTAGATGCATTGCAGAATTAATTGGAGATTTTTCAGTCTGATAATGATGTGTCTGAAATGCAGATGCCTGCTGAAATTGTTGCTATTCCGGTTACATACAAACATACAACACATTCTATGGATTCCAGCACAAAGTCCCATACCATGAAACTCTTTGATCCATAAAAACAACTTGAAAAAACTGTTTTCTGTATTTTGTTTCCATGTGTTATGTTCATTGCCTAATTCCTGATGAAGAATGTTCAGGGATTTGGAAAGAGTAAAAAACAAGTCTCTCATTGTTGGAATTTTTGTAGAGTTTGCAGCCTGATGAACTGTTTAAAGTACTGTTGCAATGAATGTATTTACTACTGTCCTCCTCAATTTTGTTACTGTCCTAAAACAGAATACTTATCACGGCAAAGTTTCCTCAGTCAGTGGTCATTAATCAATTGATTCTTGTTATAAGTGAAATATGGATGACTGAATGTATTTTATGGAGACATGTCCGCTTGATAGAGAATGTTGTTTGCGTGTTAACATTTTATGAATTTTACAGGTGAGAGGAAATACTAAGAAAAGGAAGTGTATTGGTGATGACCTCACAGTACTATCTACTGCAGTTATTTAATCAGAAAATATGAGACTCATGGGACTTTGACATGTAGGAGTCCAACCAACCTTCAGAATATAAGTCCAGTATGTAACCACAGCTCTGGGTATTATTGTTCAGCACCATTTATATATAAGCTTTTATGATGTCAGTGGCAGCTAGGTTTACTGATGGAAGTACTTTTGCATTTCTCCTTTAGTTGATAGTGTTCTTCACTTACATATTGTTAGTTCAGTGAAACTTGTTTCTTTTACAATACTTCAAAAGAGAAATGGAGATCATTCACCTAGGAAAATTTGTGAGACAAGAAAGAGCCTTGTGAAGTAATTTCATCTATTACAAAAGCTACAATGGCTAATAATGCTATACAGATTTAATGAAGTACATATAATACCTCAACAATCAAGATAATATAGAAATAAACATTGGCTAAATATGATATCTGGCCACTTTGGTTCAGTTCATTTGTCTGGCAACTGTCAAAGAAAACTTGAGTGCCATGTGCTTGGAGGCTATTTCTGTGCCATCTCAAGACGTTAGGGAAGCTCCACAAATAACTACCAAGGTCATGCTCTTGGGGAAGCCCTGCCACTGAACAGTGAGAGGACAAAGAACTGATGCATTGCCTCTCACAGCCAAGCACTGCTGATTTATTTTTTATGTTTTTGTTACACAACTTACTTATTTTCAGGTTCATGAATATCTCATTTCCAATTTACTAGCCATTTTTATAGTTCAGACTTGTTCAGACTGTCATTTTACATTTTTTTATTTGTGACATTTCCATCAGGTCTATTAAAAACAAATCTTGCTGTCCAGAGTATGTGAATTGTATCACAAAACGTCAGGTCCATGGTTCAGCATTGATTCCCAGTTTGAAAAACCTAATGGTTTCATATTTTTTGTTCTGATATATTAAAGAACTACCAACAGTGATACTTTTATTTCATTTCACTTCAAGTATGATGCTTAACTCCTTGAACGAAGAAACAGACCTGAAGTACATAAATGTATAAATGGTTCATGACAGCCCCCCACCCCCTACCTTTTTGAAAGAGCTGTGACTCTCAAATGATATCTGTAATGAGCATGCAAGCATATATAACTAATATGTCTCTGAAAGACATTTTAGAGTAAACAGTGTGTATTGAAATTTGTCTATGTATGTGCAGACACAAACGCAAGTCCAAAATAGTTGTACAGGTGTGTTATGTAGCCTGTGTACATGATGGTCCATAATAGGATTATATGTCATCTTTTTATGCTTGTGCAAAAATGGTTTTTAAATGACCCTCCTGATCCATACACCTCTAAGAACAAAGTGTAGTGTGCATATGCCAAGAGTACACAACGTCAGCATGTGTTTTACTGCCTTTAAGATGCATTCCAGTTGTCTTCACATATCACTTTTCTTCTGTATTTCACTACAACAACATAAAAATAGTCTTCCACTTCTGAATCACTTCCCCAAAACACAAAAAAGAACTATGATGTTGTGTGAAATAACAGCAGTCTTCTAGCTTTGATTATAACTTAGTATTGAGAAATACAGCTTCCACAGTATCCAAAAACCAACACACACTTCAGCTGTCACATCAACTTACCCAGCAATTAGCTACAGACAGGAGTATGACAGACAGTTCACTGCAAGAGCTCAGACAACGCAACTGGCAGCTGCGCATCTGGTCCAGGTATTTATAGAGCAGGCACACGCAGACGTGACATGGACTTCCCTCTTCCCCTCCATCTCTCCTCCTCTCGAAGACAGCTTCCCAGTATCCACATGTGCAATCGTGCGCGTGTGCAAACACTCACACACACACACACACACACACACACACATACACACACACACACAAAATCATACACAAAAATCAGCATGCCTTAATACTTGTGAGCTTACCTAACAGCATGGCAACATAATGCATATATATTGTTGTAGCACTGTGTTTATTAAAATAATTGTTGATGAACAAATATTTGCATTGTTGTATTACATTGAATGAGAGATGGATCATTTTCCTTCAAATACAAATGCTTTGCACACCTTTAATCATCTTTATATGCAACTGGTGTTGTTAAAGTCAGAAAAAAAACCAAGACAAATGTCACTGAGTACAAGAAAATAATACAAGATAAAATATACTGCATAGTTAAATGAATGATAACAACAATAAATAATTATGTAACAGAGAAATTTTAAGTTAAATTCACTGCCTAGTTAAGTAAACAGCAGAGATAACAAATAATTAAACAGAAAAATAACAATAAGTACACAAGACAATAATAAAATAGCTCACTGCATGCCTTATTGTTCATTCTCATAAGAAGTGTGGGTCATTTGTTACAAACTCAAAGAACTCTTGATCAGAGTAAAATGTATAGTACTATTGAAAGCGAATGCTCGAAATTTTCAAATGAAAAAATATAGTGTTCCTATGGTACAAGTATTAGGAGAACTTCTCATCATTTTATCTTTGAATAACATACCATTAGTACTAGTTAAAGCATAATAATGCATGCAGATGGCACTACACTCACAAAAGATGGAGACTCAAAAGGACTGTAATTAACTGTTTCTCTACATATGAGAGAGGATGGGACATAATTTTGAAAAGAAAAAAAAATCTGTCTGCAATTGGAAACAGTGCAACAAGCAAACCATATGCATACAAAATGTCACAGTCTCCTAAACTCAGCAGTTACACTTGAGATATATCAATCATGTTACAAGAAGGGCAATTGTCAATTGCACCAAAGCATAACACTTTTCCAAGTTGGCAGCCGAGCCTACCCCTTGTGGTCTCCCACCACCAATGTCATATGAAAATTTTTTATAACTATCAGATTATATTTGTCTTAGTTTTTAGATTCTGTTTCAGAGGAAGTAGAAGATTACTGATATAAATGAGACAGGTAAAGGTTGCACCCATGTGATTTGCTTCAAAATAAGCTTTAGCACATTTCTAACTGGGATACACTTTGAGACAGTAAATGCAGATATGTTTTACTATAGCCCAATCTGCCCACACTACATATCATACTGCATAATAAGACAGGGGCTGCAGCCCAAGTCTTATTCACAAGTTAATTAAGCTGCAGAAGAAGATTCTCAGGTATATCATAATGTATGCACAAAATTAGTTGGCACTTTTGTGGAGGGAGTCAGATGCAGAGATGTCAACAGAAGTCAGCTGCTGTTGTCTTATTTCAGATAGGTGCCACACTTAGTTACCTAACAATATCGTTTGCAGTAGCATCTTATAATAGCATTTTCTACTTCTGTTAAACTTATATAAAATCATTTACATGATTCTTCCCACTGTATATATTCTGTTCTTTGGGGTCTACACTAATGCATATTTATAGTAGGAAAATTCTGGTAGAACATAAATACTTTAGGAGTAAAGGAGACCACTAACCGAAAAGTAGAAGCATTAAGTCATCGACAGGCACACACAAAAGAGAAGGAAACCTTAGCTTTCAGGGTGATCCTTCCTAAAGCTAAAGTATCAACACATGTGTGAACCCTCCCCCCCCCCCCTCCCACACACACACACACACATGCACATGCACATACACACACTTGTCTGTGTCAGTGCCCCAACATAGTGCCACCTGCCTGCACAATTCAGTGTCCAGCCAGCACTGTGTAGGGGCACAGGCCCATGTGCATGTGTTTTGCGTGTCTATTTGTGTTGTAGCTCAAGAAAGGATTCATTCTGAAGGCTAATAAGTTTTTCTTCTTTTTTCTGCTTTTTGGTGAGTGGTCTCCTTTGCTCCTTAAGTGTGATAAGACGGGGGCTGCAGTCCACGTCTTATTCACAAGTTAATTAAGCTACAGAAGAAGATTCTCAGGTATATCATAATGTATGGACAAAATAAGTTGACACTTTTGTGGAGGGAGTCAAATGCAGAGATGTCAACAGAAGTCAGCTGCTATTGACTTATTTCAGATAGGTGCCACCCTTAGTTACGAAACAATACTGTTTGCAGTAGCATCTTATATTAGCATTTTGTACTTCTGTTAAACTTATATAAAATCATTTAAATGATTTTTAGCACTGTATATCTTCTGTTCCTTGGGTTCTACACTAATGCATGTTTATAGCAGGAAAATTCTAGTAGAATGTAAATACTTTAGGAGTAAAGGACACCACTAACCAAAATGTAGAAGCATTGAGTCACCGACAGGCACACACAAACAAGAAGGAAACCTTAGCTTTTGGGGTGATTCTTCCTCAAACTAGAGTATCAGCACATGTGTGAGCTCCCCCCCCCCCCCCACCCCCCAACCACCCTCCACCCACACGCACATGCATGCACACAACTGCGCCTGTGCCCCTACATGGTGATACCTGCCTGCACAATCCAGTGTCCAGCTGGCACTATGGAGAGGCACAGGCTCATATGTATCTGTTTTGTGTCTGTATTGTAGCTCAATAAAGGACTCATTCTGAAGGCTAACAAGTTTTTCTTCTTTATTGTATGTGTCTGTTGACAGCTCAATGCTTCCGCTTTTTGGTGAGTGGTTTCCTCTGCTCCGTAAGTATTTACTAATGGATGTCTGTAGTATATGCTGCCTGCCTTGTGAAGTTAGTGGCAGATATCGCTCTATGGAGACCTCAGCCCCCCTCCCTCCCTCCCTCTCCCAATGTGCCACATTTAATAATGTGTATAGTAAATTGACCCCTGGACAACTCGGCACCAACAAATATAGAGTGATATATAGCCTCACTATATGTATTTGAACAATTCAATAATTGTTAAGAAGAAATATACTCCTTTAAAGATTAGAAAAAACAATGTAAAACCCTATGTAATAAGATGTATGGCCACAACTGGCATGCAAAAATGCTTGAATCCTGCTAAGAATCATTGAATATAGTCAAAGGAATTGGATGATCAGAAGTCTATGCTTTTCCTCATGCTCTGGAGATTTGAAGAGATCCTGCTGCTGGAAAGAGTCTCAAAATGGGTCAGGACTATGTAACACATTTTTTGTTCTTGCAGTTCTTGTCACACAGGTTTTCATTAACATTGTTTTCTAGTGTAAATTAAGACTACCTATTGATTTTTTAGCAGTGGTCATTTTAAATGCCATCTTATTTGACTATGGTCACGCTGTGGGTAACCAGATTATGGTAGACTGTGTCTCCATGGCCTTGCAGACATCATTCATTGCATCGAGGGTGTTAAAAAAGTACCTTGATTTGGATAAAACTGCTGCAATCAATCAGGCATCATGGGAAACATTGCATTGGTGACAGAGGTTTTGGTCAACTATTGCAGGTTATAGTGACCAATAGACAGGGCACAGTACAAAAAATCACAAATTTAATGGTGGGCAGCCATACCATGTAAAACAATTTTGCTATGGGGTATGGAGGCAACTGTTCCATACAAGTACCTATATATTTGACTTATCACAGGTCATCCAGATTAATGTGGTGCAGGAAAACTGCTATCTCAAACCATTCTCTATTAAGATTTTATACCAGCTGAGCAGGATGGCTAGGAAACAGTGTTTCCCCAATGGAAAGCTGCAGAATGTTCACTCAGGATCTTAGAATTATTAAATAAACTTTATGACATTCCTTAGCACTCAAAAAATATACACTGATAAAACTTCCACACAATTAAAGAGTAAATATATTATTCTCTAAAAACCACAGAACCAAGTACCAGCAGAAATAACATTAATGTAAAACAGAATGATACAATCAAACAGGAACTATTAACATATTGTACATCAAACAATATAGGACATTACAACAGCAAAACAAATCTCAGTCGGTCCTTGCCCATAATATGAAGTTATTAAAGAAAATCTTAAACTATTCACCAGATATTTTTGTCGTTAACTAATACCAATAGGTGACCACAAAAGGTGAACTTTAACCATCTTTATAGTAGTGCATTAGAGGAAATAAAAACATCATGTAGCTTACAGTCTAATAACAATATGCTGTCATCAACAAACAGCTATTGATCATTGGCATTTGGTTAACAGTAATTAGGAACAAAACAGTAAAATAGTCTCGAAAACTTAAGCCCAGAAAATCCATGTACCACCACGACAGGACATCCAACTTGTAGTGCTTCGAGAATTTCAGCATAAATTCTAGTAACACTCGGCTTTCCACCATCTTGAGCACATGATATTTTAGATGTGAGAGTGGGATGATAGAATTTTGTCTACTCGGACTTTGTTTGTAATAGAGTTATGGTTGTTAAGCCAACTCTTTTCTAAAATGGACTTAAATCTGTTTCTAATGTGAGACAATACGAGTGACTTACAAGAAGTCAAATGTTTATATGCAAAGTGTGAATTTTGTTCTTTATGAAGCTCAAATATACCAATAGCTGTTGAAAAGTATTCTTCAAGTATCTAATTATTTTGCAGGTAGAGAGAGAGTCTTTACGATTCCTGTACCTAGCATCATTCTTCGGAGAAGAAGTTCATAGAGATTCCAGAAGCCGGCTATCGAGAGAAGTAGATCGGCTGTGTACGCCAAGTGAGTCAATTCATATAAGAGAAGTGGGAAGGCTGCAATCCAACTTCACACACTCTTAGTCAACTAAATCGTTAGAATGTGGTGACCGTGACAGGACAGAAGAAAACACAGATTTTGAGATGAAAATGAGATAAGAAGATATCATATGTTGCCACAGCAACCGAGCATAATGAGATGAAAGAATCATTCCAAGGAATTGAATTAAGCCCAAAGTATCAGATGGAGAAAATTTGTGAATGTAAAAAAAGAGAACATGTAAGAAAGTCACAATGTTAAAAACCTGAGAGAAAATCTTGACATATTAGACTAAGAAGAGATACGCCTGGAATGATTTGACCAAGAAGATCCAGTGCAGGGAGTATACAGTTCTCACACACGTGGCAGGGATGCAGATGCGGTAACCAACCTACATCCACCGCCACCAGTACCACCTTCTGTTCACCAGTACTGACCTGCTGCCACATCCTCCCACTTATGCAGTGAGAATGCAACACTGGGTGAGCCTGAGATAAAAACTTTATTACTCTAGCAAGAAGTGTTATAAAATACAGTGGGGTGAACTTTTACTGTGTAATTGGTATAACTGAAATTTGTATTAAATGCTCACAAGAGCTAAAGCCTATAGAAGCATGGACAGTATACAGCAAATTGGAGAAACTTCAGAACCAGCCATGGTTATGAAAATTACCAAAGAAGGGCCTGACTGGTCTGAGTTATTTAATCTAATTAAAGCTCAGAGTATTCAATTAGGCTTAATGAATTCTTGATTAGAAAATCAAAGTCTTAAATTAGACTCAGTAAATATTCAATTAAATGATAAATTAGATGATCAGAGTACAACTTTAAATGCTCAGAGTGAAGTTCTAAATAACCAAAGTGAAACCTTGAATAGTCAAGCAACAAATCTAGGTTTGTTCAATGCCAAAGTTGACACACAGAGCAAAGAATTTAGTAATCTTTGCGAAGGCATGACACACAGACCAAAGAATTTAGTAATCTTTGCGAAGGCATGGAGGTTTTAAAGACTGAATTTGATACCCTAAATAGTAAAGTACCAAAACTGAAATTAGATTTAAAGAAGGGATTGACTGATTCTTTAAACATTCATGTGAAGCAAATGTTTACTGACTTCAATCAAAAACAGAAGGATAATTTACAGGATCTGACAAAAAGATTAGAATTGAGCACTGAGGGGAAATGTAATAGTGTAGAATTAGAGATTAATGAAAAGTTAGGCTCATTGGAGGATGTACGTAATGCTAAGTTTAATGCTGTAAAGCAGGGATGGCATGCTTTGGAAGAGAACATTGATAAGCATAGTGAATTAATGCCTGTGATTCAATTGCAAATTACAGGTACATGAGTAGACAGTGTAGAAAGAAGCTTCAAAGAGAAGACAGCAAACTCTGATATGAAAAATGTAAGTAGTCTGGAGGAACAGGTAGAAGAAATTATAGATCAAAAAGTCACTGAGAGAATAACATCCGGGAATACATCACCTATGGCTTCTTCTGACCTTACTGATACCAGGAAGGGCATAGATGAACTCTGGAGAGAAGTCAAACTTATCCAGCAACAAGTAGAAAAACTAACAATTCCACCTAATGTTGTGTTACCTAGTGAAGTGGTGATTGCTTTGCACAAACAAAATTTAACAAGAAGAACTGGTCTGCACTTGCTCAAGTGAAGTTAATATCAGATCAACGAGATCCCCCAGGGACCTTAACGTTCTGAGTTAACAGGCAGAGTGATGACTGTCGGGTCTCGAGTTGTTTTTGGTGTTTCTTCCAAAATAGTTTTTTCGCACCGGATTCCTTTAAAATCTTAAACTACTCTGTAGTCTATTCTTAAAGTCTTAAACTATTACGTATTCTTAGTGCTTGAAGACTGAATAAGACTACAAGATAAAAACAATCCAAGAGAATCACAGATAGTAAAGAGATATTTAAATGAAATAAAATGAAAAAAAGTATTATATGTAGGGAAAATATAATATAATATGATGAACTGAATGACTGTTAGACTGTAGTGTATAATTTTCTATTTTATATATAATATTTTATACCTTTTATGAGGTATGATGTAGACAGGAGGGTTTCTATCAGTTTTGGAATGGGTGTGTATTGTGGATAAAAGCATGATTTATGAGAACACACAAATCATGGCTAACACAATACGCACATCACACCTTTCAGACAACCCTTACAAACAAGTGTGCCTGATTCTTCACCATTTTCCATTTCCATAGGGTTGCTAATATTTCCTTTGGGGACCTCAAGGGTGAAGGTGGGAATGTCCATTATGTAGGAGATGATTTAACACCAAACCTCCTCCGGTGTCTCACTCACGTACCTGAGGGGTGAGGATCCTCGGGAAGGGGGGCGGGAAGGGTGTCCTGTCTTTGGGGCTATCTTCTTTCTCTTCTTCGATCTTAGCAACCATTTCTATTTATTTCCTTTCTTACTTCTCATGTGAGGACCTATCTATTTTTTCTCTCTTTCCATATTCATCTACTTCTGTCGCAGAAGTCCTTCCTGGTTTCCATGGTTTCCAATAACCTACATCTCATCTTCAGATAAGAAGGCCAAAGAATCAGACTACATGCACAGGCATCCGCATACACACAAAATTACATTTATACACAAACATTAAAATTACAGAGTAGAAACCTGTCGTGATATGACAACTGCCAGATATTGTAGTGGAAAGAATATGTGTACATAGGGAAACATACACATATAGGTATATAAACACTATGACGGTTCTACATCACCTATTTATATTCCATATCGCATGTACAAAAGAAGGAGGCATGAGTAATGAAAGAGAATGCAAGCAAGACTGGAGTTAATCATGATGCTTATTTAAGACAAGTCAGTGAAATACTCTGATAAATTGATGAATAAGAGGATAGTGAGACTTGAATTATAGGTAGACATAGTATATACTATGAGTATAGGTGTTGAGAAGTAGAGAAGGACTCCAGGGATTAAATGATGTATTGTAAAAGTGAATGTGAAGTGTAAAATAGATTCGTAGCTTTACTAGAAAATAATTATAGTATACACAGGAATGTATACTAGGGTAATGAACCATGGGGCCTACTCAGAAAGAATAAGGGGGGCATACCTGGCATTTACTGAGTGTAAAGGGCAGGCATACCTACATGGAAATAGGACGACCTGTAGCCTGAAAAATATAAAGGGGCGTACCTACCAGAACGGAAAGAGGAAGTGCCCTCAAAGGTCAACCCACACACAAGGCATAGGTACTGATCCTAGGACAAGGGGACACTATCATGACAGAAGTCACACATTTTATAGGGATTATTCTGGTAAGTTTGAATTCTATGCACAACTAGCGTTATTACGTTTTATGGAAGATTACAACTGTCAAAAGAACACTTTCATTTTACCCAGAGTTCCTCCAAACTACACAAAAATACTACAATTAGTACATGCTTAGGAAAGGTAGTACAAAAAGATGAAAACAGAAAGTAGATTACTCATGTGTCATGAACACCTGGAGTTTCAATTGCAGAGATAGCAGAAAAAAGAAAAAAGAATTATAGTCCTCGTGATTGTTAAAATGTGAAATGTTATTATGTGTGATATTAATGTACATAATTATTGTATAAAATATCACGTGTTCGATCTGAGGGGGAGAGGGGGGGGGGGGGGGGGGGGGGGAGATATGTAGTGCTTCGAGAATTTCGGTGTAAACTCTAGAAACACTTCCACCGTCTTGAACACATGATATTTTAGATGTGAGAGTGGGATGATAGAATCATACCTACTGTGTGTCACATGTTTGTGTGTGCATGTTTGAAGTTTGTCATGAGAAGACTGTAGATACAGCGGTCGAACGGCACCAACAAGTACTTGTCGGTCGATCCATGGAAGTTGTAGTGAAAGAGCTAGGAAGCACTATGGAACTTCTGGGTTATTCCATGTTAATCATATCAGTGACCATTGTTATAAATAATATGAACATCTGAGATTCAGAATTCTGAAAAAAACTCTTATCTTGGACTCGCTGGAGGTGAGATGTATTTCATGATTTGTTTGTAATAGAGTTATGGTTGTTATGCCAACTCTTTTCTAAAATGTACTTAAATCTGTTTCTAATGTGATACAATATGACTTGCTTACAAGAAGTCAAATGTTTATATGCAAAGTGTTAATTTTGTTCTTTATGAAGCTCAAATGTTCTGATAGTTGTTGAAAAGTATTCTTCAAGTACCTAATTATTTTGCAAGTAGAGAGAGAATCTTTAAGGTTCCTGTACCTAGCATCATTCTTGAGAGAAGAAGTTTATAGAGATTCTAGAAGCTGGCTATCCAGAGAAGAAGATCGGCTGTGTATGCCAAGTAAGTCAACTCGTATAAGAGAAGTGGGAAGGCTGCAATCCAACTTCACACACTCTTAGTCATCCAAATCGTTAGAAACTCAACAAATAAACATTACAGGATCAGAGACAGAATATATACCATCTCATTGGCTGGTTAAGAGCAGACAAAACTCTTGCAGGCTGCTTGCAATAGCAAACCTATCACACAGTAGCATGGAAAACAAGTGCACTGATTATCAGGCTTCTACAAAAAACAAAGAAATGAAATTAGTTTACTCAAGTAAAATAGATTTCAATTTGTGCACCTAATTAGGAGTTAAAATGTGTACAATTGACAAAACACAGGAATCCAAACTGATTCTTTCACAAATGTCATACTTGGTGGCAAAATGTGTAACCCTCCCAAAATAGCATCTTTCATAATTGCAGTCTCTACCGAAGAAATATGGAAGCAGCCATTCATACAGAGCACAAAGTGTGATTAACACTAGTGAGTAAATAGTTGAAAATGCCCACGGACATAAATTCAAAATCCAGTGCCTAAGTGAAGGCACTGTATGACATTTTTAATGAGCAGTGACACCAACACAGTCTACCAAAGTTCATAGTTCCAGTGCACTATAGAAACAGCTGTCAAACTTTGCTAATGAATGCCTTACACCTCACAGGTTGTCCACATATTGTGTCTCCTCAAAAGGAGGTGACTAAGCCAGCCTGCAGTGCTTACTCACTCCCATCACCTGCACCGGTCTCTTGTCACTGCCACCCACAGAGCTACTGCCAGCATCACAGTCTTCTGCACTACCTCACAGCCAGCTCATTGACCTAGAGCTCTCTCCAACTTCCACCTTTCATCCAGTGTGCTGCTTAAGAGCCTTTTCCATACCACAGAGCATGCTACCTCCAGCAGTCCACCAATGTCACTGGAGTTGTGGATGATCAAGGCAAGGCTACAGGTCAATGGAACTGATGATCACCATAGAGTTTGATGGAAGGGTACAAATACAAGGAAAAACATGGGACAATGTAACTTGCTTGCTACCAAGAGACCATTCAGGCAGATGGTGGAGTTATTCACATATGATTATGAATACCCAGAATGAGATAATGTGACTTGTACATCTGCCATCTTCTTTCACATGAGAATGGATACAGATACCTACCTGTATGATCTGGTTCACCCATTTACTTGCCTAAGGCACACCTGGACAATCTGTACTTTCAATAATACAATACACCATACCATCACTCCCAGATTATTTCAGAATTGTTAGAGGAACACCCTGCAGACATATGATCACTAAAGTTAGCTGACTTCAATTCTATCAAGGGAGATGAACATGCCTAGGATTGATTTCTGACAGATTGTTGTGCGTGATGGTCGAGAGGTCATGACTTTGGATAGCTTCACAGTGCTTTTCTGGCTCAGAGACAGTGCTATGGTGAGAACTGGCTGCAATAAATGAGAATACACAAACACATTCTGCTCTTCCCTGAATGAATTGTGCATGTCTCTCATCGGCTGGTCAAAAATTTTATGATTCACAACTATTTGTGCCACTATAGAGGCACAACAAAATATAAATGTTTCCACAGCACATGGCTGTATCAAAGAGGCACTCTTAAGATATAATTGTCTTTGAAATCAATCTAATTTACAATGTATATAGGAGGAGTACATGAATAAGTGTATAACACTGCAATCCTTCCATGGAACCCATTCCTTGAAGTTACTTCAGAAAATTTTCACAAGATGACAAACACTATTTTTCAATAACCTGACAGTTAAAAAGCACCCTCCAATTATCAGAGTAAATCAGTGTCAATAAATCATATTCCTCTCTGTGTGTTTTGTATACGATGTATGTTAATAGACTTGTTCCAGGATGTCTTCAATTGTTCCTGGCACTTACCAATAGACAAGAACAGTTACAGCTGAGAGAACTGACTGTGCTTGGACACCATAAACAACTGCAGCTGGTGAACTGAGCAGGCTTGGACACCACAGGTAACTGTAAGATTAATAGAGTTTGTAATTTTCTTGTAAATCATTGAAGGAGTTGGATATTGTTGCTTTACACTTAAGAAAATAACCTCATGCAGTTATACATCACGTGCACATCATTCTTAGACAGTTAGTAAAGTATGAATCTGACTGACTGACTGATTACTGCCTACGAAGTGTGAACACCTTCAAGTATATTTATTAATTTAGGCTTGTCCAACTGTTTTCTTTGTGGATGTTTGTTAATATTTGTTATTTTTAAGTTAGTAAAAAGTAATTGCAGTTAAAGTAATTGGAGCGACAATCAGCTACTGTTTATTATTTATTAGGATAAGTGTTGTGAATCACACTGACACACTAAGTGCCTATCCCTCTCTCCTTTCCCGTGCACATCTCTGTAATCTTTAGATCAGTGCAGGAGTTGGTACTGCTAGGTCGAGGTGCAGGTCCATAGATCAGTTCTGGAATAGGTCGCAGTTTGTTACTACCATCTCCTCCCTCCCAAAACAAGAATTATGGACTGACAATTTTTATTCACCATTGATCATTTACAATGAAATATGCTTTTTAATTGTTGTATAGTATAGGAAGTAGTGTCATATACTGGTACATGATAATAAAATGAACTAATGTCAATTAACTGTAGTACACATATCAAGCACCACAATAATAAAACATGCTACAGGAAGATTTCTAAGAGCTTGTGTCTGCAACACAGACTATGAAGTAGTATGGTACACACATTGTGCAACAATAACTAGATAGAGCATACAGTGCATAATATACAAAATATCAAAGCATAACTATATGAAATATAAACATAACACATAATGATACATTAGAATGATTGATTGATTTATTGATCCATCTTTAAGCATTTTTCATGCAATTGATGTCATCATTTTACATACATTATATAATTACAAAATAAGTCATACATTTTTAACATTCTGAATGAGTAAATTTGTTTTATACTGCACATGTTTAGTAGTCATTAAACATAAATGTGTCATGCAGAATGAAAAAAGGAGATACTGTATGTGTAACACAATACACATGCTAAAAAAAACATTTTAATAAATATAAATGAGACAGGCTTAATACATGTTAACCATTGGGGAAAATGCATTATGTAAATAAAGCACAATGGCATGGTACAATAACAACTTCAGAAGAACAATATGTAATAGGGTGGTCATGTCATACAGAAGTTTTAATAGATTATATCATTTTTATTACATACTTTAAATTCTTCTATTGTATAGAATGCTTTGTGTCCAAGCCACCTTTTTGTAATATTTTTGAAGACATTCAGTGATACACTGTGTGTTGTAGGTGGTTGTTGTTGTTGTGGTCTTCAGTCCTGAGACTGGTTTGATGCAGCTCTCCATGCTACCTGTAGGTGGTAGCATGTTAAATAATTGTATCCCTGTGTATGTGTAACTGTTTTGGGTTTTTTAAACTCTAGTAACTGGGATGTCCATCATCTGCCTTTGGCGTGTGTCATGGCTATGTACAGACTCACACAGTTTATAGCTTTCTTGGTTTTCCTTTATGTACATTAAGCAACTGAGAATAAACAGTGATGAGTCAGTATTTTTAACTCTATGAAATAGTCTCTACATGATACATGGTTTCTCACCCCAGCAATACACCTAATGGCCTTTTTCTGCCAAATAAAAATTCTTTTTGCCCCAGAGGCGTTGCCCCATAACAGCACTGCATACGTGAGGTGGCAATGAAAAAAGGCATAATAGGCATTTAGCAGTAGCTCGTCCGTCACACAAGTCCTGAGCTTAGTTAGCAGATAGGTGACTCTGGATAACTTTTTGCATACATAATTGGTGTGAGTTTCCCATGTTAATTTTGGGTCCAGATGAATGCCAAGAAGCTTAACTGAGGAACTACAGTTGTCATTGTTACATAGGCTGAATAGAATGTTAATAGTTTTAGAGTGGTTAATTTGTAATTCACTTTCTCTGAACCATACACTGGATATTCTGAGTTGTTCTGCACTTTTGTGCTTGAGTATGTCCAAAGCCCTATCTACTGTAAGAAACGTGGTGTCATCTGCATATAGTATGGACTTACAAGGCATCATATTGGACGAATCATTTACATAAATTATGAAAAGCAAGGATCCAAGCACGGACCCTTGTGGCACACCTCGTGTTACATCCAGTGTGTTTGATTTGTTTCTGTTAAAATGTACTATTTGTTTTCTCTCGTTCAGATAAGACGAAATCAGAGATAGTACTTTGCCTTCAAAACCATACGAGCAGAGCTTATTTAATACATTTCTGTGGTTGGGACTAAAGGAAACTCCTCAGACATGTCAAGGAATCCTTTAATATGGTAAAGTGGGTGATCCAGTACCCAGCTGTACCATTTATTTTAAAATAAATCTTTCGATTCATAGACTGAACACAGACTGATGATTCGTTAAAAATTTTTAGTAAGTTCACTTTGTGAGAATTTCTACTTCTTGCTAATCTGTGCATTGGTACATCTAGATTAGCCTTAGCTCTGGTGTTGTGTTCGTGAGTTTCCCTCCTAACATCAAATTCTGAAGAATTATTTTTAACATAGAGCACACACAATTAAGTATCAAATTATGATTTTGAGTACTCTGGGCCCAGAAAAAAAGACGAGGACAGTGCTCCATGCGTCCTGTTTTACAGATTATATGTAGGACTGTTCTCGGATTTTAAAAATATTCTTGATGGGATGGGAGTGTCCTCATACCCAAGACATTTTTTCCACATACATGATTGATATGTTCTTCCCAGTGGAGTTTGGAGTCGATGTAAATACTTAAATTTTTACTGATTTATTTTCTGTTTCATTAGACATTCCCATAAGGAGCTGTTGGATTTTAATGGAATCACACATGAGTTTATTAGCTGCTAGAATTTCTTTTGTTATACTATTCAAATCAGATATTCCCCACTGTGGTAAGTAGTGTTGTATCATCTGCATATAATATTACTAGGCAAATCATTGACTGCTGTAGTGAGGAAGAAGGGTTCCAGAATAGACCCTTGTGGAACACCTGTGCTGAGTTCCATTGAGGAGAAATCTACGTTTCTGACTGAGACAAACTGTTTTCTGTTGCTTAAATATGAATGCCTCACAGCCAATTAGCTACGTTACCACACACCCCATAAAACTCCAGCTTCCTTATTAATATGTCAACAGAAATGCAATCAAATGCTTTGCTTAGGTCACATAATAGCAGCGATACCATGTTTTGTCTCCAAGAGCTGTTAAAATTTGATCTACAATTTCCAAAATGACTGCTGTTGTGTTTCTCCTCTTGCAAAAACCAAACTGACTGTTACATTGGAAATCAGCTGCTTATTTGTGTGAGTAACAGCTCCTCAAATATATTTGAAAATATTGGCACAATTGAAACTGCCCTTTAGCTTTGGGGAAGGTTTTTGTCTCCTTTTTTAAAAGCGGATAACTTTTCATTCCTTGAGTGATTCCAGAAATACTCCAAATTCTACACATTTGTTAAAAATAAAAACTAATGGTTTAGAGACTTGAGTGTACTGCCTTTTTAATGACATAATTCGACAACCAACAGCAGTCCATACCTTTAGAATTTGAAAATTTGCAAACAGGTTTTGTAATATCAACAGATGTGATAGTACTCCACTGAATTACCTGGTGGCTGGGCAGTGGGGCATCAATTAGGATCATTGTTAATGAACTTGTCGCTTTAATATCTTTTCCTTTTTCTTTCACCGAGTTTTAGAGATTTAATTCCTCAGGATCTAGTAGGGCTGCATGTGTGTATTTTGATGTGTTCCCTTATTTTATTATTTGCTGTGCTGCCTTGCTTATGCATATGATACGACCATGTTCCCTCCTATTTCTGCAAATTCTTCAGAAAACCAGTTCAATCTTTTATTTTTAGGTACACTTGGAGATCTAATTTTTGTCACTGGAGAAAGTTATCAAAGGCCATTTCTTCTCCTTTTTTCCTGACTGGCAATTATATACAAAGTCCCTGTTTGTATGACATAGTCTCTCAATAAACACTTTTTCTGTACTTCTCCTTTTTCCTTCTTACCAGTACCACTTCAGGTTGTTAGATTTCAATAATCGTCTGTTATACAGTGTGAGGAGTAAAGGCACATGATCTGCCAGACCTCGTCCTGCAAGTCTGGCTATAAGTTTTCCTTCTGGATATTCGCTATAATGTTGTCTATGCAGGCATTCTTACATGTAGGCCAGTTATTTTACAATATAAGTCCAATGTTCTTAGCATATTGAGAAATGTCCTTGTGACTTACCCATCTCTACTTGCCATTTATATGTTAAAATCGCCATATATAGCAATTCTTGACTTATTTTTCAAGATTTTTTAAACTATTAACTCGCATTTTTCAATAAACAAATTTACATCTCCACCTGGAAACCTGTACAGCTTAACTGCGCCTATATTTTGATTCTCTAGTTTTACACAACCAAATTACCCATCCAGTTCTGAGTAACATGTAGATAAATAAATTCTGATGAATTTTACTTCTTCTTTGACAAAAATTCCAACCCCACCATTCTTTCTCTGTTTTCTACACATTATGTCTGTAAAAACATACCGTTACGGAACAAATAGATGAGGGTAATCCCAAAAGTAAGGTCTCCTATTTTTTTTATAAGTACATAGACCTGTTTATTTCAGCAATGGTTTACATCAGTTTAAAGCTTGAACATTTAGTTATTTTTCGACATAATCACCATGTCTGTCTATGCATTTTTGTAGACGCTGTGGCAGTTTTTGTATGCCCATGTCACACCAGCTCGCCGCCAAGTTATGAACCATTTCGTTCACCTCGTCGTCGGAGCTGAATCGCTGGGACCACAATTAACGCTGACAGGCACTGTTAGACTCTGAAAAAACTCAAAACGGGCAATTCAGAACCGGAGAAGTGGAATGTTGAGCAAGGGCGTACACATTCTCCATGACAACACTTGCCCACACATCGCTCGGCAAACCGTTGCTCTCCTGCAACAGTTTCAGTGGAACATGACCACCCACCCACCCTAAAGTCCTGACCTGGCACCCAGTGACTATCACCTGTTCCCTAGGTTAAAAGAACATTTGGCCGGAAAGTGATTCAGCTCCGACGACGAGGTGAAAGAAGAGGTTCATAACTTTCTGAACAGCATGACGGCGAGCTGGTATGACATGAACATACATTTTCAGCCAAGATGGTGGCAAGTGATGTTGTTCAATCATGTGAAGCGTGCAAAAAAGTTATTAAAACGACAGATATAGTGCTAGTTTGTGGATTATGGTGTAATAAATCCTTTCACAACGAGTGTGTAGGCGTTAGTAACAGTGAAGCTCGTACAGTAGCGTGTTCTAAAGACCGAATTAGGTTTCACTGTGTGTCCTTCGGAAAGAGGTTAAGTAGCGAAAATTTACATGAACCTGAAGTGCAGAAACACAAAAGTGATATTGAAGTGAACGGTGACGTAAAATTATTAGAATACTTGCAAAATATACTCAAGTTAACAAATATAATATCGGAAGATAACCTATCAATGAATAAAAAGCTCGATACAATTATCAGTGCTGATTCTAAGATTGAAGAATTGCAGTCTCCAAAATATAACGTAAACATATGTTAAAAACCAATTGTAAACGATGCTGACTCCTTGGAAAGTGGTTATAGCAAAGTAAGTGAATTTGTGCAGGAGAACATTGGTGCTGCAAATGGTAAACAAACGGATTTGGCGGCAGATAAACACCATATTGTGGTTAATGTGCTGTGCAACCCGACTCACACATCCAAAACAACTGTTGGTGATCGAGAAAACGGCGCTGATGAATGCTGTAATAATGTAAGTAGTGACAGAAACTGTCCAAATCCCTTTCTACAACAAGGAAAACAGATCATTCCAGACGAAAAATCTCCAACCGTAAATTGTAATCAAACTGATATCATGGAATCAAACGAGTGTTTTGATGTAAACAATGTATCGGTCAACAAAACAGGATCTGGCGTTAATAAAGTCGAAAATAGTCTCTACAACTCTGCAGATTCCTCAGAAAATAAACTCTCACCCAATACAGAGTGGCGTGTAGTAAGTTCTAGGAAAAGACGTTTTCGCCATAGGGACAAGAAAACCCCAACAACTTCTGCAGAACAACAAGCAAATAACACAGCGCTAAATACAGATATACCATGCAAACTGCCACAGACAATGACTATCAGATCAACTCCTCCAACCAATGCCATCTCAGTAGTTGGAAATTCAAGTGTTAGTGACAGGAAAAATAAAATAATAGGCACTGGTGATGGCCAAGGAATGCTGTATGGGGAAAAGAGAGCATGGTTTCGTTTAGGAAAGGTGAAAAGTGGAACGACAGCAGAAAACGTAATTAACTTTTTGAAGAAAATCCTACCAGGTCATAGCAACTTTCACGTAGAAAAATTGGAATCTAAGGGTGTAAATAGTAGTTTTAAGATTGGTGTAGATTTTCATCTAAAAGACAAGCTAATGGACACTGCTGTATGGCCCAAAAATGTTGTAATTATGAGTTTTTTGTTCCGGGGACCATCCGTTATGCCAATAAAATAGATTATGAAGTTAAAATCAAGGATCACTGCACAAGAATGTTTCTAGTACTGAAAACAATATGCCTATAATCATTGCAAGTGTAAATGTGCAGTGCATAAGAACCAAAATGGATCTCCTATCATTTTTTATAGAAGAAATTAAACCAGATGTTTTATGTATTTGTGAACACTGGCTAGCTGAAGCAGAAGGTGATTTCTATAAAGCTGTTGAATACTTAGACATGGCCAGTGCTTGGTTTCGAAGAGCTGCAACCCACGGTGCGGTCTCTGTGTATGCCAACAGAGATCAAAGCATCAAGGAAATTGATTTAAGCAGTTTTTGTGTAGATTTTGATCTTGAATTAGCTGCACTGTTATTAAGAAATATTGATTTAGTTGTTGTTTCTGTGTATCATTCACCAGATGGTGACTTTGAGAATTTTATTGGACATATGGAGAACTGTTTGTGTTACCTAACACACCTAAAGTCAAAAATCGCACTGTGTGGAGATTTTAACATACACATAGGTGATGGAGATGCCAGAGAGAGGGTCTTTATGAGATTAATTACCAGTTATGGGTTGTTTATTGCAAATAAGCTCCCAACAAAGGGTGGTGCATGCCTAGACACCATAATCACCAACCTCAACATCTGGGATTATAAACTCAGTGTAGTTGAACCTATGATAGCAGATCACTGTGCACTAGTAATGCAAATCAGTATGAGGAGCAAACTGCAGATAAGCACATGGCATTCAAACTAGACATTCAAAAGAAGATTTGTTAAAGAAGAGAGACTAAATGATCTCAAAGCAGCTCTGTCTTGTGTAAACTGGCAGCAGAAAATTGCAGAGTTAGTAGGCAGTGATTCTTTCTTATGTCTGTTCCAAACCTTAAAAGCAATATTTGATGACATGTTTCTGGTAAAACCAGTGAAGAATCCTCTGAACAGATCACAAGGCAGGCAGAAAGTTATCAATGTGAAACAATGGTAGACCGCCAAGCTCAATAAATTGAAGTGTATTGTAACAATGTGCAAGGACCGAATGAAATCAGCTTTAGACATTCCTGCTAAAGAATTACATCACTGCAACTACCTAAAAGCTAAAAAGCTTATAGGAAGGCAGTAGAGGAAGCAAAACAGAAATACAATGATACATACATTAAAGAGGCCCAAAATCTTTGTAAAACTGCCTGGAATCTTGTAAATGAGAACAGAAAGAAGACTACCTCCTGCTTAAATTCGTGTAGCCCTGATGACTTCAATGCATATTTTGTCAGAATAGTGGAAAAAACAGTGAGTGAAATTCCACACTCTGACCTAGATCCGACTGCAAACATAAGAAATGCAGACAGTTGCAGTATTCAAAACTGGAAGGAAGTACACCCTGAAGACATGATAAAAATTGTGAACTCCTACAAACACTTAGAAAGTGTAGACATCTATGGCATGTCCTGCACACTGCTAAAGAAAATTATTGCAGAATTAGCTCAGCCACTAGCCATAGCAATAAACAAATGTCTATCTTCTGGTGTCTTCCCAGACTTCCTTAAACTGGCATGCACAGTACCAATATATAAGAAGGGGGATCCTTGTGAGGTGTCCAGCTTCAGACCAATCTCAGTACTAGCCAAAGTTACTGAGTCTGTGATGCACCGCCAGGTACTGAATTACTTTGAGGAAAACAACTTATTCCAAAACACACAGCACGGATTCCGCAAAGGGAGATCGACAGTGACAGCCATACTGGACTTATTAAAAACAATTCGACAGAGTTTTGAAGAGAGAGAAAGTGTGGCACTGACACTCTGTGACCTCAGCAAAGCCTTTGACTGCATCTCACACACAACACTAATAGCCAAGTTAAGATGCTATGGTGTAGGAGGTGTTGTTCTATCAACACTCCAATCTTATTTGGAAAACTGAAAGCAGGTAGTATCAGTGCACGGAGCAACTTCTCTTGAACACAAACTGGAACATGGAGTGCCCCAAGGATCAGTCTTAGGACCTCTCCTATTCCTCATACATGTCAATGATATGAGCTGTAATAGTCAAATGTTGCAGTTTGCAGATGACACTACTCTTATTGCCAAAGGACATACAGCCGCAGAAGCTCTTGGTGCATCAAATTTGATGTTTGAAGAAATAAAAGAATGGTTCGTAATAAACAAAATGAAGATCAATGAAGAAAAAACCCAACATTTGATATGCAGTCTAACCAACATTGAAGACCAAGAAAACATGGAGACTGTCAGACTATTGGGCTTCAAGATTGACAGCAAACTCTCCATGAATGATCACACTGCATATGTATGCACCAAACTTTCGCATGTGATATACCTCCTGAGGAAGCCTAAGAGGGTAATAACTGACCAGTTTCTCACAATAGTCTACCATGCACTCTTCCACAGCCACATTAGCTATGGACTGTTGTTGTGGGGACACTCCTCAGGCAGCAAAGATGTGTTGCTATTACAAAAAAAGCCATCAGGATCATATCCTCTAGCAAAAGACTGGACCACTGTAAGCCTATTTTCACCAGGCTAGGCATAATGACTGTTTTTAGCCAGTATGTGTTTTCTGCCTCATGTATATAAAAGAAACTCAAGGGAATTTTAGCATAAGACAAGAAATACATAATTATGACACTCGCTGTAAGAGGAACATTGAAGTGCTAAGGTGTCGCCTATCAAGTACACAAGACAGCTTTCCAACAGTCGCCCTAAAAATGTACATTCAACTGCCTCCAGAAGTGAAATCCCTGCCACCTGAATTATTTCGGAAAAAAATTTATCAGGACTTGAAACAACATCCACTATATTCCTTGGAAGAGTTTTTCAACAGCGGTTCTAGTGAATGGACAAAATAATAAATATTGTTATGTTTTATATATAATTTTGCCTAAATTTAATCTTCTTTTTATGTTAACTGCACATTTAATTTTGTGTTTTACTTAAAGTACATATTTTGCCAAAATGAAACTTTGTGTGTGTGATCTACATGGACTTGTAAACATTTTGCTTTATGGTATTTTCATTTGCTGCTATGAAGTTTTACTTTCTTGTTTAGTTATATTTCATTCCCGCTATGTTCTATGTGTTTTTGTGCACTGCATAAATATTTTCTTTCATTTGTAATATAAATTTTGTATATGGTGTTGTATAAATGTTAGTTGATAAACATTGTATTTGTGACGCAGTCTGTCCAGCCATGGCTGGTAAACAACGAAGATATAGTAATAAAAACTGCCACAGCGTCTACAAAAAATGCATCAACAGAAACGGTGATTATGTCGAAAAAATAGCTAAATGTTCAAGCTGTAAACTGATGTAAACCATTGTGGAAATAAACAGGTCTATGCACTTATAAAAACATAAGAGATCTTACTTTTGGAATTACCCTCGTATTTAGGCCTACTTGTTCTTGGGTTAACCACTGCTTAGATACATATATAATAGCAATGTGCTTAACGTTACACAAATGTTCTAATTTTAAATGCTTATTTCTAATGCAACATATGTTAATTTGTAGAAAAGTGAGTAGTTTGCCTCTGTCTGCATTTCTCTGGGAGCTATTTGTCTCAATACTTGGCTCAGTTAATGCTTTAATTCTAGTGCACTATGACGGTATGTGTTCTGATAGTCACATACCTATTCTTCTGGCTGTTGGATCACTTTGTTAGATTCTTTCTCTTGTGAGAGAGCCTCTACTCCTACCAAACATCCTCTGGTACCAAAAAATTTGGTCCTTTTGTGTGGGCTTCTTGTTCCTTGCGCTTGTTTCCGTGAGTCCAGGTGCTGCATCTGCAGCTGACGGAAGATCTGCTGCTGATGTTTGCACTGCTGTTGCTGTTGATGCTACGCTACTGATCCTGTGGTTGGTGGCATCTCTTTTGCAGATTACGTTCCCCCTTCTTTTGCAGATGATGTTTTCTTTGATGGTAAGGTCACAACTTCAGCAGATGAGGTAATTTTAGATGAATCTTGTGTTTCCACCTGTTGGTCAGTTGGTGAAGCATTTTTCTATTTCTCAATATCAGTCTAAGAAAGTGTTTTCGTCTGTCGTTGTGATCCCATATTCAGGATAATTTTAGGTTTGTTTTGCTTGTTTTGATTTCGGATGTGTTCTCTTCTTTTATGGCAGAGAAATCTTTTGCCAGAGTTGTTTTAAGTGCATGCCATGCATGCTTGGTGAAATATGTTCTTTCATAGGCACGCAATCGAAGAAAACGTGCATCTGAAGACGCTTTACATATTTTCTGTAGTTTCCTATCAGTGTTTTCGGTTTTTTTGTTTACACACGAAGTATGAATTAAATCATAGCGTATGGGTATACTGCAGAGGATGAAATTTTCATTTGCTAGCCTGTTGAGGGCCGTTTCTTGTATGCTGATAGTCTGTTTTGCATTCTTATGATACATAGTGTTAGACCCTCCCAGTAACATAACGACGTCGTTCCCAGTTAGAACTCGGATAGTTTTTTGCAGTCTTTTACTACCTCACACATAGGTATCCCAGGTTTTACGAAGGATATCACACTGAAGTTAATTTCACTTAGTTTCTGCGAAATATTACGCCCATGCCGATCGGAGAGGAGCAGTAATTTAATTTTTCAATCACTCATGGCACTGTATTTGTGTAGGTCTGTTTCTGCTACCCACTTTCGTGTCGTTACTTTGCATCTCTGGAATTTCGAAGTGAAGATTTACTGCATCAATCGAAACACTGTTTTTCCCTACGCATCAGTTTCCATATCGCTATTTTGTTCGCCCAGAAGTGCTGCGAAACTGTTTTTTGTAGACACAAAAGATGTGGGCATTTGATAGCTTTGGTTCACTCGAGAGGCTATTTTAGGCACAATGTAACAGTTATTATGTTCGTTACTTTGACTTGAGGTGTGGACAAACAAATTTGCTGCTGAAAGATACTGACGAAGAGCTACGACAAAACGGTACCGACTTTTATTCCAGCACGAAACTTCGCAACTGCAGTTGCTTGACGATCACACGTTTTTGTTCCACTGTTACAAGCTTTAATTACCTTGCCTCAACCCAAAGTGCTAATGTACCAAATATGCCTAGGGTTTTAATAATAATAACAATAAAAGGTTTTACTATAATAATAATCACAAAAATAAAACATTTTAATGCAGTAATAATAATTTGTTTCCATTAGTACCTCACACTGGCATGAGATTCAAGAAACTGCAGATTAGAGGAATATAGCAGTCGGGAAAAACTATGTCTATTAACTGAGAAGTAGGCCTGCGTGTGTCACACAATTAGCTTAAAAACTTCAACGGTAAAAAATTTTGACAATGTCATAATTTACACAATATAAAACTGAAGTATGCACCCATAATTACCAGCATTTCACCAAGCACTGCAACTATGATCACATACTGTGTGCACACTATGAATATGTGTGTGTGAATGAGAGGAATGCTGTTTGTTTCAGACATTTCCGCATACTTTTGGGAAGTGAGCCATGTGGATTTTTTTCCCCTTTGAAGATGTTTCCCTTAATATATACTTTACTCAACTTCCTGTGCTTTTCTAGTGCTATCTGTGGTATCATGAACCATTGAGATTCACTGTTTACAGCAGGTATGCCGAAGCTATACCTTCAGCCTATGCTCGTCTGGAATGTTACTGGACAGGCTGCTAGCCCATCGACATAGGCAACGTCATAAGCCAGCAAACTGGGAAGTGTCTGGTGTTCAATACAGAGTGGATCAAAAAGGACTTTACAACTTTGGAATGATCTAGAAATTTATTGAAATAACTGACACAGTCGATAGATGTGTCATTTTGTCGCAAACAACCTCAAGCCTGATTCACATAGTGCACCAGTACCCCATTCCGTCACCACGAGCGCCAGCATTCTGCACAGTTAAAATGGCTACTTTAATCAGTGTGAAGTGTGCTCCCTTTGGGTTTTGCTTTCATGTAACGAATTCTGCAACAACTGTCCAGGGTAAATTTTGCACCAACTACTAGAAGGAATATCCAAGCATGTCTACAATTTACTCTTGACACAAGAACTTTGTTGAGGTCCCTGCGACATGATAAATCACTTGGTTGCTAGCGTGTTGATGATTATGTCGAACAGGTTACAGAGAACTTCGCCCGCAGCCCACAAAAATCAACA
Organism: Schistocerca piceifrons; assembly: GCF_021461385.2. NCBI lineage: Eukaryota > Metazoa > Arthropoda > Insecta > Orthoptera > Acrididae > Schistocerca > Schistocerca piceifrons. Next base: position 268,806,919 of record NC_060145.1, read on the forward strand.
CGATGCAACGTCCGTCTCGTAAGACTGACATTCCACAAATGACTGTTTGCGAGTACTGTGTAGACTTTTACACTTGCAACCATACAGATTCACAATGACATAGCACCTTAGTAAAGTAGATAATGTTGCTCCCGGGGAACTATGTGTGGAAATGTTGCAATGGATAGTGTATGACGAGACATCGCAATAATCTGCAGGGATGATGGTGAACACCCACAACTGCAGAATATGGGGCAGCGAAAAGCCACATACAACTGTCGAACACGTTCACGACAGCCGCAAAATTAATACATTTTGTGCTCTTAGCAAATTGAAAGTATACGGCCTTTTCTTCTTCATAAAGAAAACTGTCGTTAGTATTGAGTCTCTGGATAAGCTTGAAAACTTTTCAATTTCACAGATCGATGAAGATGACCGAGATCGGACAATTTACTACCAGCAAGACGGTGCATGTATCATTTTCTGACAGAAGTTCGAGGTTTCGTCGATAATCGCTTCCCAGGTTGGTGAATCGGCAGTGAAAGGCCAATAACATGGCCACCTCGCTCCCCAGACTTTACAACAATGGATTTCTTTCTCTGGGTTTCATTAAAGACCACGTGTATGTTCCTCCCATAAACAATTTAGCCGACCTGAAATATCGAACCCATGCTGCCGATGAACAAGTTGCGCCCGATGTGCTGCAAAGAGAGTGGAAAGAACTAGATTACTGTTTGCCACTTCGCAAATGACCGTCTCAGAACCACAATGACACTTGACATTTTTACGTGAAACTTGACGATGTTTGCTACAAAATGACACATCCACCAATTCTGAAAACTATCTCAGTAAATTTCTATATCGTTCCATAGTTACAAAGTCTTGTTTAACTCAGCATGTGTATCTTGCATTTGCTAGAATACCTTGGCATTTTTGAGACTTTCAGTCTTTATGCTGTTCTATTCTCTGAAAGCTAGCTATGAAACTTGGAATCTGATACATGTAAAAATATAAACACACCTCTACTAAACTGATTTTAGGAGTCTCATGACATCTGTAAGTGCCCCTCTCCCCCCTTGGATACAAACCCAAGTCCTGCAGGATGCTGTCATACTTTGTGCTGTTGTCTGACTCATACCCTGCCAAGTATTGGCAGCAGTAATCTCACATAATGTTTCAGCAGTTGCGACCCATAATGTCTTCATTTGCTGATCATCCAAAAAACTAGGTGTCTGGTGCTCTTTCAAATTATTTCACACTCTTGCGCCACAGCTATAGTATTGTACCTACCATTGCCTAAAAGTAATAACACACTTTAAAGTTATAAATGAATGAATAAATAACTTTGTTACAGCTCCTATTACAATATGATGTCTCTTTTTTTGTCCAATCTTATATGATTTACTCACAACAAGCAGTAGGCTACTTTTAATGCTACTTTCTCTACGCCAGTACTTTGTCTGAGTGCTGACACAATGGGGTTGCAGAAGTAAGTTTAGGGCTTTAATGTCCCATTGCTAAAAAAGTCATCAGACACAGCAGATAGACTGAGATTGGACAAGGAAGGAAACTGGCTGTGCCCTGCGAAAGGAACAATCCTGGCATTCACCTTCAGCAATTTTGGAAAATCTCAGAAAGCCTAAATCTTGATGACCAAATGGGGATCCACACAATGTCATAGAGAGAGAGAGAGAGAGAGGGGGGGGGGGACAGACTGGTTCTGACTGCCCAACACAGTGCTGGTTCTACAACATGTGATCTGTCTGCTTCACATCAAGTATCTGCACCAAACGAGAAGTAATACAAAGAAATAATTAACAGTTTCATTGAAGTTTGTTAATGACATTTATTCATTTTCTATCATGGTACTATGCGCTATAAATTCCAAATCCTTTCTCAAAAGCTACTGGCCCATTCCGCAGCATAATTAATTACTCCCCTTCTTTGTATTGCAATAAATGTTCCCCTTCAAGTCTCAGATAATTCTCACGTATGCTCACAACTGATTCATCAAACATTTTGAAACAAACAGGCCCAAAAGCGAAACACTACATTCAGTACCTACTTCACAGTGTTGTTATTATGTCGCGGTATCTATAGTGCTGGAAGTGCCTGTACACAAAATACTAGCGGCCTGAAATCGTTCGAGTAATAGTGACATCTACAGATTCAGTTCAACGGAGACCAGTTATCATGGTTATTTAGACGAGTAATAGATAACGAGTTTTTGTGGAACGACACCACTAAACAGACGCATCTTGCTGACTTCCAAGTCACGTGATCGTTCAATTTCTATGTTTGAATACTCTTACAGGTTTAATGTAACGATACTGTCATAACGACGACATCTCTCGGAACTACAGCTAATGGGAGGTGTATTTCAGGTTAAGCCATAATAATGCATACAGTCATAACATGTTGTAGCCATGCATTCTTGCTAATAAGAATAATCTCCTTATTCACCATCACTGTTGCGTCACATGTGTGAGGTCTCACAAGAAATGAAATGCATACAGTGTGGAAGCTATTCCTCTTTGGGTAGTAATCACACAAAACTATTTTATTCACATTCATAGTTCTGTTCTTATTGTGAATTTTTCACTAAGTTATCTTAAAGATGCAAGAAGTTGACGATTGTTGATGTTGTTGTGGCGGTCTTCAGTCCGAAGACTGGTTTGATGCAGCTCTCCATGCTACTCTATCCTGTGCAAGCTTCTTCATCTCTCAGTACCTACTGCAACCTACATCGTTCTGAATCTGTTTAGTGTATTCATCTCTTGGTCTCCCTCTACAATTTTCAGCCTCCGTGCTGCCCTCCAATACTAAATTGGTAAACCCTTGATGCCTCAGAATACGTCCCACCAACCGATCCCTTCTTCTAGTCAAGTTGTGCCATAAATTTCTCTTCTCCCCAATTCTATTCAATACCTCCTCATTAGTTATGTTATCTACCCGTCTAAGCTTCAGCATTCTTCTGTAGAAAGCTTCTGTTCTCTTTTTGTCTAAACTATTTATCGTCCATGTTTCACTTCCATACATGGCTGCACTCCATACAAATACTTTCAGAAAAGACTTCCTGACACTTAAATCTATACTCGATGTTAACAAATTTCTCTTCTTCAGAAACGCTTTCCTTGCAATTGCCAGTCTACATTTTATATCCTCTCTACTTCGATCATCATCAGTTATTTTGCTCCCCAAATAGCAAAACTCCTTTTCTACTTTAAGCGTCTCATTTCCTAATCTAATACCCTCAGCATCACCTGATGTAATTCGACTACGTTCCATTATCCTCGTTTTGCTTTTGTTGATGTTCATCTTATATCCTCCTTTCAAGACACTGTCAATTCCGTTCAGCTGCTCTTCCAGGTCCTTTGCTGTCTCTGACAGAATTACAATGTCATCGGGGAACCTCAAAGTTTTTATTTCTTCTCCATGGACTTTAATACCTACTCCGAATTTTTCTTTTGTTTTCTGTACAGCTTGCCCAATATACAGATTGAATAACATCGGGGAGAGGCTACAAGCCTGTCTCACTCCCTTCCCAACCACTGCTTCCCTTCCATGTCCCTCGACTCTTATAACTGCCATCTGGTCTCTGTACAAATTGTAAATAATCTTTCGCTCCCTGTATTTTACCCCTACCACCTTCAGGATTTGAGAGAGAGTATTCCAGTCAACATTATCAAAAGCTTTCTCCAAGTCTACAAATGCTACAAACAAAGGTTTGCCTTCCCTTGATCTATTTTCTGATACAGGGTGGCGCAGGGAAACGGGAAATAGCGAAATAACGTCATTTCCATGAATAAATTCATAAAACTAGTAATTTATTAACGAAAGTGAATGTATTCAGTATGCCATTATTCAGTATGTCTTTACAATCAAAATGTCCAAAAGTGTCTCTTTACTTTTTAAAGATGACATCGGAAAGATGTGCTCCCATTCGGCGTTCACACTGTAACAGCCTGTTATGAAAACTCTGGAATGCGCGGTGTAGCAAATTTTGGGGAATGGCAGTGATTTTGTTTTCAATGTTCTCCTTTAGTTAATGGATTGTTGCAGGACGTGTACGGTACACCTTGCCTTTAAGATATCCCCACAGGAAGAAGTCGCACACACTAAGATTAGGGGATCTCGCAGGCCATGCAATGTCACCGTTACGTGAAATAATGCGTCTTCCAAACAATTGACGAACTGCTGCCATCGATTGTCGGCCAGTGTGTGACGTGGCTCCGTCCTGCTGAAACCACATGTTTTCGACGTTAAGATTAAGTTCGTACAGTCTCGGTGTAAAGAATGTTTGAGGCATTTCAACATATCGAGCGGATGTTACTGTCATTGCACTACCATCCTCACGTTCAAAAAATAAGGGCCGATAACACCATGACATGATACAGCACACCATATTGTGACGTTGGCGCTATGTAGTGGTCGCTGGTGAAACTCACAAGGATTGTCCTGTGCTCAATAACGAAAATTCTGTTTGTTCATGAATCCGTTCAGGTGGAAATGGGCTTCGTCTGATATCCATAAGTTACCAAGGAAATTCGCGTCCTCGTTGATTTTAGCCAATATCTGGCTACTAAACTCCATACGTGACGCTGGGTCTCGTTCATGTAAATGTTGCACAATCTGCAACTTATAGGGATGGAAGTCTAATTTGTGCAGTATTCTTTGTAAGCTTCGTCGCTTAATCCCTAGCGAAGTTGCATGCTGTCGAACGGAGCGGCGAGGACTCGATTGCAGCTCTAACAGCTGCAATGTTCTCCGGGGTACGTACCGTTGGAATGCCACCTGGGGGTTTCTTTTTCAAGGCAGATCCTGTTTCTTCGAAATTACGCACCCACGTTGTAATCACATGCTCAGATGGGACACGTCCATGGCGTCCAAGCTGGTAATGCTGTCGAAATGTTCTCTGCGCGGCAGTCGCACTATCACCATTTTTGTAAAACGCTCTCACAGCTACTGCACGTTCCGCACCAGTCCAGTTCTCCAAGATTGCTAAATGGCAATGCGTTCACATCAATTGTGCAAAGTTTCGAACATCTGCCGCCGCTACAGTGCTGCCAACTGTAACGCTCAAAATTTCCCGTTCCTCTGCGCCACCCTGTATAAGTCGTAGGGTCAGTATTGCCTCAAGTGTTCCAACATTTCCACGGAATCCAAACCGATCTTCCCCGAGGTCGGCTTCTACCAGTTTTTCCATTCGTCTGTAAAGAATTCGTGTTAGTATTTTGTAGCTGTGACTTATTAAAGTGATAGTTCGATAGTTTTCACATCTGTCAACACCTGCTTCCTTTGGGATTGGAACTATTATATTTTTCTTGAAGTCTGGGGGTATTTCGCCTGTCTCAGACATCTTGTTCACCAGTTATAATGGAATATTGTCTACTCCTGGGGCCTTGTTTCGGCTTTCAGTGCTCTGTCAAACTCTTCACCCAGTATCATATCTCCCATTTCATCTTCATCTACATCCTCTTCCATTTCCATAATATTGTCCTCAAGAACATCACCCTTGTATAGACCCTCTATATACTCCTTCCACCTTTCTGTTTTCCCTTCTTTGCTTAGAACTGGGTTTCCATCTGAGCTCTTGATATTCATGCAAGTGTTTCTCTTTTCTCCAAAGGTCTCTTTAATTTTCCTGCAGGCAGTATCTATCTTACCCCTAGTGATATACATCTCTACATCCTTACATTTGTCCTCTAGCCATCCCTGCTTAACAATTTCGCACTTCCTGTCAATCTCACTTTTGAGACGTCTGTATTCCTTTTTGCCTGCTTCATTTACTGCATTTTTGTATGTTCTCCTTTCATCAATTAAATTCAGTATCTCTTCTGTTACCCAAGGATTTCTATTAGCCCTCGTCTTTTTACCTACTTGATCCTCTACTGCCTTCACTATTTCATCTCTCAAAGCTACCCATTCTTCTTTACTGTATTTCTTTCCCCATTCTTGTCAATCGTTCCCAAATGCTCTACCTGAAACTCTCCTCAACCTCTGGTTCTGTGCAAAATTCTACCAGGCGGCTTCCTCTTTCATTCCTTACCCCCATTCCATATTCACCTACTACGTTTCTTTCTCTTCCTTTTCCTACTATCGAATTCCAGTCACCCATGACTATAAAGTTTTCGTCTCCCTTCACTATCTGAATAATTTCTCTTATCTCATCATTCATTTCATCAATCTCTTCGTCATCTGCGGAGCTAGGCGGCGTATAAACTTGTACTACTGTGGTAGGCATGGGCTTCGTATCTATCTTCGCCACAATAATGTGTTCACTATGTTGTTTGTAGTAGATTATCCGCATTCCAATTTTTTTATTCATTATTAAACCTACTCCTGTATTACCTATATTTGATTTTGTATTTATAACCCTGTATTCACCTGACCAGAAGTCTTGTTCCTCCTGCCACCGAACACTAATTCCCACTATATCTAACTTTAACCTATCAATTTCCTTTTTTAAATTTTCTAACCCACCTGCCCGATTAAGGGGTCTGACATTCCATTCCACGCTCCGACCCGTAGAACGCCAGTTTTCTTTCTCCTGATAACAACGTCCTCCTGAGTAGTCCCCATCCGGAAATCCGACTGGGGGACTATTTTAGCTCCGGAATATTTTAGCCAAGAGGGCGCCATCATCATTTAACCATACAGTAAAGCTGCATGCCCTCGGGAAGAATTACGGCTGTCGTTTCCCCCTGGTTTCAGCCGTTCGCAGTACCAGCACAGAAGGGTCGTTTTGGTTAGTATTATAAGGCCAGATCAGTCAATAATCCAGACTGTTGCCCCTGCAACTACTGAAAAGGCTGCTGCCCCTCTTCAGGAACCACACGTTTGTCTGGCCTCTCAACAGATACCCCTCCGTTGTGGTTGCACCTACGGTATGGCCATCTGTATCGCTGAGGCACGCAAGCCTCCCCACCAACGCAAGGTCCATGGTTCATGTTGATGATACCCGCCATATATTCTCCACATATCAATATAATAATAATAATTATTATTATTGAAAGGTGCAAGTACCTATGTAACTACAGATTTTGTGTGACCAATATATAAAGTTCATGGTGCATAACGGATACCCGAGTTCCCTATATCGATTTCTTCAAGATGTTTAAGAACTTTTCGGTAGCCCGTCATACAATCACCGAACAGGCAAATGATATGCCATAAAGCCGGTATTACTATGGTGAAATTATCCATTATGGCATATGAACAATTTCAACATACTTCAGCGCTTGTGTTATACTCGTGTAAACAGTGAGGATAATAACTCTCGAATAAAGGCTCTTTGTAGCGCCACTTGATCTTACAAGGGAAACCTCCCCCATCGCCCCCCCCCCCCCCCTCCAGATTTAGTGGTAAGATGACCCAGCCCTAGTGGATAGCCCGTCAAAAACTGAGCATGAAAAAGGAAAATAGGAAGGTGTATTGATCTGTGAAAAAAAAGCAGAGTAGAAACAGTGAAGAGTTCAAGAACAATTGCAATAAAGAACAGCTTCAGGCAGCAATGGCGCCTTGGTTAAGGGTCATGGTATCGTACTGCCAAGTGTTCAAATTCCCTTGTGACACATCACTGTTTTTTTTTTTCATAACATTATGAACTGTCCGTCTGGTCACTGAAATGTTTGTTCTCTTTCTGTAGTCTTGACAGTTGTCATACTATATATTTGGTTATAGAATATGAGTCATGTGGAAAGAATACGTTACCGTCGCAAGTGAATGTCATGAATAGTGAGAGCAGGCGAGATACCACATAGAAGTCTCACAGAAATGAATAAACGGCTGTGAACTATGTTACAACAAAGGAATTCAAGGGTCAAGACTTCCAAAATGGAACGCAACTTCAAAAATGTTAAAAACATACTTTTTGACGGAGCACAAGAAATTGTGTGATTGTGGAACCGTTGAGTCCGTTTGTTGCAACTAAGCCGGCCGTTGTGACCTAGCGGTTCTAGGCGCTTCAGTCAGGAACCGCGCTGCTGCTACGGTCGCAGGTTCGAATCCTGCCTTGAGCATGGATGTGTGTTATGTCCTTAGCGTCCGCAGCTCGTGGTCGTGCGGTAGCGTTCTCGCTTCCCACTCCCGGGTTCCCGGGTTCGATTCCCGGCGGGGTCAGGGATTTTCTCTGCCTCGTGATGGCTGGGTGTTGTGTGTTGTCCTTAGGTTAGTTAGGTTTAAGTAGTTCTAAGTTCTAGGGGACTGATGGCCACAGATGTTAAGTCCCATAGTGCTCAGAGCCATTTGAGCCATTTTTATGTCCTTAGCTTAGTTAGGTTTAAGAAGTTCTAAGTCTAGGGGACTGATAACCTCAGATGTTAAGTCCCATAGTTCTCAGAGCCATTTGATTTTTTGTTGCAACTTACGTGACATTTCCTTGAGAGTGACCACATTCACATTCATACGAACACCTATATCGGGCAAGGAGGCATATCTCACTCACTGACCAGTGTACAAATTAGATGCGTCGATTCCTATCGTATGACACACGTACTGTCACTAATGCCATGTATGACACACCAGATGTGTTTTCCAGTGGATTCGGTTGACTTGTCGCCTTGTCATCAAACGTTTGCGGTTCCCATTCGAAAGCTACTTCCTTTCGGCTACTAATAGAGTAGTTGTGTTGAATGAACTGTCATTATAGGTCCCTACTTTACACGTCGCTGTTGCAAACGGACGTTACACCACGACACTGACACAATTTGAAAAAAGTGAACAGTGAAAAAAAATTGGCACGAGGGAACTTTAAACACAGTTCACCCGCGTGGTTGGCCAACGCCTTAACCACAACGCCACTGCTTTTTCTAACAGTTCTGTATTTCACTTGGTGTTTTTGGAGTGTTCACTGTTTCTATTTTGCTTTTTTTTCCTCATAGGCAGTACACCTTCTTCCTGTTTTCACGCTTGATCTGTGTTCAGTTTTTGACGGGCTGTGGCCTGGGCCATCTTTCCACTAATCTGAAGGGGCTGCGATGAGCAGTTTCCCTTGTCAGCACATTCGCTTGTCTTACAGAGAATTCTCTCCTGATATCGACGAGTCAGCGTTAATATTATAAATTACTCAGCCTTGGTATGGCACTGAACTTTCATTACTGCGGTTGTTGTGCTCGATCGGAATCTACATCTACATGGATACTCTGTAAATCACATTTAAAGACCTGGCAGAGGGTTCATCGAACCACCTACGCAGCTCTCTGTTATTCCAATCTCGTATAGCGCGCGGAAAGAACGAACACATATCTTTCCGTACGAGCTCTGACTTCCCTTATTTTATCGTGATGATCGTTTCTCCCTATGTAGGTAGGTGTCAACGAAATATTTTCGCATTCGGAGGAGAAAGTTGGTGATTGGAATTTTGTGAGATCCCGTCTGAATGAAAAACGCCTTTCTTTTAATGACGTCCAGCCCAAATCCTGTATTATTTCAGTGACACTCTCTTCCATACTTCGCAATAATACAAAATGTGCTGCCCTTCTTTGAACTTTTTCGATGTACTCCGTCAGTCGTGTCTGGTAAGGATCTCACACCCCCACACCGCGCAGCAGTATTCAAAAAGAGGACGGACAAGCGTAGTGTAGGCAGTCTCCTTAGTAGATTTGTTACATTTTCTAAGTGTCCTGCCAATAAAACGCAGTCTTTGGTTAGCCTTCCCCACAACATTTTCTGTTTTACTTCCAATTTAAGTTGTTCGTAATGTCAGGTTCGAAGCGTCAACAAAGGAAGTGAACATGAAGAGAGACAGTTTCATTTCGAAGTAGAAAGTATGAAGATAAGAAAGAGCGTTTCTCACGCAGATGTTGGAGAATAAAACCCGTGGGAGGTTTTTTACGGTCTGAAACTACAATCGCGCTCACTCGAACTTTGGAATTATATGGTAAGTGCCGTATATCTTTGTTACCAGTAGTTTCTCTACGAATTCAAATCTGTAGAAGGAATTATACATTTTTCAAACAATGTTGTTTCACACTAAAATTAATCCTTTTTGTTAGGTATTGTTGAAGATGAGGCTTCGACAATAAACATGTAGGAATACCTCTGCCGGTTGGAGTGGCCGAGCGGTTCAAGGCGCTGCAGTCTGGAACCGCGTGACCGCTACTGTCGGTTCGAATCCTGCCTCGGGCATGGATGTGTGTGATGTCCTTAGGTTAGTTAGGTTTAAGTAGTTCTAAGTTCTAGGGGACTGATGACCTCAGAAGCTAACCCCATAGTGCTCAGAGCCATTTTTAGGAATTCTTCTCATTTTCATGTGCTATTTCCAGTTTTCATTGTTCTGGTGCGGTCGAAGGAAGAACCAAATTCATGTTTATATCAAGTTTTATATGTATACTTCCAAATGATCAAAAAGAACTACCGCTAACCTAACACCCGTTTCTTTTTCAAGTCAGCAAATAGCGATTGGGAACTATCAAGATCTCCCGGCAGGGACGCCGACTTGCCAAAATTTCTGAGGGTGCATATCAGTGAGGAATGCAATATGTGCTTGTGCGTGCACAACTCGCGTGGCGTAATTGCCTTATGGGCCAAATACATACGGATTTGGTAAACTACGTTTACGGGTACCCTTGACCAATCAACTGATAAGTTTACGTCAGTGCCATCATGTGGGAGCACGCTGCGGCAGACTTTTATCCCCGTTCGCTTGGTATAAACCCCGCTGGATGATGGCCCATTCCTCAAATGTCCCAATCCACTCACTATATAGTAAAATTTGATCTGACGTCAGTATATGTTGTAGCTATACTGACAGAAAAACATATTTTGTGGGTCTCTGAATGATTTATAGTATATTAAGTTTTGAATTTTATCCTACAGTAGTTCATTTGAGGAGCTGAGAATCACAAGGGTTTAAGGCACATCACCGTTGATTTTCTGTTTATAGCTTTATTCAAGCTTCTGAAATTTGTTGATTTTATGGTGGTTCAGGTTTATCTGTGCTGTAGGCTCACATTCTAAATATGAAGATTCACAAAAAGCTGTCTCACAGGTTTCTCTGATGTTCACTTAAATGTGGGATCGAAGACGGTGTGCTTCAGGCCCTTACGGATCTCAGCACCTCATTTGTATTCTAGTCAAGTGAACATGTTGCTAGACATTACTACTTGAATTAATCATTGTTTACTGTGCAGGTATTGGCTTTCATGTGCAGTGTAAACGTGTACTATGTTGAATCGGATTCTTAAATGCTAATAGAAAAATAAAGGTATGAGGACAGGTCGCGAGTCGTGCTTGAGTAGCCCAGTCAGTAGAGCACTTGCCAATGAAAGGCAAAGGTCCCGAGTTCGTATCTAGATCGAGTCGCCCTTCGGCAGGCTAGCGGCACGGACGTGCCGGCCGGAGTGGCCGTGCGGTTCTAGGCGCTACCGTCTGGAACCGAGCGACGGCTACGGTCGCAGGTTCGAATCCTGCCTCAGGCATGGATGTGTGTGATATCCTTAGGTTAGTTAGTTTTAATTAGTTCTAAGTTCTAGGCGACTGATAACCTCAGAAGTTGGGTAACATAGTGCTCAGAGCCATTTGGCACGGACGTCTTGTTTACATCCTCGCCGTGCAGCTCGCTCGCGTACTTGTTTACGTGATTTTGCCGCCTTAGCGCGCTGTATTTCCTTAGAAAAAGAATGGATTATGCCCACAGAAAATCGACACTGATGATCAGCTTTCCGCCCGAATACATCCGACTAAAAGCACTTGAAATTGAACGCTTTATCAGAGAAGAACTGAAGATTGATTGCAACGATCTTGTTGACATCCATCTGTCTGTAGTGAGCAGTGTGGTATATGTGAAATTGATTAACAAAGAACTAGCCTACGTGACAAAATTGTGTCCAGCGTCCAGCAATCGCTCAACCCTCTTCTTTGTACTAGCTATTGCCGGCCGATGTGGCCGAGCGGTTCTAGGCGCTTCAGTCTGGAACCGCACGACCGTTACGGTCGCAGGTTCGAATCCCGCCTCGGGCATGAATGTGTGTGATGTCCTTAGGTTAGTTAGTTTTAAGTAGTTCTAAGTTCTAGGGGACTCTTGTTGTTAAGTCCCATAGTGCTCAGAGCCATTTGAACCATTTTTTTACTATCTATTAATGCGGTAACACCCCTTCTGTCTACAGCATAAGCTCCCGCGTCCTTCAAAGCCATTGTCTCAACAAACAGAACGATAACAATGCACATTATGTGAAAACAATTTCACCGAAATCTTAAACCACACCGCTATTACGTTCAATAAAAATAACTATTGAGGTAGTCCTTAACATTCGGCTTCCTTGTATCTCGGATTATTCTTTACTATTGCTCGATACTGGCAAGCAGATATTTTAAAACAATTGTTGACGAATGGAGTGGGCGTATTGTAACGTGTCACTTGTAAGGAAACATGAAAGCAAGCCACAAAGGCAGGATATCATTCACAGTATAGTGCGACTGTTATTCTGGAGAGTGCCTTTGACTTGGCCATAGAAAGGCAAGGAACCGGGCAGTGCGTTGCTTCGTTGCCTTTGCACAAAGACATTTGAAGCAAGTAGATATGTTTTACAGGTCAGAAAATTTAGCTTCCATATCAGTGTTTTAACAGTTCATTACTTTTTGGTAAAGGCAGGTGAGGAATATTTATTTTATTCTGTTTTTATCAAACTAAAAATTCTGCGGGTGCGGCGCACCAACAAAGATTATGTAAGTGGGTGCTCGAGACCCGGCGCACTTAGGTTGTCGGCGCGGATGCCTACCGGTATCTCTAATGTTCATAACTGTGAAAATCTGAAACGATTACATAAACGAGCGATGATATCTGTTGTAAAATGACAACAGATTAATGAAATCTCTGGTTATCAAACAAGAAACAACGTTGCCTTAAAATAAACTTTTCACGAGTTCCAAACTTATCGTCCTCAGATTAAGATACAGAGGAGGTAATTCGTCGAAACGTAGCCTAAAGACGACGCTGACGACACTGGCTGACAACAAGAGATTTCACTCGTGAAACTCGCCAAAAATATGCATTATTAGAGAACTAACTACGAGGGTCGTTTAATAAGTAATGCCCCACATTTTCTTTTTTTTTTTTTCTCACTGTGTTTATTGCTAAGAGTCAGAATTTGGTGACAATACATCAACGTGTCTTGTCCATGTACTGTTTTTCTACGTAGTCTCCATCACTTTCTATGGCCGTACGCCAACGTTGTGGAAGAGCATGTATTCCGTGCTGGTAAAAGCTCTTGCCCTATAGGCGTAGTCATGTTTTCAGTGCATTACTGACATTCTCGTCATCTTCAAAACGTGTTCCCTGTAGAGAATTTTTAAGCGGCTCAAAGAGATGGAAGTCTGAGGGTGCCAGATCTGGACTGTAGGTGGATGAGGCAATGATGTCCAACCCAATTTGGCGATGTGTTTCCGGGTTCTCAGACTTGTGTGTGGGCGTGCATTATCGTGTTGGAGCAAGATTTCTGCTGGATTCTTGTCCGATCGAACACTTCGGAAACGATTCTTGAGTTTATTCAGAGTCTTCACCTATGCCTCTAAATTGGTGGTTGATCCTCTTGGCATCACATGCACGAGAATGACGCCATCTCAATCCCAGAAGACTGTCACCATGGCTTTCCCATCAGAGGGGTTTGTCTTGAATTAGTTCTTTTGTGGTGAATGAGGATGATGCCACTCCATGGACTGCCTTTTCGTTTCCAGCGCAAAGTGGTGCACCCAGCTTTCTTCCCCCGTAACGATCTTCGTCAGTCTCAAAACGCTCCAACAATTCAGATGAAATGGCCTTCCTTTGAATCTTGTGGTCCGCTGTGAGCATTTGTGGAGCCCATCGTGAGCATCTCTTTAAATATCGAGAGTCTCAATCACTGCAGACGCACTTTCAATGCTGACTGACAACTGTAGAGCCAATTGTCGAGCTGTGATGCGCCGGTCGGCACGAAAAATGGCATCCGCATGCTTCAGCATGTTTGGAGCAGTGGCTGTGGCAGGACGTCCCGAGCGTGGCTTATCACGGAGCTCTGTTTCTGCATTTCCTGAGGCTGTCTCCTTCTTTACCCAAAGCCCAACTGTACTCCTAACAGCTGTAGCAACGCCATACACTGCACACAAACGTTTATGGATGTTCACCACGGTTCCTTTTTCTGCACACAAGAATTCAACAACAGCACGCTGCTTGTAGCGTGAGTCATATGCAGATGCCATTTTGACGCTGTACTACGGCTCTGCCATCTGCCAGAACGGTTCGAAACTTCACCGGCGCACAAAAAAAAACATCAAATGTGAAGCACCAACAAGGACGTTTGTCTATGTATATTAATGGCATTTAAAAAAAAAATGTTGGGCATTTCTTATTGAACGACCCTCGTATATTTAAGAACATACGGGTAGAGGCTACACAAGGTACACTCTTTGACATAAAACTTGACCGGCGGCCGGCCGCTTCAGAGGCTAAGTCCGCGCCGATCGCGACATGGGACAAAAAAACTGGCCAACTCGCTAATTCTCTAAGTCCGGTTATCTGCACAATCTGGCAACACTGTAGACTGCGGCACTTCCTGGAGGAAAACTTGTCCCATGATAGAGAAACTCTAGGCTGATTACGCCTGTGGTCTAGCGGTAGCGTGCGTTGTTTCTGTTCATAATGTCAGTGGATCGAGAGCAGCTGGCATAAAATATTTTTATAGCCTCTTCTGTCTGAATGCTGAAGACGTGAATGTAATGGTAGCGCAGATTCAATCTATTTCGCTTTGTGACACACCGATATCAAAATTTTATCCAGTAACGATTTTGCGGCAGATTTCCTGCAGACTGTCCTCCTCTGGACGCCGTATGCGACAAAGCTCCGGGATCCACTTGCTGGCTACTGGCAGCGGCCGTGGCGACAGCAGCGGCGCTGCACTCCCCCGTTCTTTATCGAAAGCGCCTGCTACCGCTCATCGCTTTTGATGATTTAAAACGCTTTATTATTAAATGTTGCTCCACAGAAAATTTCTAAAATTTCCATTCACGCTCAAAAGCAACGGAGACAGACGCCCTGATTAGTAGGCGGGTATTATATTACATTAATCGGCAAGAGCTGAGTATGGCCCGAAATTAATTTTATAGACTGGGACGAAATTAAACCACCTCACTACATTCGATGAATTTATAAATGCTTCATACCTCGTTTCTTTTCCTTTCAAACTCAATTATTTGTGCAACTTTTGGTCAATGTTTGGATGTTTTCGTCAAGCCAGAGTGAGCGTCTGTGGTGTAAAGTGTATTACAGTTCTTGTTTCATTCCTTATGGTAAGTCTATGCGATAAACTGTGTGAATACCTTGCAATGCATGCTCTGTAGCAGTGCAGGAACACTGCACATTTGGAGTTCCATGTATGGGTTCATGAAGTATGTATTGTTGATCGGAAGTGATAGTTAAGGTCATCAGATTTAAACCAGAAAAATTTGTCGTTTTGAAGGTTTCAGAGAACGGAAAGGAATTGCTAACGCCGGTGTTAGAAAACGTCTACAGTTAAATGCTATTGCTAAAATTTAGAAGAAGGGAACTACATTAATGAACATGTGCACTTCATAAACAACCTTCTGACATGTTAGACCTATATGACGAACAAAGCTCAAATTTATATCGTTGACAGTCGGTTTGAATCTTTTCAGGGTCTATTTTACAGTGAAGCACCTTGGAATTTGCAAAGCAGAAATCCATGATATTAACTTAATTTACTAAGTCGAAATCGGACGAAGATTGATGTTTAAAGGCATTCTTCAGATTTCGCATAAGAAATTTTTACTAGCAGTTTGCAACTCCATTAATTAAAATGGAAAATAAAGGGTTGTACTCAGCAGCTTCTACCGTGATTCGAACTGCTACGTTTTATAGTACAAGCACTGCAACGCACAAGGGAACCTCTGAGCTAACGACACACTGGCGGCCAGAGGCGGAATATAGTCACTGCGATGTTGCCTGAACCTCAAAACGCAACCTTAAACACACGAACAGAGGAGGTGGAGATTACTGTTTTAACGTCCCGTCGACAACGATGTCATTAGAGACGGAGCACAAGCTCGGATTAGGGAAGGATGGGGAAGGAAATCGGCCGTGCCCTTCCTAAGGAACCATCCCGGCATTTGCCTGAAGCGATTTAGGGAAATCATTGAAAACCTAAATCAGGATGGCCGGGCGCGGGATTGCACCGTCGTCCTCCCGAATGCACACACATACAGGTGTTACTTATGTGAAGAACGCCGTTCTCGGAGTCCACAAATTAAATATACTTTCTAATTGTGTCGTCTTGCAGTGGATTATATCGTACGAGTCTTCGATGTGGAAAACGAATGTCAAGTGAATTTAGCGAGGTAACGCCGACCTTCACCCGGAAGTAAATGCACTATCAGAGTGTTGACAAATACTTGCTACGACGCTGCCATTTCTAGGCTCTCTGACGAGGCAGCTCTTCAGCAAAATGCTTGCCGTGATTCTCCGATACGGTTCTTCAGAGTGGAGACGCGCGCGCACGTTTGGTTTTTATGCGGCATTCTCCCCTGATGGTTTCTGACGTCGCCTTCTGGGCTATGTATACATATGAGACATTCAATTATCATTAATCCAGAATGATACAAGTTTCAGCTTCCGGCGTGGAAGAAGGCTGTTGACGCCGACATTATATCATTTCAACGTAGGGAAAGCAAAACGGATCATTCAATGTTTCTCATTCAACATAAAGCATGTGAGATAATTTTCCGTAACGTTCATAATCATCTAAAAATACAAACGAAGTAAAAATACACCGGAAGCTTATTCGAATTGAATATAACGCTTTGCACCTCGATGTCGAATTTGTCCACTTGCAATCTTTTGCAGCATACACATAGAATGTCACGATTACCACGAGAATGAAGAAATATGTTGGTAAGGATGGAAGCAAGAAGAGACGCAGTCAACAAATATTCTATTCCTCATGGCATTCATTTCATTTGACACGTAAGAAGAGGTAAAGCGGGAATTTACTTTCGTTAACACGGAAGATATGCCGCACATATTGATAACGAGGAAGTCTGTGTCTTCATACGTTTCCTCCTTGAAATCTGTATGCTCTATTATATACTAAGTAGCCCGATCATTGTTTCAGTAATGTTACCCTTTTGTTTGACCCCGTAACGATGAACAGATTCCAAATGCATGTCTCCCTTCCTGGGTTGTTTTTTGTGTTTTATTGCTTGGAATTCCTGAAGCAGACCACTGTGCCTTCCCCCCTCGTGGGTTAGGTCTCAAAACTAAACCGCTTTGTATCCAATGGCATAATTTATTCAGACAGCATCAGCATAAGACTATCAAACAAAGCCTTCCATTTACAGTTGCAGCACTCTAACCAGCACTGACCAAAGTGTAATCCACGGTCATGGTCCTAAATTACCAGCTGTCTGCTACTGTGGCAAAGTCCGTACTACACTGTCGATTCCGCAGCACCATTTTATCTGGTAACACTGTGTAGTTGCACAGTTGTGCTACCAGGTCTGTCCTCACACTGTCAACTTTATGTATCTCACTTCTCCTGTAGCGTAGATCACGAGGAGCCGAAGTAAATGAGTGTATTCTGCATGACGTAACATTCAGTATTCCCTTCTTTCATAGCCACTCTTCATGTGCATCGATACCAAATAGGAATGCGAAAACTCTTGCGAGTGAGAGAATGACAATAACAATCGTAACAAGAACAAGCAAATAATGAATGATGTTTATTCCAACGCAGAACGAGAATGGCTTTAAATATAAAAATCTGTATCTATATCCATATCTATTGATCTTTGAGTTGGCACAATGCAAATATATTCTTAGCATTTAGTTACTGAATTTAGTTCTGGATGTTTGCAGAGAAAAGGAAAAGTCGGTACTTCTCGCTAGTGTAATATAATGTGAACCAGCAACTACCCTTTCCTTAGAACACGACTCAAGCAGGTCCTCAAGTAGGTAGCAAGGCACTGCTGCATTCTGTTCCCTGACATTGCTCTGATGACGGTTAATGCAGATAGTTCCGATTATGAAATACAAAACGTATTGCAGGTTAGTTCCTAGGATAGTAACATTAAATTTGCGTTGTAGACGGCACATGAACGTGACGACTATCCATATTACTCATCAATATAAAAAGACAATATTTAGGGAATTTAGCAGGATTACTCAAAATGAATTCTGAAATTGGGTGACTGACTGCACAGGTGCTAAACGTCGTCAAGAGTATACGATGTCCTAATCGCATTAGGAATATGAAGATCGTTTTCGACAGCTCGCAACTTTCACATTGCTATCTCCACCCTACTCCAGACAGCCCTCGGTGGAGTTCCACTACGTTGCCGATGTTATGGAAGGCCTTCAAACCGACAACAAACCACATATTGAAAAATACAAGCGAATTCTCTTGCAGCGTAAGCTTATTGTAACTAATCTAAAAATTATTGGAGAGGAACATTGTCCTATTCAAAAAAAGTAAAATGTTACACACTGTTGACGTCAAACGGACATTATCTATGTCCTGTCTTGTGTCCTACTCATCTATAATATCAAGTGTACTATGAAAATGATTATATATAATGGATGATAGGGTAATGCATTGATACCAGATGGTGGGGGCCGGCCGGTGTGGCCGTGCGGTTCTAGGCGCTTCAGTCTGGAACCGCGTGACCGCTACGGTCGCAGGTTCGAATCCTGCCTCGGGCATGGATGTGAGTGATGTCCTTAGGTTAGTTAGGTTTAAGTAGTTCTAAGTTCTAGGGGACTGATGACCTTAGAAGTTAAGTCCCATAGTGCTCAGAGCCATTTGAACCATTTGAACTATTTAACACAAAATGACATTAAAAATTAAAGTTATTCACGAGCAGCTAGTTGAGAATATGTATGAACATTAAATGACACGACGAACTGAAATAATATGACGAAGAGTTCAGCGCTCACTGGGAATAGAGCCCCACACATATCGTTGTTGACTACACACAAAGAGACGTCAGCTACCGAATTTTTCTCCACCAGCTGCTCAGAATAGCATCTTGAACTTACAGTCATCTCGCAAATAGTTCTGTGTCTCACTGGGAGTTAGAAACGTCAGATATCGTTAGTGTTGACAACGAATGAAAATACATTAAAAATCAAAACTATTATCCACCAGCAGATAGGTGTTCTCATGATAGAGCTTGATAATACATAATTAAATCTTTAGTGCCGGGCCAGGATTCGATCCCATTCACGCGTAATATGTGAAGCTGTTGAGGAATCTGCAGTTTTGAACAAACAACAAATTGTAGCCGAGCTGTATTGCCACGAAGGGATCAAATTCCGCGTTAAGGGCGGTCTGAGTTGCATTCCCAGTTTAGAACCAATTTTATCGACATACAGAAGCTCAAATAAAAGATGGAATAAGTGTCCTGTGACCATACATAGCGTTTGTGTCGTCACTTGAAATAAATAACTAGTATAAGAAAGGTTACTGGTGATAGAGTTTCTACATGTCGCCACTCCAGACTTTATTGTGGTTCAACCTACCGCCTACTTGGTAAAGAAGGAATATCATCTTTAATGTGAATTTTCAGACCACGCAGCCATTATATCTCCTCACTTGGTGTAGCCAGGAGAGAATGGAATCTGTCTCTCCCTATCTAAAATCATTGACGGAAGTGGGAATCGAACCCAGACCATAGGTATAACAACCTACCATCCGTCCAACAGACCACGAAATCCTCTTCTCTGCGAGTCATTTTTCTATCGTAACGCAGTTGCGCCACACTGGATGAGAATTCTGACACACAGGCTCCCTGTAGTAATTTGCAGCATGTTCAGTAAATTCATTTACTTGGTTGACCGAATCACCATGAACTAGCTGCCTCGGCTACCCAGTGCATACATTCGACTATTTTGTAATCACAGAAATAAAATCACGTAACTGCCATCTACACACAACTGCCAACAGTGTAGGATGCAGAAGTTTAAATAGGAAGTGTTCCTTTCCACTTGAGCTATTCTATTGCGCTATCTGTTACTAGAAAACGTCGTTCAGTCCAAAAGAAAAGCTGTAACTGTTTGTCTCTCAGAAGTCAAGGCCTGGCCATATG
Source organism: Schistocerca piceifrons (assembly GCF_021461385.2). Taxonomy (NCBI): domain Eukaryota; kingdom Metazoa; phylum Arthropoda; class Insecta; order Orthoptera; family Acrididae; genus Schistocerca; species Schistocerca piceifrons. Next base: position 268,826,968 of record NC_060145.1, read on the forward strand.
CATAATCTCACAGTGCTGTGGAATCCAAAAGTTCTGGAGGAATAGTTGCCGAGCTCTGGAGCTGCTGTAGCTACGTGTCAGCTTGTAGCATAGATAAGATGTCGCGAGTTCGAATACATCCAGTGCTACATTTTTTTAAACGCAATTCTGCTCTCTGCTGAAGGTATCAATCTAATGGAACTTTGAACATAATTCCCTTCACTTCTCAACCCAAAGTAGTCGCATGTGGAAAAAGGGCTAACTACTGTGACATTTTGTTCTATTCAGGTTTAATAGACAGCAGGCAGCAGATGCATCTCGAAGATGTGCAGGGAGAGCGCATCGTGCCATAATATGTCAGAAAAGTATTTTCTATATTAGCCGTCGTGTGGTAGTGATATTTTATTCTTCTTCAAACTTTGTTTGACAGCTTTAACTCAGAACAAGTTTTCTACATGCATGTAATCAATAAACTGCATGTGCATTGTCAGACTGTCATAGGTAACATCTGAGAATTCGCATATATCGTTGATGATTAATTTCTCTCTCATGTTTACTATTGTTTTAACAACACTAAAGGAAACCTTACGAAAATTGTGCACTGTATTATAAGAAATGAAATAAAACTAACCATGGTAACCTTACGACGAAAGTATCTGTACACAAGCATGCCTCTATCGACACGAATTAGTAAAATACTACTCACTTAGATTTTGATTGGGTCTGTGTTTAATTGGTATGCTGTGTCATACTCAAGAGGTATGCAAATGTGGCATTTCATAAATATAATTACGTATTCCTAGAAACCCAAAATTCGCTTGTCAGCAGCGGATAGAGGCCTTACCTGTTGTGCAGCATTGTAAGTTTTTCAACATTGTGCTATGAGCTGAAAGCATTTTCTTGCGATTTCCTTATTGATGTTTGATCTGACTGCTTGTAGCTCTTTCACAGAAGGGATAAAAACGTTACAGTCAGTGAGACTGGAACAGCGAACCGTAACAGACGCTTTTTCACAGCTTAGCACGTTACCACAAAGCTGGCGAGGAGGTATGGGTCTTAGCTTCCTATTACGAAGGCAATAGTAACTAGAACTCGTAAACCGCTATTTGAATGTCGAGATTAGTTGCGGTTTCCACCTGCAACGACTTTCCTGGGCTGGAAACCGTAAATTTTCAATCTTTTGTTACCCTGCAAGCGATAATAACTCAGATTATTCAATGGAAATGACAGGTAAAATCAAGTGAACTTTGAGGCTTAATTCCGTGCACACCAGGAAGTAACTCGTGGATCACAGAGTTGCCAAACATACGTTGCCTTGTTGCCAAATCTCAGTTACAGTACCAGCAGGAAGAAGACGAACCGATGTGATGCTACAGCGGTCTGGGAAGTGACCATAGCTGGTGTCTCCAAGTCACGGCTGCTACGGCCTGGAATACGTAATGCGTCTCATTCGCATTCTGTAACTAGGTTTAGGGACTGGAGCGTAGTTACTAATAATACTCAGAACTGACTGCAAACTGAGCATCATAAATCAGTAACTCTCATTGTTGTTTTTATATTTCTTTCGTAAGTGTACTCAAAACTAAGAAAGTCATTCACAGGCGTTTTCGTGCCTCGCCGATAGTCGAGCACAATATACAAATAAAAATAAAAAAGAATGTGTGTGTGTGTGTTTGTGTGTGTGAGAGAGAGAGAGAGAGAAATAAAAAGCAATGAGAGAGAGTGTAAAAAATTGTTGTAAAGAAATTGAATCATGGTATTTAAAGAAATCTTTCATTAAAATGACACGTTCCATATCATTACGAAATGTCGTATTCATGATCTATGGAACAAGAGTTAATCTAATGTAATCTAATCTAATCTAATCACATCATATTGATGATTAGCCATGAAGAGTCATGAATTACCGAAATTTTGGCCAATACCAGTAACCAAATCTAAACTTGAAAATAAAAGACGACAATTTTTGTAATAAACCGTGACTGCTATCAAGACCCTTTCGTCCCTGTTATCGAACCACGAAAGATGTCTGATATACCTCCATTCTGAAGTAACAAAGTGTGCATGCATTTAAAGATGAAGTGCATGATGTGAAGTTCTGTGACGGAGATACGAACCCAACATGTAATCCGGTTGTTAACTAAGAAAAATCAAATGTTACGTATCGGTTTTTCTTACGAGCCGCTAGGTGTCTGAATCTAAAATAAGGATACAAACTTTTGTGCCTAAGCGACAATCGAACTGCACACCTACCGTGCATCCACGAATATAGCTTAAGTTTCAGTTGCTTACTCATGAACAGTAAGATGTGTGCGTGTTTGACCAGAAATAACGACACCTGTTGCCATTGTTGGAAACACATGAACAGACATTGAAATTGCGCGTTAATTCTCACTAGCAGGTGGGTGTGCACTTGATAAAGCTAGAAATGAAATTATGAATATTTTTGTACTGGATCAGGTTTCAGACCCACATACTTACCTTTGGAGGAGACCTAGAGAAGATTGCAGTCTTGGGAAAAGAAACGAAATGACTGAACTATACTGTTCCGAGAGATTCAGATCCTCGAAAGAGGAGATACGAATTCGAATCACAGTCCAGCACCAAATTTTTAAACGTCTCTAGTTCAATCAAGTACAAGTAAAATAAGAGCCCTGTCCCTTTAAATGGCTATCGGTTCATCAATAAAATAAAATTTTCTAATGTAAGTAAGCTTACTGGCGACTGTATTTCTGTTTACCATGACTTCCGCTGTGTCATTTCCCAACGTAAACCGGCTCTGCCCAGTTGGTAATGAAGGAACGTGATGTTTAATGCGGATTCTGGATTATAACGTCTTTCTCTTGAGGTTACCAGAGGTAAAATAAATCTGTTTGTGCCTCTTAAAAGTAAATGCCTGAACCCACGCATTGCACCTGTGATAGCTCGTTCCACCATACCATTGTGGCCACATTACCCAGCCCCAAGAGTGTGCTGTAACGGATGATGTGCTTAGCTTACAAAATTAGTCACGGTGGAAAAAATGCGAGTCTATTAAATGGTCGAGTAGAAGCAAGCTTCTGACGCAGAGATTATGCTATTCTCATGTCAGCAGGATGTAAAGACTCTTCTAGGCATCATAGGCTGGATGTGAAGCCGTTTTGATTTTTCACAAATTCAGCAAATTTCTTAGTTCGAGAAAATCCACTGCAAAGTGTAAAGTTGCCGGATAATTCGATTATTTCTGTTATTATTACTATCATTTTATTCATACCGCTGCTGGAACACGACCGTAGTCTTCAGGTAAAACGCGAGACCAGCTAATACGACGTCTGGCGACCGAAAGCACATATCGACAAAATATTTATCGCCCCTTTCCTCTCGGTGCTGAAGCTATGAGTGTAATTCAAGCGAATCTACAATATCATATTAGCTGGTCTCGCGTTTTACCTCAAGACTACGGTCGTAGTCAAGAGTAATGTACTAAGACTGGAGTCAAGACTTCCTCTGGGAAGTGCCGCAGTCTACATGTTGCTAGATCGAGCATATTGCCAGACATAGAATTCTGAGAGGAGCACGACTGTATTGTCCACCTTACGTGAACGACTCGGCGGTCAATTTTTTTGGTCTGAGACTGTATCTACAACACATATTGCACGCTGAAGACCCAGAAGAATTTTTAAAAAAAGTAGTTTATGAGAGCAACGTTAACCATAGCGTTCGAAGTATTCGTAGTATTGTATACGTGTGTGTAAACGCCTTCCAATGACCACTCAAGAAAGACAAGGATACACAGTCTAGCTCCAATATTATAAATACGCCTCAGTTTGTGGATGAACTCAGACTTAGGTTGATAATAATTGTGAAAATTTAGCAGCACTGTACCCATTGGTGTTAAACTCGTTTTCAACCAATGATTCCCACAGCTACAGGGATACTACATGTGATACCTCTTAGACAAAATACTGAAGCAGTGTTATCAGACGAAAAGATCAACCTGACACAAACTGTGAGAAGTTTGTTTTACAACCTTCGTATTTGGATATTCAGCTTTTTCCTATTTGAGATATCTGTGATTGTTGCTGCTTAAGACGATTTAAGCAGAAACTAAATTCCCTCAGCTTCGACAATGTTTAAAGAAATCGTCTTATTGGCACTAAATCGTGGTTTGTGAATTGTTTACCGGCCGTACTCTGCCGTATTTTGCCGGTTGGAAGGCAAAAGCTTACTGACAAATTTCACACAGAAATTACTGTTACAGTGTACTTATGGAGCCAAATGAGTGAATTGCGTATTTTCCGGTGAGAAAGAGCACTGGCAAACAGTCTTCACTACATTAGGTTATTTAAACTGGTGTCACTCTGAGCTAGAATTTATGGTCAGCGACTAAGTGTAAGGTCAACGTTTTGGATGCGAGTTTTGCGACTGTGAAATACTTTCCTACATTATAGAAGCGAATATTAAATTTGAACTAATATTGCGAAAATTTTGTACTTGGACAGCTTAGAATGAAAATACTTCTGTTTATTTCAAAGGGAAACAATAGATTTTCTAAAACACTGTCTGTCATACACAACTTGAAACAGGTCATGTCGACCAAATCATGTGGAAGAACTAACAGCAACGTATATCGGAAGGCAGTAAGATCTCTTGCCTTTTGGTTTGTCAGTACTCGATAGCCATTTCTAGGCGAAAATGAAGAAAGGCAGTGCGTTTTTGTTACCAAGTAACGTCTTCGTCAATTACTTTAGTTTTAAAGTAATCTACGAGTAATTGCTGGTGTTTGATATTAACATGAAAAGGATTCCGTAGACAGGGAAAGAACCTGTTCATGGGAAACTACATCTATAGTGACCAAAAGGCATTAAATGATGTTACAGCAGCGGTATGAATAAAATGATATTAATAATAACAGTAATAATCGAATTATCCGGCAACTTCACACTTTGCAGTGGATTTTCTCGAACTAAGAAATTTGCTGAATTTGTGAAAAATCAAAACGGCTTCACATCCAGCCTATGATGCCTAGAAGAGTCTTTACATCCTGCTGACATGAGAATAGCATAATCTCTGCGTCAGAAGCTTGCTTCTACTCGACCATTTAATAGACTCGCATTTTTTCCACCGTGACTAATTTTGTAAGCTAAGCACATCATCCGTTACAGCACACTCTTGGGGCTGGGTAATGTGGCCACAATGGTATGGTGGAACGAGCTATCACAGGTGCAATGCGTGGGTTCAGGCATTTACTTTTAAGAGGCACAAACAGATTTATTTTACCTCTGGTAACCTCAAGAGAAAGACGTTATAATCCAGAATCCGCATTAAACATCACGTTCCTTCATTACCAACTGGGCAGAGCCGGTTTACGTTGGGAAATGACACAGCGGAAGTCATGGTAAACAGAAATACAGTCGCCAGTAAGCTTACTTACATTAGAAAATTTTATTTTATTGATGAACCGATAGCCATTTAAAGGGACAGGGCTCTTATTTTACTTGTACTTGATTGAACTAGAGACGTTTAAAAATTTGGTGCTGGACTGTGATTCGAATTCGTATCTCCTCTTTTGAGGATCTGAATCTCTCGGAACAGTATAGTTCAGTCATTTCGTTTCTTTTCCCAAGACTGCAATCTTCTCTAGGTCTCCTCCAAAGGTAAGTATGTGGGTCTGAAACCTGATCCAGTACAAAAATATTCATAATTTCATTTCTAGCTTTATCAAGTGCACACCCACCTGCTAGTGAGAATTAACGCGCAATTTCAATGTCTGTTCATGTGTTTCCAACAATGGCAACAGGTGTCGTTATTTCTGGTCAAACACGCACACATCTTACTGTTCATGAGTAAGCAACTGAAACTTAAGCTATATTCGTGGATGCACGGTAGGTGTGCAGTTCGATTGTCGCTTAGGCACAAAAGTTTGTATCCTTATTTTAGATTCAGACACCTAGCGGCTCGTAAGAAAAACCGATACGTAACATTTGATTTTTCTTAGTTAACAACCGGATTACATGTTGGGTTCGTATCTCCGTCACAGAACTTCACATCATGCACTTCATCTTTAAATGCATGCACACTTTGTTACTTCAGAATGGAGGTATATCAGACATCTTTCGTGGTTCGATAACAGGGACGAAAGGGTCTTGATAGCAGTCACGGTTTATTACAAAAATTGTCGTCTTTTATTTTCAAGTTTAGATTTGGTTACTGGTATTGGCCAAAATTTCGGTAATTCATGACTCTTCATGGCTAATCATCAATATGATGTGATTAGATTAGATTAGATTACATTAGATTAACTCTTGTTCCATAGATCATGAATACGACATTTCGTAATGATATGGAACGTGTCATTTTAATGAAAGATTTCTTTAAATACCATGATTCAATTTCTTTACAACAATTTTTTACACTCTCTCTCATTGCTTTTTATTTCTCTCTCTCTCTCTCTCTCACACACAAACACACACACACACATTCTTTTTTATTTTTATTTGTATATTGTGCTCGACTATCGGCGAGGCACGAAAACGCCTGTAAATGACTTTCTTAGTTTTGAGTACACTTACGAAAGAAATATAAAAACAACAATGAGAGTTACTGATTTATGATGCTCAGTTTGCAGTCAGTTCTGAGTATTATTAGTAACTACGCTCCAGTCCCTAAACCTAGTTACAGAATGCGAATGAGACGCATTACGTATTCCAGGCCGTAGCAGCCGTGACTTGGAGACACCAGCTATGGTCACTTCCCAGACCGCTGTAGCATCACATCGGTTCGTCTTCTTCCTGCTGGTACTGTAACTGAGATTTGGCAACAAGGCAACGTATGTTTGGCAACTCTGTGATCCACGAGTTACTTCCTGGTGTGCACGGAATTAAGCCTCAAAGTTCACTTGATTTTACCTGTCATTTCCATTGAATAATCTGAGTTATTATCGCTTGCAGGGTAACAAAAGATTGAAAATTTACGGTTTCCAGCCCAGGAAAGTCGTTGCAGGTGGAAACCGCAACTAATCTCGACATTCAAATAGCGGTTTACGAGTTCTAGTTACTATTACCCTCGTAATAGGAAGCTAAGACCCATACCTCCTCGCCAGCTCTGTGGTAACGTGCTGAGCTGTGAAAAAGCGTCTGTTACGGTTCGCAGTTCCAGTCTCACTGACTGTAACGTTTTTATCCCTTCTGTGAAAGAGCTACAAGCAGTCAGATCAAACATCAATAAGGAAATCGCAAGAAAATGCTTTCAGCTCATAGTGCGATGTTGAAAAACTTACAATGCTGCACAACAGGTAACGCCTCTTTCCACTGCTGACAAGCGAACTTTGGGTTTCTAGGAATACGTAACTATATTTATGAAATGCCACATTTGCATACCTCTTGAGTATGACACAGCATACCAATTAAACACAGACCCAATCAAAATCTAAGTGAGTAGTATTTTACTAATTCGTGTCGATAGAGGCATGCTTGTGTACGGATACTTTCGTCGTAAGGTTACCATGGTTAGTTTTATTTCATTTCTTATAATACAGTGCACAATTTTCGTAAGGTTTCCTTTAGTGTTGTTAAAACAATAGTAAACATGAGAGAGAAATTAATCATCAACGATATATGCGAATTCTCAGATGTTACCTATGACAGTCTGACAATGCACATGCAGTTTATTGATTACATGCATGTAGAAAACTTGTTCTGAGTTAAAGCTGTCAAACAAAGTTTGAAGAAGAATAAAATATCACTACCACACGACGGCTAATATACACTCCTGGAAATTGAAATAAGAACACCGTGAATTCATTGTCCCAGGAAGGGGAAACTTTATTGACACATTACTGGGGTCAGATACATCACATGATCACACTGACAGAACCACAGGCACATAGACACAAGCAACAGAGCATGCACAATGTCGGCACTAGTACAGTGTATATCCACCTTTCGCAGCAATGCGGGCTGCTATTCTCCCATGGAGACGATCGTAGAGATGCTGGATGTAGTCCTGTGGAACGGCTTGCCATGCCATTTCCACCTGGCGCCTCAGTTGGACCAGCGTTCGTGCTGGACGTGGAGACCGCGTGAGACGACGCTTCATCCAGTCCCAAACATGCTCAATGGGGGACAGATCCGGAGATCTTGCTGGCCAGGGTAGTTGACTTACACCTTCTAGAGCACGTTGGGTGGCACGGGATACATGCGGACGTGCATTGTCCTGTTGGAACAGCAAGTTCCCTTGCCGGTCTAGGAATGGTAGAACGATGGGTTCGATGACGGTTTGGATGTACCGTGGACTATTCAGTGTCCCCTCGACGATCACCAGTGGTGTACGGCCAGTGTAGGAGATCGCTCCCCACACCATGATGCCGGGTGTTGGCCCTGTGTGCCTCGGTCGTATGCAGTCCTGATTGTGGCGCTCACCTGCACGGCGCCAAACACGCATACGACCATCATTGGCACCAAGGCAGAAGCGACTCTCATCGCTGAAGACGACACGTCTCCATTCGTCCATCCATTCACGCCTGTCGCGACACCACTGGAGGCGGGCTGCACGATGTTGGGGCGTGAGCGGAAGACGGCCTAACGGTGTGCGGGACCGTAGCCCAGCTTCATGGAGACGGTTGCGAATGGTCCTCGCCGATACCCCAGGAGCAACAGTGTCCCTAATTTGCTGGGAAGTGGAGGTGCGGTCCCCTACGGAACTGCGTAGGATCCTACGGTCTTGGCGTGCATCCGTGCGTCGCTGCGGTCCGGTCCCAGGTCGACGGGCACGTGCACCTTCCGCCGACCACTGGCGACAACATCGATGTACTGTGGAGACCTCACGCCCCACGTGTTGAGCAATTCGGCGGTACGTCCACCCGGCCTCCCGCATGCCCACTATACGCCCTCGCTCAAAGTCCGTCAACTGCACATACGGTTCACGTCCACGCTGTCGCGGCATGCTACCAGTGTTAAAGACTGCGATGGAGCTCCGTATGCCACGGCAAACTGGCTGACACTGACGGCGGCGGTGCACAAATGCTGCGCAGATAGCGCCATTCGACGGCCAACACCGCGGTTCCTGGTGTGTCCGCTGTGCCGTGCATGTGATCATTGCTTGTACAGCCCTCTCGCAGTGTCCGGAGCAAGTATGGTGGGTCTGACACACCGGTGTCAATGTGTTCTTTTTTCCATTTCCAGGAGTGTAGAAAATACTTTTCTGACATATTATGGCACGATGCGCTCTCCCTGCACATCTTCGAGATGCATCTGCTGCCTGCTGTCTATTAAACCTGAATAGAACAAAATGTCACAGTAGTTAGCCCTTTTTCCACATGCGACTACTTTGGGTTGAGAAGTGAAGGGAATTATGTTCAAAGTTCCATTAGATTGATACCTTCAGCAGAGAGCAGAATTGCGTTTAAAAAAATGTAGCACTGGATGTATTCGAACTCGCGACATCTTATCTATGCTACAAGCTGACACGTAGCTACAGCAGCTCCAGAGCTCGGCAACTATTCCTCCAGAACTTTTGGATTCCACAGCACTGTGAGATTATGCATATGGCCAGGTCTTGACTTCTGAGAGACAAACAGTTACAGCTTTTCTTTTGGACTGAACGACGTTTTCTAGTAACAGATAGCGCAATAGAATAGCTCAAGTGGAAAGGAACACTTCCTATTTAAACTTCTGCATCCTACACTGTTGGCAGTTGTGTGTAGGTGGCAGTTACGTGATTTTATTTCTGTGATTACAAAATAGTCGAATGTATGCACTGGGTAGCCGAGGCAGCTAGTTCATGGTGATTCGGTCAACCAAGTAAATGAATTTACTGAACATGCTGCAAATTACTACAGGGAGCCTGTGTGTCAGAATTCTCATCCAGTGTGGCGCAACTGCGTTACGATAGAAAAATGACTCGCAGAGATGAGGATTTCGTGGTCTGTTGGACGGATGGTAGGTTGTTATACCTATGGTCTGGGTTCGATTCCCACTTCCGTCAATGATTTTAGATAGGGAGAGACAGATTCCATTCTCTCCTGGCTACACCAAGTGAGGAGATATAATGGCTGCGTGGTCTGAAAATTCACATTAAAGATGATATTCCTTCTTTACCAAGTAGGCGGTAGGTTGAACCACAATAAAGTCTGGAGTGGCGACATGTAGAAACTCTATCACCAGTAACCTTTCTTATACTAGTTATTTATTTCAAGTGACGACACAAACGCTATGTATGGTCACAGGACACTTATTCCATCTTTTATTTGAGCTTCTGTATGTCGATAAAATTGGTTCTAAACTGGGAATGCAACTCAGACCGCCCTTAACGCGGAATTTGATCCCTTCGTGGCAATACAGCTCGGCTACAATTTGTTGTTTGTTCAAAACTGCAGATTCCTCAACAGCTTCACATATTACGCGTGAATGGGATCGAATCCTGGCCCGGCACTAAAGATTTAATTATGTATTATCAAGCTCTATCATGAGAACACCTATCTGCTGGTGGATAATAGTTTTGATTTTTAATGTATTTTCATTCGTTGTCAACACTAACGATATCTGACGTTTCTAACTCCCAGTGAGACACAGAACTATTTGCGAGATGACTGTAAGTTCAAGATGCTATTCTGAGCAGCTGGTGGAGAAAAATTCGGTAGCTGACGTCTCTTTGTGTGTAGTCAACAACGATATGTGTGGGGCTCTATTCCCAGTGAGCGCTGAACTCTTCGTCATATTATTTCAGTTCGTCGTGTCATTTAATGTTCATACATATTCTCAACTAGCTGCTCGTGAATAACTTTAATTTTTAATGTCATTTTGTGTTAAATAGTTCAAATGGTTCAAATGGCTCTGAGCACTATGGGACTTAACTTCTAAGGTCATCAGTCCCCTAGAACTTAGAACTACTTAAACCTAACTAACCTAAGGACATCACTCACATCCATGCCCGAGGCAGGATTCGAACCTGCGACCGTAGCGGTCACGCGGTTCCAGACTGAAGCGCCTAGAACCGCACGGCCACACCGGCCGGCCCCCACCATCTGGTATCAATGCATTACCCTATCATCCATTATATATAATCATTTTCATAGTACACTTGATATTATAGATGAGTAGGACACAAGACAGGACATAGATAATGTCCGTTTGACGTCAACAGTGTGTAACATTTTACTTTTTTTGAATAGGACAATGTTCCTCTCCAATAATTTTTAGATTAGTTACAATAAGCTTACGCTGCAAGAGAATTCGCTTGTATTTTTCAATATGTGGTCTGTTGTCGGTTTGAAGGCCTTCCATAACATCGGCAACGTAGTGGAACTCCACCGAGGGCTGTCTGGAGTAGGGTGGAGATAGCAATGTGAAAGTTGCGAGCTGTCGAAGACGATCTTCATATTCCTAATGCGATTAGGACATCGTATACTCTTGACGACGTTTAGCACCTGTGCAGTCAGTCACCCAATTTCAGAATTCATTTTGAGTAATCCTGCTAAATTCCCAAAATATTGTCTTTTTATATTGATGAGTAATATGGATAGTCGTCACGTTCATGTGCCGTCTACAACGCAAATTTAATGTTACTATCCTAGGAACTAACCTGCAATACGTTTCGTATTTCATAATCGGAACTATCTGCATTAACCGTCATCAGAGCAATGTCAGGGAACAGAATGCAGCAGTGCCTTGCTACCTACTTGAGGACCTGCTTGAGTCGTGTTCTAAGGAAAGGGTAGTTGCTGGTTCACATTATATTACACTAGCGAGAAGTACCGACTTTTCCTTTTCTCTGCAAACATCCAGAACTAAATTCAGTAACTAAATGCTAAGAATATATTTGCATTGTGCCAACTCAAAGATCAATAGATATGGATATAGATACAGATTTTTATATTTAAAGCCATTCTCGTTCTGCGTTGGAATAAACATCATTCATTATTTGCTTGTTCTTGTTACGATTGTTATTGTCATTCTCTCACTCGCAAGAGTTTTCGCATTCCTATTTGGTATCGATGCACATGAAGAGTGGCTATGAAAGAAGGGAATACTGAATGTTACGTCATGCAGAATACACTCATTTACTTCGGCTCCTCGTGATCTACGCTACAGGAGAAGTGAGATACATAAAGTTGACAGTGTGAGGACAGACCTGGTAGCACAACTGTGCAACTACACAGTGTTACCAGATAAAATGGTGCTGCGGAATCGACAGTGTAGTACGGACTTTGCCACAGTAGCAGACAGTTGGTAATTTAGGACCATGACCGTGGATTACACTTTGGTCAGTGCTGGTTAGAGTGCTGCAACTGTAAATGGAAGGCTTTGTTTGATAGTCTTATGCTGATGCTGTCTGAATAAATTATGCCATTGGATACAAAGCGGTTTAGTTTTGAGACCTAACCCACGAGGGGGGAAGGCACAGTGGTCTGCTTCAGGAATTCCAAGCAATAAAACACAAAAAACAACCCAGGAAGGGAGACATGCATTTGGAATCTGTTCATCGTTACGGGGTCAAACAAAAGGGTAACATTACTGAAACAATGATCGGGCTACTTAGTATATAATAGAGCATACAGATTTCAAGGAGGAAACGTATGAAGACACAGACTTCCTCGTTATCAATATGTGCGGCATATCTTCCGTGTTAACGAAAGTAAATTCCCGCTTTACCTCTTCTTACGTGTCAAATGAAATGAATGCCATGAGGAATAGAATATTTGTTGACTGCGTCTCTTCTTGCTTCCATCCTTACCAACATATTTCTTCATTCTCGTGGTAATCGTGACATTCTATGTGTATGCTGCAAAAGATTGCAAGTGGACAAATTCGACATCGAGGTGCAAAGCGTTATATTCAATTCGAATAAGCTTCCGGTGTATTTTTACTTCGTTTGTATTTTTAGATGATTATGAACGTTACGGAAAATTATCTCACATGCTTTATGTTGAATGAGAAACATTGAATGATCCGTTTTGCTTTCCCTACGTTGAAATGATATAATGTCGGCGTCAACAGCCTTCTTCCACGCCGGAAGCTGAAACTTGTATCATTCTGGATTAATGATAATTGAATGTCTCATATGTATACATAGCCCAGAAGGCGACGTCAGAAACCATCAGGGGAGAATGCCGCATAAAAACCAAACGTGCGCGCGCGTCTCCACTCTGAAGAACCGTATCGGAGAATCACGGCAAGCATTTTGCTGAAGAGCTGCCTCGTCAGAGAGCCTAGAAATGGCAGCGTCGTAGCAAGTATTTGTCAACACTCTGATAGTGCATTTACTTCCGGGTGAAGGTCGGCGTTACCTCGCTAAATTCACTTGACATTCGTTTTCCACATCGAAGACTCGTACGATATAATCCACTGCAAGACGACACAATTAGAAAGCATATTTAATTTGTGGACTCCGAGAACGGCGTTCTTCACATAAGTAACACCTGTATGTGTGTGCATTCGGGAGGACGACAGTGCAATCCCGCGCCCGGCCATCCTGATTTAGGTTTTCAATGATTTCCCTAAATCGCTTCAGGCAAATGCCGGGATGGTTCCTTAGGAAGGGCACGGCCGATTTCCTTCCCCATCCTTCCCTAATCCGAGCTTGTGCTCCGTCTCTAATGACATCGTTGTCGACGGGACGTTAAAACAGTAATCTCCACCTCCTCTGTTCGTGTGTTTAAGGTTGCGTTTTGAGGTTCAGGCAACATCGCAGTGACTATATTCCGCCTCTGGCCGCCAGTGTGTCGTTAGCTCAGAGGTTCCCTTGTGCGTTGCAGTGCTTGTACTATAAGACATAGCAGTTCGAATCACGGTAGAAGCCGCTGAGCACAACCTTTTATTTTCCATTTTAATTAATGGAGTTGCAAACTGCTAGTAAAAATTTCTTATGCGAAATCTGAAGAATGCCTTTAAACATCAATCTTCGTCCGATTTCGACTTAGTAAATTAAGTTAATATCATGGATTTCTGCTTTGCAAATTCCAAGGTGCTTCACTGTAAAATAGACCCTGAAAAGATTCAAACCGACTGTCAACGATATAAATTTGAGCTTTGTTCGTCATATAGGTCTAACATGTCAGAAGGTTGTTTATGAAGTGCACATGTTCATTAATGTAGTTCCCTTCTTCTAAATTTTAGCAATAGCATTTAACTGTAGACGTTTTCTAACACCGGCGTTAGCAATTCCTTTCCGTTCTCTGAAACCTTCAAAACGACAAATTTTTCTGGTTTAAATCTGATGACCTTAACTATCACTTCCGATCAACAATAAATACTTCATGAACCCATACATGGAACTCCAAATGTGCAGTGTTCCTGCACTGCTACAGAGCATGCATTGCAAGGTATTCACACAGTTTATCGCATAGACTTACCATAAGGAATGAAACAAGAACTGTAATACACTTTACACCACAGACGCTCACTCTGGCTTGACGAAAACATCCAAACATTGACCAAAAGTTGCACAAATAATTGAGTTTGAAAGGAAAAGAAACGAGGTATGAAACATTTATAAATTCATCGAATGTAGTGAGATGGTTTAATTTCGTCCCAGTCTATAAAATTAATTTCGGGCCATACTCAGCTCTTGCCGTTTAATGTAATATAATACCCGCCTACTAATCAGGGCGTCTGTCTCCGTTGCTTTTGAGCGTGAATGGAAATTGTAGAAATTTTCTGTGGAGCGACATTTAATAATAAAGCGTTTTAAATCATCAAAAGCGATGAGCGGTAGCAGGCGCTTTCGATAAAGAACGGGGGAGTGCAGCGCCGCTGCTGTTGCCACGGCCGCTGCCAGTAGCCAGCAAATGGATCCCGGAGCTTTGTCGCATACGGCGTCCAGAGGAGGACAGTCTGCAGGAAATCTGCCGCAAAATCGTTACTGGATAAAATTTTGATATCGGTGTGTCACAAAGCGAAATAGATTGAATCTGCGCTACCATTACATTCACGTCTTCAGCATTCAGACAGAAGAGGCTATAAAAATATTTTATGCCAGCTGCTCTCGATCCACTGACATTATGAACAGAAACAACGCACGCTACCGCTAGACCACAGGCGTAATCAGCCTAGAGTTTCTCTATCATGGGACAAGTTTTCCTCCAGGAAGTGCCGCAGTCTACAGTGTTGCCAGATTGTGCAGATAACCGGACTTAGAGAATTAGCGAGTTGGCCAGTTTTTTTGTCCCATGTCGCGATCGGCGCGGACTTAGCCTCTGAAGCGGCCGGCCGCCGGTCAAGTTTTATGTCAAAGAGTGTACATAAAATCAATGAACTGAACCAAGTGTTCCATTCAATCTCTCGTGAATCCGTCTGGAGTCTAGCCTGACAACAGCAGACAGGAAGCAGAAATTTTATATTCCACAATTAAAAATATATTCACAAAAGAGGATTCTACTTAATCAGTGCTTGACCATCATACAAATTCACAAAAAAGCGATGTTGATATTAGCACCTCACTATTGAAAAACAATTAAAACTACTTTCTGCAGTGCTTAATTTCAAGTGCCGAACGTACTTATAAGGATACAACGCGCGCCCTCCCTCAGCTATAAAAAAGTTTCAATTATTTAAAACTTGTGTTAAAACGTACAACGAGAAATAATTTTTTCAGGTGTTCTGTAATTCAGGTCTTTAAGACATTAGTTCTTATAATGAAAACAATAAAACCACAAGATTAAATATAAATAAAAAGGGACTACCGATCAGAGCTGTGCCTTGCACCACATTTACCTGCCTGAGACCGGCTGCGCCAGACTTCTCCGTTCTGCTGCCAGCACCGCCAGAAGTATCAAACCTCCAGATAACAGACATCCAGATCGGTACCAGACGTTGTATGTCGATAGAGTATCAACCAAAACTCAGACCGGGCGTAAACGTTAATTAAAAGTTGCACCAGAACCACGGAGCACAGGAAAAACAAAAATGTGAGTAAATAAAATGTATAGCATCCATTGGGTGCCGGCACGGTAGTTCAGCGTGTTCAGTCAGAGGGTTAGGATGCCCTCTGCAATAGCTGAGTTAATCGTTCAACGATGAACTTGAACAAGCGTCATGTGACATCCGCCCTGAACAAACAGAACGAACGAAGACGAACAAAATGAGATCACACACAAAAAAATGGAAAGTTGGTAGTGTCTTAGAACGTAGTACCAAGTACCAAGGGTCGTGGGTTCAAATCCCAATGACGACAATTCTTTCACTGTGTTATGTGTGAAATTGTTATATAGGACTATTAATACGTTTGCATGTGTGATGCAATTGTTTCTTTATTCTACTGTTCAGATTGTTTGTATTTATTCCGTGAAACTACAAACGCACTAGGTGCTTCGTCATGAGTGGTGTCTGTTCTGTTGCACATGTCCGACACAACATGACACCTATTTATAGTGACGTACTCTATTGGTTTGCCACTTTCAACTAACGAAGCGAAAGCAGACGGCCAAAAGAATATTGCCACAACTCCAAAAAGTCCTTTTACATGTCAGGGAAATGCTCTCCCATGCACAAGAAGTTAAAAAGGTCATCAATTTGGTTTGAACTCGTACGACGATCATGCGCTGTACCAACTCCCCCATCATTCACAGATACACTTTCCCTGTGCTTTGTAGTTCTGGTGTTGCTTTTTGTTACCCTTCACGTATGTTCTACTGGACGACAGCACATAGCACTAACTAAATTCGTGCTTTGGTTGACTATCAACATACAATGTTTGGTACCGATCTGAGTGTCTGACATCTGGAGGTTTGGGTGTGAGCTGTACCGGCAACAGAGAGCGCGAGCCGCGACGCGCCGTGAGGTCTGCGGCTCGTCGGGTACCCGACCGACCTCGCGTGTCAACAAGACTCGGTGCAACCGGGAAACTGGCAGCGCTGAGAAGGCTGGGTTGGCTGGCCACACACGTTAGGAATGTGGAATTGCTTTCTGAATCGACTGCACTCCATTCGAATCGTGGAGGGTTGATGAGCTAGGAACAGGGTGCTGTTGATCCCTTACAACACAAAAAAGTACTTACTGTAACATGGAAGTAATTGAGTTCAAAGCAAAAGCAAATGGTTTAATGGTCCTAATGCTTTTTAATGCTTTAAATTTCACCTGTACCACATCAAAAGGGCTGATAAAGCTTTAGCACACTGGGTAGGTCTGGAATGCAATATGGGTGTATCAAAAAGAAACACCCGACTTTAAAAAATCATGTCTATGATGTTATTTGAGATATGTGCGTGGACAACGTGCTATTGGAAAGAGCACACTCTCGAGCTTTACATGGTTCCCGGTAGGTAGCAGCAGTGTTCGCCCACTTCAGTTCTAGTAAAAATGGTGTCGTGACAACAGAAAGCGTTTTGTGTTCTACGTTTTGCGCCGGCCTTAGTGGCCGAGCGGTTCTAGGCGCTACAGTCTGGAACTGCGCGACCGCCACGATCGCAGCAGGTTCGAATCCTGCCTGGGGCATGGATGTGTCTGATGTCCTTAGATTAGTTAGGTTTAAGTAGTTCTAAGCTCTAGAGGACTGATGACCTCAGAAGTTAAGTCCCATAGTGCTCAGAGCCATTTGTTCAGCGTGACTTTCGTACTAGGTATGGTGTGGATCCTCCTTACAAGGGAACCTCCCCATCGCACCCCCCTCAGATTTAGTTATAAATTGGCACAGTGGATAGGCCTTGAAAAGCTGAACACAGATCAATCGAGAAAACAGGAAGAAGTTGTGTGGAACTATGAAAAAGTAAGCAAAATATACAAACTGGGTCGTCCATGCCTAAGACAGGCAATATTAAGGGCGATGTGAGCCGAGGAGCGCCGTGGTCCCGTGGTTAGCGTGAACAGCTGCGGAACGAAAGGTCTTTAGTTCGAATCTGCCCTCGGCTGAAAACTTTGCTTTCTTTATTTTCGCAAAGTTATGATCTGTCCGTTCGTTCATTGACGTCTCTGTTCACTGTAATAAGTTTAGTGTCTGTGTTTTGCGACAGCACCGCAAAACCGTGCGATTAGTTGACGAAAGGACGTGTCTCTCCAATGGGAACCGAAAACATTTGATCGCAAGGTCATAGGTCAACCGATTCCTCCACAGGAAAAACACGTCTGATATATTATATACGACACTGGTGACAGCATGTGCGTCACACGACAGGAATATGTTGTCGACCCACCTAACCAGTACACTTGGCGAATGGGTTAAAAGATTCTTCTACCTTGCCCGATTTAGGTTTTCTTGTGGATGTAATAATCACTCCAAAAAAAAGTGATGAAAACATAAGGGTTTGTCACATAAACTGAAAATAAAAAGTTAAAATTTTCGGGCGAGGGAAGATTTGAACCAACGATCTCTAGTTCCGCAGCTGTTCACGCTAACCACGGGACCACGGCTCTCCTCGATTCATACTTCCCTTAATATTGCCCATATTGCACATGGACGACCCAGTTTGTATATTTTGCTTATTTTTTCATAGTTCCACACAACTTCTTCCTGTTTTCTCGATCGATCTGTGTTCAGTTTTTCAAGGCCTATCCACTGTGCCAACTTATAACTAAATCTGAGGGGGGTGCGATGGGGAGGTTCCCTTGTTAGAGGAGAGCATGAACAATTCCGAGAAACAGGTTGTTTGCGTAAAAGCAAATCGCCGGGCCGTTCCGGAGTGTCTGACACACACGTCGAACGCATCCGCAACAGTTTCACAAGGAGTCCGCAGAAATCTCTTCGCCCCGCAGATCGACAGCTGAACATGCCCTCGATGTCCGTCTGGCAACGTTCCGTCGACGTTTACACATGAAACCATACAACATTCAGCGACTACAAGCTCTTCATGAAGGTAACAAACAACAACATGTGGAGTTCTGCAATTTCGTTCTTGGCAAGATGGAGGATGACAGTTTTCTTCCACTCTTAGTGTTTAGTGACGAGGCAACATTTTGTTTAAATGGAAATGTCAACCGTCATAATGTGAGTACATGGGGTATAGATCAATCACATGAACTTATACAACATGAGAAGGACTTTCCAAAATGTAATGTGTTTTGTGCAATTTCATTGGGAAAGGTGTATGGTCCATTCTTCTTTGCCGAGAACACTCTTACAAGAAGCACATATCTCGATATGCTTGAGAACTTACTTTTCCCATAGTTGGAGGATGATTCGAACGACTTCATTTACCAACAGGACAGGGCACCGCCACACTGACATCTGGAAGGGCGGGAATTTTTTAATCAAAGGATTACTAAACGATGACTCAGTCGCACAGGATCAAATGATTCAGCCTTACATTCTTGGGCTCCAAGATCACCGGACCTGACTGTATGTGATTATTTCTTGTGGGGGTAAATAAAAGACCCTGTTTATGAGCCTCTGTAACCAAGAACAATCAATGAACTGAGACATTACATAATAGCAGCTGTGGAACCTGTAACTCAAGACACGCTCGCTGCAGTGTGGGAACAATTTGAATACTGCATTGACATATGCCGTGCATCTCAAGGGGGCACACAGAACACCTATGAAAAGGTACGAAAAAAAAAACTTTTTGAGTTTCCCGTTCATCGAAAAGCAAAATTGCAAAATTCATTGCATATGTTTATTAGTTACAGAAATATATACGTGCCAAATCGAATGATTCTTTTTGATACACCCTGTATTTTACACTTTTCGCTTAATATAAAAGTTTTCTTTATGGAACTGACTGGCTCAACTCTTCCTCTGAATTCGTTGAGGAGGATCCGTCTGCTCTGCATATGAGATGAATTTGAAATCAGGAACCTCAGAAGGTAAAGACAGTTTCAAATTAGTTTCGCTGTGAACTTTGTTTCTGGATTTATTTTTTATATACGAGTAAAAAGAAAAAGTTTTCGCACAGATATGTGTGCGATACAGGTAATAAACTTGTTACCGCTTTCTTTGATAGCGTCAGAAACTCCGTCTTTAAGCTTAACCATAAGCTTATCAGTGACAAAGATTTATTTCCTGTAACTTAGTCACTGGAAGTTTCGAGTTGCTGCTCGCTTCAATTTACACTCCATGTGGGTTCAAAAATTGACTTTTCCAAGCGACTGCGAATCCATTTGTTATTACTAGATATAGAAGGGAAATACTTTTTGAAATCTTTCCAAATCCCTTCATATCTTCTTCAATTTTATTCCTCACATTTTCGTCCGAAGTAATTTGAATTTCTGTTGGGAAATCGTGAAGGGTATCGAAGCACTCAATTTGATCGGGATTTAGACAGATTTCCCAAACTACAAGGCTTTTAATGAACGATTCATACAGTCTTGCACGTTACACGGCTTTGTGTTTGGTCCGTGAAGTAATTAATTTCATCTGTTCAGTTTTTAACAAAATTCTGTTAAAGAAGGTGTAGTCGGAAGTCAGACTTTCCCTAGAGAAAAGTGTACCTGGTGGGAGAAAGATTACGTCATACAATAAGAGAAAAATTCTGCTGTGATATAAACAACTTCCACCGGTGTTAGCCAGTAAAAGCTTTTAAATACTTAGGTTAGTATTACAAATATTCTCTTATTAACTATTTTTACTGCATTGTAAGGTATACAGGTTTTCACAGACGCCCAACAATAAGTTGATTTACACTGAAGCGCCAAAGAAACTGGTATAGGCATGTGTATTCAAATACAGAGATACAGGCAGAACACGGCGCTGTGGTCGGAAACTCTTATACAGGGTGTTACAAAAAGGTACGGCCAAACTTTCAGGAAACATTCCTCACACACAAATAAAGAAAAGATGTTATGTGGACATGTGTCTGGAAACGCTTAATTTCCATGTTAGAGCTCATTTTAGTTTCGTCAGTATGTACTGTACTTCCTTGATTCACCGCCAGTTGGCCCAATTGAAGGAAGGTAATGTTGACTTCGGTGCTTGTGTTGACATGCGACTCATTGCTCTACAGTACTAGCATCAAGCACATCAGTACGTAGCATGAACAGGTTAGTGTTCATCACGAACGTGGTTTTGCAGTCAGTGCAATGTTTACAAATGCGGAGTTGGCAGATGCCCATTTGTATCGAGACAATTTCCAGAACGAAGGTGAGCCGACAGGAAGACGTTCGAAGCAATTGATCGGCGTCTTAGGGAGCACGGAACATTCCAGCCCATGACTCGCAACTGGGGAAGACCTAGAACGACGACACCTGCAATGGACGAAGCAATTCTTCGTGCAGTTGACGATAACCCTAATGTCAGCGCCAGAGAAGTTGCTGCTGTACAAGGTAACGTTGACCACGTCACTGTATGGAGAGTGCTACGGGAGAACCAGTTGTTTCCGTACCATGTACAGCGTGTGCAGGCACTATCAGCAGCTGATTGGCCTCCACGGGTACACTTCTGCGAATGGTTCATCCAACAATGTGTCAATCCTCATTTCAGTGCAAATGTTCTCTTTACGGATGAGGCTTCATTCCAACGTGATCAAATTGTAAATTTTCACAATCAGCATGTGTGGGCTGACGAGAATGCGCACGCAATTGTGCAATCACGTCATCAACACAGATTTTCTGTGAACGTTTGGGCAGGCATTGTTGGTGATGTCTTGATTGGGCCCCATGTTCTTCCACCTACGCTCAATGGAGCACGTTATCATGATTCCATACGGGATACTCTACCTGTGCTGCTAGAACATGTGCTTTTACAAGTACGACACAACATGTGGTTCATGCATGATGGAGCTCCTGCACATTTCAGTCAAAGTGTTCGTACGCTTCTCAACAACAGATTCGGTGACCGATGGATTGGTAGAGGCGGACCAATTCCGTGGCCTCCACGCTCTCCTGGCCTCAACCCTCTTGACGTTTAATTTGCGGGGCATTTGAAAGCTCTTGTCTACGCAACCCCGGCACCAAATGTAGAGACTTCGTGTTCGTATTGTGGACGGCTGTGATACAATACGCCATTCTCCAGGGCTGCATCAGCCCATCAGGGATTCCATGCGACGGAGGGTGGATGCATGTATTCTCGCTAACGGAGGACATTTTGAACATTTCCTGTAACAAAGTGTTTGAAGTCACGCTGGTACGTTCTGTTGCTGTGTGTTTCCATTCCATGATTAATGTGATTTGAAGAGAAGTAATAAAATGAGCTCTAACATGGAAAGTAAGCGTTTCCGGACACATGTCCACATAACATATTTTCTTTCTTTATGTGTGAGGAATGTTTCCTGAAAGTTTGGCCGTACCTTTTCGTAACACCCTGTATAAGATAACAAATGTCAAACCGCAATTGTTAGATCGGTTGCTGCTGCTACAATGAAGGTTACCAAGATTTAAGTGAGTTTGAACGTGGTGTTACAGTCTGAGCACGAGCGATGGGACACAGCATATCCGAGGTAGCGATGAAGCGGCGATTTTCCCATACGAACAATTCACGAGTGTTCCGTGAATAGCAGGAATCCGGTAAAACATCAAATCTCTGACTCGCTTAAGGCGGAGAAAGATCCAGCAACAATGGGACCAACGACGACTGAAGAGAGTCGTTCAACGTGACACAAGTGCTACCATTTCGCAAATTGCTGCAGTTTTCAATGCAGGGCCATCACCAAGTGTGAGCGTGCGAACCAATCAACGAAACATCATCGATATGGGCTTTCGGAGCGGAAGACCCACTCGTGTACCCTTGATGACTGGACGACACAAAGCTTTATGCCTCGCCTGGGCCCGTCAACACCGACATTGAACTATAGATGACCGGAGACATGTTGCCTGGTCGGACGACTCTCGTTTCAAATTGTATCGAGCGAATGGATGTCTATGGGTATGAAGAAAACCTCCTGAATACACGGACCCTGCATGTCAGCAGGAGACTCTTCAAGCTGGTGGAGGCTCTGTAATGGCGTGGGGCATGTGCAGTTGGGGCGATATGGGACCCCTGATACGTCTAGGTACGACTCTGAAAGGTGGCACATATGTAAGAATCCTATCTGATCACCTGCATCCATTCATGTCCACAGTGCATTCCGACGGAGTTGGGTAACTGCAGCAGGACAATGTCCAGTATTGCTACAGAGTGGCTCCAGGAACACTCTTCTGTGTTTAAACATTTCCGCTGGCCACCAAACTCCCCAGACATGAACATTATTCAGCATATCTGGGATGCCTTGTAATGTGCTGTTCACAAGAGATCTCCACTCCTTCATACTCTTACGGATTTATGGACAGCCCTGCAGGATTCATGGTGTCAGTTCCCTCCAGCACTACTTCAGACATTAATCGAGTCCATGCCACGTCATGTTGCAGTAGTTCTGGGTGCTCGCGAGGGCTCTACACGATATTAGGCAGGTGTACCAGTTTCTTTGGCTCTTCAGTGTATTTCGTTATGCACAACTGGAGTTGCTGAGGATGGATGAAATACGAGGGTAATCCCAAAAGTAAGGTCTCCTTTCTTTTTATAAGTACATAGACCTGTTTATTTCTATAATGGTTTACATCAGTTTACAGCTTGAACATTTAGCTATTTTTCGACATAATCACCATTTCTGTCGATGCATTTTTGTAGACGCTGCGGCAGTTTTGGTATGCCCATGTCATCCCAGCTCGCCTTCATGCTGTTCAGAAAGTCGTCGTCGGAGCTGAATCGCTTTCCTGCCAAATGTTCTTTTAACCTAGGGAACAGGTGATAGTCACGGGGCGCCGACTATAGGGTGGGTGGGTGGGTGATCATGTCCCACTGAAACTGTTGCAGGAGAGCAACGGTTTGCCGTGCGATGTGTGGGCGAGCGTTGTCATGGAGAATGTGTAAGCCCTTGCTCAACATTCCTCTTCTCCGGTTCTGAATTGCCCGTTTGAGTTTTTTCAGAGTCTCACAGTACCTGTCAGCGTTTCAGCTCCGACGATGAGGTGAAAGAAAAGTTTCACAACTTTCTGACCAGCATGGCGGCGGCTGGTATGACATGGGCATACAAAAATTGCCACAGCGTCTACAAAAATGCATCGACAGAAATGGTGATTATGTCGAAAAATAGTTAAATGTTCAAGCTGTAAACTGATGTAAACCATTGTAGAAATAAACAGGTCTATGTACTTATAAAAAGAAAGGAGACCTTACTTTTGGGATTACCCTCGTACATCCTACGTTACTGTTCCTGTCAACACACATTCATAAAACAAATATCGCACTAGACACATTTGGCACCGCTCTATCTAATGCGCTCGTAAAATTCCGCTTTATAAATCAATTTGCTTGTAAAGGGAAAGAAACCGACTTTTTCCTTTGACGCCGGGCATCGCATGAGATATTTTACGAACAGTATTAGTTTAGACTGATTCCACGTTACAAAAACGAAATTTTAAATATCCACCGAAACACCAGAAGAAATGCACGTGACGACTCTTAAGGGGTGACACTATATATTCGGACCTGCTCCGGATTCATATGGGTAGCACAAAATACCTGGCTGACTTGTCTGACGCAACGATAATATGACACTGCGCAACACAATTAAAGGATCAATTTTTCGAAATGCTGTAATTTTCCCCATTGCGACGTATAAGTTTGAAATTTGGCTCAAAAATGTCTACAACCATCCTCTGTAGTTGTGCAGAAGCGAGGCGCTAGTCAGCGACATTTCCGGCGTCGGCCACGCTTCAGGCAGCAAGACGACGACACAGGCGAAGAGAAGGACAGAGCTCAGAACTTCAAATGAGGTGGGCTAATGATGTCACATTGGCACCAAATTTCACCACAATTCTGCCCAACGCAACCATGGATGTGCCACACAGTGAGAATCACGCGGTTTTCTTATCCGTCGCCGCGGTAAACGTTTCAGAGACACAGGCGTTCAAATTCGGGACGAAAAGGCCTTAGGGGTTGCGTAAAGTTCGTCAATGAAACCACCACATCCCTTGGGGAGTTGATTCCCAGACATTTCCCTGCCGAAAACGACACTGCTGCTACCTTCCGGATGCTTCAACCCTTCTCTAAGGACGTCTCTAAGGACGTCACTGACTGCGATTACATTGTTTTGGAGTGCAGTGCGACCGCAAAGTGTGCTCTGGTGTATAGAGTGGAATTGTTACGGATTGTTAAAACCATTCTACGAAATCTGAACGCAAGTGATCTGTAGCAGCAAAAGGTGCATATTTATTTTCAGCCCTCCTGTTTGTCGCTCTCCTGTGAGGTGATTAGAAATGTTTGAGACATCGCCACATGCGTGAATAAAATGACAAAGGATCTCCTAAAATCCCCCTTCCCCCCCACCACTCAGTTTCGCAACACACTTGGTGCCATCCATCCACCTTAATTGACTTATATGGATATGGTGTCTCTGTTCTTTCGGACATGTCCGAAAGAACAGACAACATATCCATATAAGCCTATAGTTCTGGCAACACCGGCCATGACCTTCTTCTTCTGTGCGGATGCATACATATTCCCCGAACTCTTACGGGACTTGGTAAGAATGTCTTCCACGAGTAATGAGTGTGTTGGGGTGGGACACTATGAATGTAGTGTGTGGACATACAAGGTGAGAATGTGGGTCTCGCGGGAGGCGTGCCCGAGATAGTCCCTGCAGTCGCGCCATGCTCTGTGCCCTCGGTGGCTCAGATGGATAGTGTGTTTGCCATGTAAGCAGGAGATGCTGGGTTCGAGTCACAGTCGAGGCACACATTTTCACCTGTCCCCGTTGATATACATCAACGCCCGTTAGCGGCTGAAAGTATTAATATAATTCTAATTTCACCTTAATTGAGCCCTTTAAAAATGTACATGCCCTTGCAGATAGGCAACGCTTTGCACATACCACTGATTCTGGATGGCCTACTGGCAGGCGCAACAGCTGCAGCATAGCCTTCCTAGGGCTCCTGTGAAGAGTTCTGTTCATACAGGTACATTATTTCGGTGCTCAACAAAGCTGATCGGGTGAGACTGAGGGTGTTGCCGAACGCATGCTCTTAGAGAAGTGATTCCGAACGTTACTGAAACTGTTACTCCGAGTGCAATCAGATACTAGGTAGTACGCCCCTTCCCCACCCTCCCACCCTCCTTATCAACACTAGTGCCCAACAAAACTTTGCAAAGCAAAAGAATTTTCTTGGAACATTTTTATTTTTGGGATAATGGAAGATAATTGATATTTAGTATTTCTAGATTCACTATTGAATGTGGTAAAATTTCGTGCCAATGTAACATCATTAAACCGCCTTATATCTCATTTGAACTTCTGAGCTTTGTCCTTTTTTCTTTTTTGCATGTGTCGACACCATGGCTGTTAGAAGCGTCCTGAGGCCGAGGATGACGTCACAGGGCTCCACGCTTTTGCACAACTACAGAGGAAGGCTGTAGGCATCTTTGAACTAAATTTCAAACTTATGCATCGTAATGAGATTCAGTTACGGAGTTGTGACAAAGTGATCCTTTAATTTTATTGCGCATTTGTATTTAAATGAAACTTTCTCGTGAATGAGTTTATCTAGTAGTGAAAGCCGTGCCTACCTACACCTACATGACTACTCTGCAATTCCACCTAAAATCCTGGCACAGGTTTCAGACTATTTCTTTATCGTTCCACTCTCGAACAGCTCGGGAGGAACTGAACACATACATGTTTGCGTGGGAGAGCAAGATTTGTCTTATTTTATTAGTGCTTCCTGAGATGAGCCTTCACGTGGAACAGAAAAACGTGGCGAGGGCTTTAATTAATTATGAAATGTATTTCCAGCTGCGCATATGGACAACCATTAGCTATATAATGGAATGAAGACAATGAAAATTTGTGCTGGGACTCGGACCCGAATTTCTCGCTTATCGCGAATGGTCGCTCTTCCATTTGCCTTTCCAAGCGCGCTTCAAGACCAGACCCAAACTTCCACATGTCGTCAACAATGTGTCCACAATCTGCACTCGAACATCCATTATGTACTTTCGGATACATGGGAGATATTTTAATTGGAAGTCGCTTGCACGGTGTCGGCTAACAAATGCGATATTGCAGTCTCTGAGTTGTTCAGAAGTGAGATGCAATCCATTACATTGCTTTGTGCTTTTGAACAACACAGGGGCTGTAATATCGTGTATAACTAGTTACGGTTCAGGTAATTTGCACGAAATAATTATAAATTACACTACTGGCCACCAAAATTGCTACACCAAGAAGAAATGCAGATGATAAACGGGTATTCATTGGACAAATATATTATACTAGAACTGACATGTGATTACGTTTTCACGCAATTTGGGTGCATAGATCCTGAGAAATCAGTACCCAGAACAACCACCTCTGGCCGTAATAACGGCCTTGATACGCCTGGCATTGAGTCAAACAGAGCTTGGATGGCTTAAACAGGTACAGCTGCCCAAGCAGCTTCAACACTATACCACAGTTCATCAAGATTAGTGACTGGCGTATTGTGACGAGCCAGTTGCTAGGCCACCACTGACCAGACGTTTTCAATTGGTGAGAGATCTGGAGAATGTGCTGGCCAGGGCAGCAGTCGAACATTTTCTGTATCCAGAAAGGCCCGTACAGGACCTGCAACACGCGGTCGTGCACTATCCTGCTGAAATGTAGAGTTTCGCAGGGAGCGAATGAAGGGTAGACCCACAGGTCGTAACACATCTGAAATGTAACGTCCACTGTTCAAAGTGCCGACAATGCGAACAAGAGGTGACCGAGACGTGTAACCAATGGCACCCCATACCATCACGCCGGGTGATACGCCAGTATGGCGATGACGAATACACGCTTCCAATGTGCGTTCACCGCGATGTCGCCAAACACGGATGCGACCATCATGACGCTGTAAACAGAACCTGGTTTGATCCGAAAAAATGACGTTTTGCCATTCGTGCACCCAGGTTCATCGTTGAGTACACCATCGCAGGCGCTCCTGTCTGTGATGCAGCGTCAAGGGTAACGGCAGCCATGGTCTACGAGCTGATTGTCCATGCTGCTGCAAACGTCGTCGAACTGTTCGTGCAGATGGTTGTTGTCTTGCAAACGTCCCCATCTGTTGACTCAGGGATCGAGACGTGGCTGCACGATCCGTTACAGCCACGCGGATAAGATGCCTGTCATCTTGACTGCTAGTGATTCGAGGCCGTTGGGATCCAGTATGGCACTCCGTATTACTCTCTTCAACCCACCGATTCCATATTCTGCTAACAGTCTTTGGATTTCGACCAACGCGAGCAGCAATGTCGCGACACGATAAACCGCAATCGCGATAGGCTACAATCCGACCTTTATCAAAGTCGGAAACGTGATGGTACGCATTTCTCCTCCTTACTCAAGGCATCATAACAACGTTTCACCAGGCAACGCCGGTCAACTGCTGTTTATGTATGAGAAATCGGTTGGAAACTTTCCTCATGTCAGCACGTTGTAGGTGTCTCCACCGGCGCCAAACTTGTGTGAATGCTCTGAAAAGCTAATCATTTGCATATCACAGCATCTTCTTCCTGTCGGTTAAATTTCGCGTCTGTAGCACGTCATCTTCGTGGTGTAGCAATTTTAATGGCCAGTAGTGTAAATACAGAAACCTTTCTCGTACATCATTCTATCTATTAGTCAAAATCGTATCAAAATCCCTACAGTAGTTCCTGAGATAAGTCTGAACAAACAGACATTGAAAACGCACTACAGACCCCAGCCTCCAACATCAATACCTTCTCTGGTTTCGGTTGTTGCGGAACAGTGAGATGTCGTTCCTCCGCATACATTCAGTCACCTCACTGAAAGTGTCCCCAGCAATGTCCCAGGCATCATAAACGCGGCGAGTGGACACACAACATACTGGTCTCCACTACTAGGTGTTCGGAGCCTTTTGGTCTGATAGTGTATAGTGTCACTGCAGTCAGATTTAGTTTAGTTTTTTCGAAGAACTTGGGCGTCAGAAATTCCATTTCCATTACATTTAGTTTCTTTCTCAGGTTAAGGAACAGCCAGTTTTGAGGTCTGTACGCAATTTTAAGCCCTTCTCCTAGCACGATTATTCTTTTGGGTAGTTTAAAATTTTCTGCGTAATTCTATGAATTCGTATTGATCGAATTGCCCTACACTGCAACCAAACAACAAGTTGTTTTAAAAGAATATGGCGGCTCTGTCACAGTTACAATGTTAATCACCTTAAAATCTGATCAGATAGGTCCGTATACTTCTCCCAGTGAACTATTTTAGTTTCCTGGTTCAATGTTTTGTAGCACATTTTAATTGTCCTGTATTTGTGGAGCCCCATAACGTGCTTTGATTGCCCTCAAACGTGCTAGTGAGCTCTTCATCTTACTCTTCGCCTCAGCATGGAAAGTTCTGGACTCCACGAGACTGTAACTGACTACATATCTTTTTCTTATGGATGTAAATATCCTGTGCTCTTTGTGTGTAAAGTTAAACGGCTTCAGCACGTTATCACGCAAAAGTAAAGAACGACCTTGCATATGACCATTTACCTCGTCTCTACACCGAAGTCACTTTCATTCAAAGAAGTGGCATTAACACGAGGAAAGCCAACTGGGAACAATTTCAAGAACGCATTTCTCCTCTTTACTCAAGGCATCATGACAACGTTTCACCAGGCAACGCCGGTCAACTGCTGTTTGTGTATGAGAAATTGGTTGGAAACATTCCTCGTGTCAGCACGTTGTAGGTGTCGCCACCGGCGCCAACCTTGTGTGAATGCTCTGAAAAGCTAATCATTTGCATATCACAGCATCTTCTTCCTGCCGGTTAAAATTCGCGTCTGTAGCACGTCATCTTCGTGGTGTAGCAATTTTAATGGCCAGTAGTGTAAAATCGAGCCCAATGCAAAGGCCAACGCCTTGGTGGATTTCTTTGCGAACCATTTCCGGCCAATAGACGATACGATGGCCCAAGAACATGTTAATCTGGTTCACGAAAGGCTGCCAAGATTCCTGGAAACAAACGTATATGAAGGAGACTTAGAACCAATTACAGCTGAAGAGAGCTGCTGCCAGCTTCACCGCCTAGCAGCAAGGAAGGCTGAAAGGACGGACCTCATCTCCAACGGCACTCTTCTTACCTGCCACAGCCAGCTCTTGACCACTTGGCGTTCCTTTTCGACGCCGTAATGAGGACTGACAAATTCCCTACAATATAGAAGCTTGTGGAGATCGTGGACATATCCAAGCCTGGGAAAAATTTGCGATCCCCGAAAAGCTCTCGACTGGTAAGCCTAATCTCTGGTATGTCCAAGGTGTTTGAGCGTGTCTTCCTACGACACCTGTTCGACTATGTGGAAATCGGCGATCTTTTTCAGCTGTCCAATTCGGATTCCGGAAAGGGCATTCTACCACACACCAAGTACTGCAATGGAGGCCTTCAACCACAACGAGTTCGTTGGAGCCCTGCTGCCTGGTGTCAACAGAGTTTTTTGCTCCATGTGGCATGAGGGACTCCTGTATAATCAGCTAACACACTGAGTGCCAACACCACACATGACACTACTGCTCAACTACTTGGAGGGACGTAAGAAGAATGCTGTTGGAGATGAGACCTGTCCTTCCAGCCTTCTTGTTGCCGACATCCGGTCGCCAGTGTACTGCCAGTGTACTTGGCCCGATACGTTGTATTAGCAGACATCACCAAGGATGTAGCTGGTTCAAAATGGTTCAAATGGCTCTAAACACTATGGGACTTAACATCTGAGATCATCAGTCCCCTAGACTTGTTGTTGTTGTTGTTGTGGTCTTCAGTCCTGAGACTGGTTTGATGCAGCTCTCCATGCTTCTCTACCCTGTGCAAGCTTCTTCATCTCCCAGTACTTAATGCAACCTACATCCTTCTGAATCTGCTTAGGTATTCATCTCTTGGTCTCCCTCTATGATTTTTACCCTCCACGCTGCCCTCCAATGCTAAATTTGTGATCCCTTGATGCCTCAGAACATGTCCTGCCAACTGGCCCCTTCTTCTTGTCAAGTTGTGCCACAAACTCCTCTTCTCCCCAATTCTATTCAATACCTCCTCATTAGCTATGTGATCCACCCATCTAATCTTCAGCATTCTTCTGTAGCACCACATTTCGAAAGCTTCTATTCTCTTCTTGTCCAAACTGTTTACCGTCCATGTTTCACTTCCATACATGGCTACACTCCATACAAATACTTTCAGAAACGACTTCCTGACACTTAAATCTATAATCGATGTTAACAAATTTTTCTTTTTCGGAAACGCTTTCCTTGCCATTGCCAGTCTACATTTTATATCCTCTCTACTTCGACCATCGTCAGTTATTTTGCTCCCCAAATAGCAAAACTCCTTTACTATTTTAAGTGTCTCATTTCCTAATCTAATTCCCTCAGAATCACTTGACTTAATTCGATTACATTCCATTATCCTCGTTTTGCTTTTGTTGATGTTGATCTTATATCCTCCTTTCAAGACACTATCCATTCCGTTCAACTGCTCTTCTAAGTCCTTTGCTGTCTCTGACAGAATTACAATGTCATCGGCGAACCTCAAAGTTTGTATTTCTTCTCCATGGATTTTAATACCTACTCCGAATTTTTCTTTTGTTTCCTTCACTACTTGCTCAATATACAGATTGAATAATATCGGGGAGAGGCTGCAACCCTGTCTCAATCCCTTCCCAACAACTGCTCCCCTTTCATGTTCCTCGACTCTTATAACTGCCATCTGGTTTCTGTGCAAATTGTAAATAGCCTTTCGCTACCTGTATTTTACGCCTGCCACCCTCAGAATTTGAAAGAGAGTATTCCAGTCAACATTGTCGAAAGCTTTGTCTAAGTCTACAAATGCTAGGAACGTAGGTTTGCCTTTCCTTAAT
Source organism: Schistocerca piceifrons (assembly GCF_021461385.2). Lineage (NCBI taxonomy): Eukaryota > Metazoa > Arthropoda > Insecta > Orthoptera > Acrididae > Schistocerca > Schistocerca piceifrons. The sequence goes on from NC_060145.1 coordinate 268,858,635, forward strand.
CTAGCTTCTAAGATAAGTCGTAGGGTCAGTATTGCATCATGTGTTCCAATATATCTGCGGAATCCAAACTGATCTTCCCCGAGGTCGGCTTCTACCAGTTTTTCCATTCGTCTGTAAAGAATTCGTGTTAGTATTTTGCATCCGTGACTTATTAAACTGATTGTTCGGTAATTTTCACATCTGTCGGCACCTGATTTCTTTGGTATTGGAATTATTATATTCTTCTTGAAGCCTGAGGGTATTTCGCCTGTCTCATACATCTTGCTCACCATATGGTAGAGTTTTATCATGACTGGCTCTCCCAAGGCCGTCAGTAGTTCTAATGGAATGTGGTCTATTCCCGGGGCCTTGTTTAGACTCAGGTCTTTCAGTGCTCTGTCAAACTCTTCACGCGTATCGTATCTCCCATTCCATCTTCATCTACATCCTCTTCCATTTCCATAATATTGTTCTCAAGTACATCGTCCTTGCATAGACCCTCTATATACTCCTTCCATCTTTATGCTTTCCCTTCTTTGCTTAGAACTGGGCTTCCATCTGAGCTCTTGATATTCATACAAGTGGTTCTCTTTTCTCCAAAGGTCTCTTGAATTTTCCTGTAGGCAGTATCTATCTTACCCCTAGTGAGATAAGCCTCTACATCTTTACATTTGTCCTCTAGCCATCCCTCCTTAGCCATTTTGCACTTCCTGTCAATCTCATTTTTGAGACGTTTGTATTCCTTTTTGCCTACTTCATTTACTGCATTTTTATATTTTCTCCTTTCATCAATTAAGTTTCAATATTTCTTGTCGTACCCAAGGATTTCTACTAGCCCTCGTCTTTTTACCTACTTGATCCTCTGCTGCCTTCACTACATCTCTCAAAGCTACCCATTCTTCTCTTCTACTGTATTTCTTTCTCCCATGCCTGTCAATTGTTCCCTTATGCTCTCCCTGAAACTCTGTACAACCTCTGGTTCTTTCAGTTTATCCAGGTCCCACCTCCTTAAATTCCCACCTTTTTGCAGTTTCTTCAGTTTTAATCTACAGTTCATAAGCAATAGATTGTGGTCAGAGTCCACATCTGCCCCTGGAAATGTCTTACAGTTCAAAACCTGGTTCCTAAATCTCTGTCTTACCATTATATAATCTATCTGAAACCTGTCAGTATCTCCAGGCTTCTTCCATGTATACAACCTTCTTTTATGATTCTTAAACCAAGTGTTAGCTATGATTAAGTTGTGCTCTGTGCAAAATTGTACCAGGCGGCTTCTTCTTTAATTTCTTAGCCCCAATCCATATTGACCTACTACGTTTCCTTCTCTCCCTTTTCCTACTACATACACTGCGCGAAAGAGCTATGAAGATAAGATTCGAGAAATTGGGGCTCATAAGGAGGCACATAGACGTTTTTCCCTGGCTCTGTTTGCAATAAGAACAGAAAAGGCTATGACTAGTAGTGGTAGCCGCGCGGTCTGAGGCGTCTTGTCACGGTCTGTGCGGCTCCTCCCATCGAAGGTTCGAGCCCTCCCTCGGGCATGGGTGTGTGCGTTGTCCATAGCGTAAGTTAGTTATATTAAGTAGTGTGTAAGCTTAGGGACCGATGACCTAAGCAGTTTGGTCCCATTAGATCTTACCGCACTTTCTTTTTTTTACTAGCAGTGGTACAGATACCCTCCGTCACGCCCAGTGCGGTTGCTTGCGCAGTATCTTTGTAGACGTAGATGTAGATGTAGCCCCACAGAAGGGAAGGAATGCAATCGGTGGCTGATTTCGAGAGTGTTCAACTGTATAAAGCTATGATCGAGAACACAACGCAACTCAGATCGCCTGGCAACGCGGGCGCCGAGCCATTGACAACTGGTTGGCAACGTGTTGCGAGCGATTGACTGGTGAGTCACTCTGCCGTGACGCCTTCTGCGGAGTCCTATTTAACTACAAAGGCAATGATTAGCTATCTGTTACCATCTCACGTCGCCAACGAGTTGCATTTGACTCCCTCCGTTTGCAGGGGGGCTTGGTGCCTCATACGACCCCTGATCGAGTATGCAGCAGTTGCTTGTGGCAATATTTCCGTCATACACATACGGCAGTTGCAACGAATTCTGAGCAGTGTTCTGCCACTGGCTCTCCACCTTTCTCAGGACTATCCATCGCGAGAATTGCACCTACTGGCAGTGCACTGCGAATCAAAGACCGATATCGAGAAACTGCATGGAAGTTCTACTCGCAGACAGACTGCTAGCTCTGCAAATGTACAGGTCAAAAACCTGGATAACAAATGCAAGTACTGTCGCCACACTGCCTTTGGGACTAATATGGTGCGATACTTAAAAATCAATAAATAAAATAAATTAGAACAAAACTGTTACTTAGATGGCAGTAATAGGTTTCACCAAATTTGCTACGAATAATGGCAGCCATACGCAACGACCAGACATAAAACCACGCCAGCAAATTAAAATACAAAGTGTTAAAGCTTCATCTTAAACTGGCAGTTAAGAGTTTCGGGTACTGAAGCTAGCGTCGATCGTCATCTCCGTCTTAATCAGTAGAGCACCAGTAACAGCAGAACGGGTCGGTCAATAGAGCTCAGTGACTTCGAATGTGGATTAGTAATTGGATGTCAGTGGAGTAGCAAATTCACTAGAGACATCTCAGCCCTTCTAAAGCTTCCCAAATCGACTATTGGTGATGTATTGTGACGTGTAAACGCAAAGGAACTACTAAAGTTAGATCAAGACCAGATAGACCTCATGTTCTGATGACAGGGACCGTCGAGCATTGAAGAAGGTGGTCGTAAAAAAACGCATGAAATCAGAGGAATGAGTCACTCGTGAGTTCCAAGCCCCTACCAGCAGTCCAGATAGTGCAATAATCGTACATAGGGACTTAAAACAATTGGATACGTTGGTAGAGCAGCTCCTCATAACTCACACATTTCTGTTGTCAATGCTGAGCGACGATTGAGGTGTGTAAAGAGTGACACCATTGGGTAGTGAGTGATTAGAAACCAGTAATCTGGAGTGCTGAATTACACTGCATCTTGTGGGAACCCGATGGAAGGGTTTGGGTTTGGTGAATGCCTGGAGATCGTTACCTGCAACACGTGTATAGGCGACAATGAAGTACAGAGGATCGTTCAAATGGCTCTATGGGACTTAACCATCTGAGGTCATCAGTCCCCCAGACTTAGAACTACTTAAACCTAACTAACCTAAGTGCATCACACACATCCATGGCCGAGGCAGGATACGAACCTGCGAGCGCAGCAGCAGCGCGGTTCCGTACTGAAGCGCCTAGAACCACTCGGCCACAGGGCCCGCAAGTACAGAGGAAGTGGTGTTCCGATAGAGAAGTGTTTTACGTGGTTAGGATGTGCACCCTTTCTCGCTCAAGGAAACGTTAAATGCGGAAGGTTATGAACATACTTTACAGCATTAAGGACTGCGTACAGTAGTGCCTACAACACAGGAACATTTCGGATATTACGATTGTTTGTTTCAGCATGACACGTCTGTGACGCAATGGTTTGTGGACAACGTTCCTGAAATGAATTGGCCTGACCTGAGTCCTGACCTCAACCCAATGGAATACTTGTGGGTTGAGTTAGAAGGTCGACTCGCACCATACCTCAGCGTCCGGCATCACTACCTTCTCTGGTTTCGGCTGCTGAGGAAGAATGGGCTGCTATTCCAACAGAGACATTCAGACAGTTCGTTGAAAGTGGCTCCAGCAGAGTTCAAGCCGTCATAAAACGAAGGGTGGACACTCCCTCTATTAATGTTTGTTAAAAGGTGGCCGGGGTACTTTTGGTCCGACAGTGTCTTCAGAAACGCGACAATTTTAATGTGATCAGATTTATAGGTTGTTAACATATTAGGTGTAGTTGTGATGAAATGTTATCTTAAATGGTTAAAATACAACCACGACTTAGAATCTAACTAGTTATGTATAAAATTAAACAATAACAAAGATTCTCCGTGTAGGCTACCTCTCCGTCCCGGACAACATGTGGTGTGCTGCACCCTGTAATCTTCCCTTATTGCTCAATGAATACGGTTTTATGCTGTGTCCAGGCGTGCAGTCGATGTTCAGGATGAAATATGAAGTTTACTAAGCGAAAAGGAAGTATAATATACTCTGAAGAGCCAAAGAAACTGGTACACCTGCTTAATATCATGTAGGACCCCTGTAAGCACGCAGAGGTGCAGCAACATGATGTGGCATGGACTCGACTAATGTCCGAAATAGTCCTGGAGGGAATTGACACCATGAATCCTGCAGGAGTGTCCGTAAATCCGTAAGAGGGCGGGGAGTGGAGGTCTCTTCTGAACAGCACGTTGCAAGACAGCCCAGATATGCTCAATAATGTTCACGTCTAGGGAGTTTGGTGGCCAGCGAAAGTGTTTTAACTCAGAAGAGTGTTCCTGGAGCCACTCTGTAGCAATTCTGGACGTGTGGGATGTCATATTTTCCTGCTGTAATTGCTCAAGTCCTTCGGAATGCAGAGTGGACATGAATGGATGCAGGTGATCAAAAAGGATGCTTACGTACGTGTCACCTGTCAGAGTCGTATCTAGATGTATCAGGTGTCCTATATCACTCCAACTGGACACCTCCCACACCATTACAGAGCCTCCACCATCTTGAACAGTCCCCTGCTGACATTCAGGGTCCATGCACTCATGAGGTTGTCTCCGTACCTGTACACGTCCATCCCCTCGATACAATTTGACACGAGACTCGTTCGACCAGGCAACATGTTTCCAGTCATCAACAGTCCAATGTCAGTGCTGACGGGTCCAGGCGAGGTGTAAAGCTTTGTGTCGTGCAGTCATCAAGAGTACACGGGTGGGCCTTCGGCTCAAAAAGCCAATATCGATTATGTTTCGCCGAATGGTTCCCACGCTGACACTTGTTGATGGCCAAGCATTGAAATCTGCAGCAATTTGCGGAAGGGTACACTTCTATCGCGTTGAACGATTCGCTTCAGTCGTCGTTAGTCCCGTTCTGGCAGAATCTTTTTCTGGCCGCAGGGTAGTGGGAGATTTGATATTTTACCGGATTGACGATATTCACGGTACACTCGTGAAATGGTCGTACGGGAGAATTCCAACTACATCGCTATCTCGGAGATGCTGTGTTCCATCGCTCGTGCACCGACTATAACACCACGTTCAAACTCTCTTCATAACCTGCCATTGTAGCAGCAGTAACCGATCTAACAAGTGTGCCAGACACTTGTCGTCTTATATAGGCGTTGCCGACCGCAGCGTCGTATTCTGCCTGTTTACATATATCTGTATTTGAATACGCATGCCTATATCAGTTTCTGTGGCACTTGTAATCTTAACGTCACACACACCACTATTAAAATTTCTCTGTTTCTTAACAGTTCCGAAAACTTCGCGTAAAATATACAGAAGAAAAACTTTTTACTTATCTTCATTTTCTCTTATTGTTGTTGGCTGCAGTTATTGAGTGTAGGGGTACATTTTTGCAGCTGAAATTTTGATTTAACGTTGTGGTTTCCTGATGACTAAATAACTGAAGAAGATTTGTCTGTATATTTCTTGAATTTTATTCTTTGTCACATTTTTTCAGTATCACACCATCTGTACAATCCACCTTATATTCCAAATTACATAGTTAGTGTCGATCATAAAAAAATACGTCTGTCTCCATCAGAGGCATACCCACTACTCCTAACTTTCGGCAGAACTCATAATATCCCAAAAGGTTTACAGAGCAAAAGAGTTTACAAACTTTTTTTACAAAAGAAGAGTCATCACCAAGTTATATCATTATTTTATAAATGAATCCAGAAATAAATTTAATAATCAGCGTTAGACTGTGCAATTAATAGTATGAATTTTAAATATGCCAGATATTTCGTAATTTCAAATATTTTTAAAAGAAGAATAATTTTAACTGTACATAGAGAGTGTAACACATTAATTTCCTTTTATACATTTTAATCCGAATGTAATACACCGTATACAAAATCATATGAAATTTTTTTAGTTAAACAACTGAGATAATGTATAACATATACAAGAATCGATAGTATCAATGGTATCCGTTATTTATATAAAAAGGTAATATTAGAGGAGGGTGTCCCATTACACACTTCAGTCTTTTCCCGCGTTCACGAATGCTGATTGTTGTCGGCTGACACCCCCAAGTAGTTACTGCTTCCTGCATAGTGAAACATGAAGTGACTTGCTACTGTTAGTTACAAAATGTTAGTTTTGCCACAGAACTACGCTTTACATCTGGTGCAGATTAACGACAGCTTCTTATTGATACTAATTCTCGACACAACAGTTCAACGATATAGCCTGTATCCAAAGGTAGTAAAATGCAGAGATGTGCATTGGTTCATATGAAACATTGATTTACATTTTAAGTTTCTGTATGCTCGTTGAACTATTTGAATGGGCATCAATTAATTTAATAAACTGAAATATAATTTTTTAGAATTAACAATTTGAATGGGCATAAATTAATTTAATAAAATGAAATATACTTTTTTAGTATTTAACGATTTAACAATGAGATAAAAAGAAATTTTAAAATCAGTTAGTATGTGGCAGAAACTCACGCACAAACGTTATGTACACGTCTATTACTTCAAATGGAATCTTTAACGATATGTCTGAGTTCACGCTACAAAAATGAGAAAATGAATAGATCGATACCGCTTCGCGATAGCGAATGCAGAGATCGATAAAAGACAGAACAAAATCCTGTTCCTCTAAAAACTTTACACCTTTGGCTGCTAACTCCTTCACCGACCCAAGGAAGTCCGCGCGTGTGTCGGACGCGGTACGGCTGGCTCGTGTCTTTGGCTGGGACCTGACAGCGACCTCCCGTGCAGCCTGATCAAGGGCAGCCTCTGTTGTCTAGCCGATGTTGTGGGCCGTTCGGCGATCAACCGCGATAGGGACTCCGCCAATAGGCGGCGTCCAGCCAGGGATTTCCTCTGACGCTTCTGGCGAAGCGCCACGGGGTGCTCTGGCGGAAAGGTGTGGGCGGTGGGGCACACGCTGGCACTTCGACAGCAGTCAGCTGCTCCCGTCGTGTCAGCCTCACATTCGGGAACGGACCGAGAGCCGAGGTACCCGATACCTGTGTATGCATTTGTATCTACACTCAGGCTCTACATTACCTTGTGTCACTACCGTTCTTCAGTTTTCCTGAGCTCTACAACTCGTTCATATGTGGAGGAATGTTCACTCAGTTATTCAAACAATCAATTGGGAAAACACGAAGAACTTTATGCGAAGGCAGAAGTGTGTGTGTGTGTGTGTGTGTGTGTGTGACAGAGAGAGAGAGAGAGAGAGAGAGAGAGAGAGAGAGAGAGAGAGAGATGGAGGGAGAGAGTGAGAAAGAGAGAAAGAGAGAGAGAGAGAGAGAGAGAGAGAGAGAGAGAGAGTAGTGTAGGAAGTGACAACTGAAGCAATAGGAATAATCATTACACAAGTTTTTTTAAGGTTATTGGTTAATGTGATTACAATGCCTGACAAAGGGGAGGAGGAAACGAAATGAAACTCCACAGCATGAAAGGGTATATGATGCTATTTCAGTGATTACAGTATCGAATCAGATCTACAGAGAACTTAAGAGTATCAGCCCACTTATCAGCAGGACGTTGCACAGCCTCTGGCCGTGATGCGCACACTGATTCGGTTGGGAAGAGTGTTATAAAGCCGTTGTAACCTCTTCTGAAGTAAGAAGGTCCACAACTGCTATAGTGAATCCTTAATACGCTCGATTTCGGCGCTGGAAGAGAGTTTAGTTCTAGCTTACGAGTGTCCAACCTTCTAGCTTACCTGGGGCGCACTGGAAGAAGACGAGTACTTCTGAGCCACACATAACACAGTGATTTGGAAAAGAGCTCCCAAGTTTTAATGTGTCCTAGAATCTGTACCAAGTGACATACACTATTCTAGTTTGTGGTGTCTGATTCATCAACTCCAAGTTTTGCAGTTGCAGGTCTGCTTGACCTTGAGACGGCACCAGTGCTGTTTTTTTTTTCCTCTGTTCCCTCAGTTCAGTCCAGGCGAGCGTACAGTGCAGAGAAACTCAGCAACGATGTGTACTCCACAACAGAAAGTGCAGTGTGTTATTTGGCTTGTGAAAACTTATCCCTTGTACGCTCCCTGTGAGACCCACATTCCCAACATGTCCACACCACTAAATTCGTAGTGCGCCTAATAGATGTTGCCCATCACACTCATTACTCTTGGCAGATTAATCTACCATGTCCCGTATGAGTTGAGGCACAGCGTGTGCGTTCACACAAGAAGGTCAATGGCTGCGCAGCCATATTTTAACTACATATGAAGGTATTATCTGTTCCCAAAAGGATAGATATATTGATGACCGTGCAGCTTCTCTAGAATGAAATGATAATTAAGTCGACACCCTAGCTGCAATTATCATTTCATTCTAGAGAAGCTGCACGGTCATCAATGGTATCTGTCCTTTCGGGAAACATCTATTAGGCGCACTACGAATGTAGTGGTGTGGACATTTTGGGAATGTGAGTCTTACTGAAAGTGTACAAGGGATAAGTCCCTGCAGGCGCACTATCCTCTGTGCCCTTGGTGGCTCAGAGGGATAGAGCGTCTGCCAGATAAGCAGGAGATCCCGGGTTCGAGTCCTGGTCGGGGGGACACATTTTCAGCATGTCCCCAATGAAGTATATCAACCTCTGTTTGCAGCTAGGGTGTCGATTTAATTATCATTTCATTCTAGAGAAGCTGCACGGTCATCTTTCGGGAACAGATACTACCTTCATATATACCCTGTATTTCTGATTGAAAATATTCAGTTTATCATAACTTTACACAAACGAAATTTTATGGTTTTTTTTCAGCTATCGTGTTAGAGATGCTCACCTCTTGGGCCGCTATTACATTACTTTGGGCTGCGGGATGCGCCTGTTCTATCTGATTCTACACATGTTCTATCGGGGACAGATCTGGGACTCTTGCTCGCCATGGGAGACATCAATATCATTTAGACATTTCATAGAGACAAGCGTCGCTTTTGGACGAGCATTATCGTCTTGAAAAAAGGCATCACAATAACGTATAAAGTCTTAGAATGTCTGTGGCGTACAGTTATGCCGTCAGAGCTCCCCCAATCATTACCAGCCGTGTCCTGAATTTATAGCCAATTGCTTATCACCAATGACGCCATGACTAACACTTTTGTGCCACTCCAAACCATTGGAGCAATGGGAGTTCTTCCTAGGCTGCCATCATATTTGCCGACGGTCATCTGGGGTAGTGTGGAATCGCAATTCATCGCTGAACGCAGTGCGTTATCATTCATCAGCAGCCCTCGCTTCCTGCAACACTTCAAATGGAGCCGTTTGTGTTGTGCCAACTGTAGGCTGCACATGGAATGGTAATTCTCTAGTCATCCAGCTGCTTGTCTGCGACTAATGGTGCAGTATGACACAGAACTGTTGTAGGAAGAACGTTATTTGTTCCCGGACGACAGGTGTAGGTGTGAAGGAATTATTTTTTGCTTGGTACACAATACGACAGTCTTCCCTTGGGTGGTCAGAGGTGGTCAACCGGAACCTTGACGATGAGTGTGCCTGCCCTTGCTGTTCGCCAGCCGGATTGGCCGAGCGGTTCTAGGCGCTACAGTCTGAAACCGTGCGACCGCTATGGTCGCAGGTTCGAATCCTGCCTCGGGCATGGATGTGTGTGATGTCCTTAGGTTAGTTAGGTTTAAGTAGTTCTAAGTTCTAGGGGACTGATAACCTCAGAAGTTTAGTCGCATAGTGCTCAGAGCCATTTGAACCATTTTGAACCTTGCTGCTCATCATCGGGTCACCATCACATCCAAATGCCCCACAATGCTGTCTCACTCCAGCAAACGGTACTTTCCTGTATTTCATATTGGTTACTCAACATCTGACGCTGTTCGTGTTTCTTATACAGGGTGTTCAAAAACAGTGTCGAATACTTTGAGAGGTGGTAGACTCATCGAAACAAGAAAAATAAGCCCAGTAAACATGGGCCCAGAAATATATACTTTCCAAAATAAACGCATGTTCATAGGAATGGCTGCGTGACACTTGGTTGTGAATATTATCAGAGGTGTTGCAGTGGCGCTCCATCAATTGCGTCGGCAGGGTATTATGCTGTCTTACTCACAGTACTCTACCTACCATTAGGTGGTCTGCAGTCAGTTGAGTGGTTCAAGTAGTGTTGTAGTCTACTTTAGTTTTCGTGTTTTATTGTACAGCACTGTCAATCCCAGATACATATCATGGTGTTTCACCTTCGACCAAATGCGTATTCACTTAAGTGTTTACTGTTTTGCACTGTTTGTATGTACAAATGGTGTAGCACATTTACATTTTCTCTCTTCCACCACTTGTTGGCAGTAAAAGCCTACTACTCGTCAAGTGAAATGGCGGATGTGATATCCTGCTATGGTTCAGCAAATTGATGTAACCTGCGAGCCTTTGTCCTGTACACTGAAAATTACCCACAGCGCAGAGTCCCTCTGATAAGCTGTTCAGCAGACTTTTCCAGCGTCTGAGGAACATAGCTATCTTGGCACCTCAGAAGACTGACAGTGAAAGGCCCCACACTGTCCGCATGCCTGACATGGAGATGGATGTGCTATGGTCGGTAGAAGAAACCCCTGGGCCCAGTGTGCGACGATTACCACCAGCAGAAGGCGTGTGTCACCCTCTTATCTGGGGGTGGTAGTTCATGAACAACTGCTGTACGCATATCATCTACAGTGCGTTCAGGCCCTAAGGCCACAGGATCATCATGGCAGACGGCGATGCAGTCAAAGGCTGTTGCAGAAGTGTGCTGCAGATCTACTGTCCGCATTCAAGATTTTATTGACCAATCAGGCGGGGTTCGTAAGATATGGTATTGTGAATTTCCATAACCAGCCTTTATGTGCAGATGTAAATCCCCAAGCCAGGAAAGAGTGCAACACCAATTCTCAATCAACGTATGGGCAGGCGTACTTGGCGATAGATTAATAGGACCATATGTAACTGCCACGAAGGTTAACTGGGGCGCATTATCTGGACATTCTCATTAATGTTTTGCCTACCTTGCTGGAGTTGTTTCTTGCAGCAACGAATACAAATGCGTGATGGCGCACTAGCATCTCGTCACGGCTCACACGTTGGCCTGCTCGTTCCTCAGACCTCAATCCCGTAGACGTTTGGTCTACGCCACATCAATGAATGATGTACAGACACTACATGGTCGCGTCTTCAAGGTGTGCCAGCAGGTACAGCAACAACCGGGTATACTTCAAAGGTCGCGTCATTCCTTATGCCGCAGGGCAGAGAGGTGCATTGTCATGAATTGACGCCACGTTGAACACCGCCTGTAAACACCTGTTTATCGCAAAAAGTATGCATTTCCAGACCCATGTTTATTGGACTTATCTCAAAAAGTATACATTTCCGGACCCATGTTTATTGGACTTAATTTTCTTGTTTCGATGAGTATTACCATCTTTCAAAGTATTCGATACTTGTTTTTGAACACCGTATATACCCTACCAGGCCTGGTAACAATATCAGCCGGCCGCTGTGAGCAAGCGGTTCTAGGCGCTTCAGTCTGGAACCGCGCGACCACTACGGTCACAGGTTCGAATCCTGCCTCGGGCATGGATGTGTGTGATGTCCTTAGGTTAGTTAGATTTAAGTAGTTCTAAGTTCTAGGGGACTGATGACCTCAGATGTTAAGTCGCATAGTGCTCAAAGCCATTTGAACCATTTTTGAACAATATCAAACACAAACAACACTAATGACGCCTGGTGTCAGTTCTACCAATCATAGAGATTGGCAACATTACATACCCGTCGATGGAGTGTACGCGTACAAGGCTACCCTGAGATTGTACATTGTCTTCTGGTTGCTTCATTTTTCTTTTCACTCTGTGTATACATACAAAAACTAAATTGTACACAAGGTGCGATGTCTTTTTCCACTTAACTTATCGGTAACAACATCGCAGTGGTTGTAAATACAGTAAATTTGTGATTGTTCACTGCGTGTTATCCATGTCAAATATCGTTATGTAAATGATTTCTGGACGAATAAACTAACGAACTCACACCTTAGAGTGTCATGTACGGTAGGGACATAGTAAGAACGATTGCTTAGTTACTTGACAAAGACAGGTGCGGACCCGGCCGTTGCTAATTTTGGACACATGAATAGGTAGGATCGCGTTTATAGCAAGTGGTGGTCGCTGATGTCTAGTGATCTAAGCGCAGACGACATACACCTAAGTAGCGTAAGTTTCCATATTTTTAAAGAAGAATTTCATTTTCTCTTTGAAGGGTTACAGTTTTTCTAAATAGAGTTTTAGCATTTCGAAGAAGACTTGTAATAAATGGAAGAAGTTTTATTAATTTCTGACAGAGGAGCAGTTAAGTTTCTGGAAGACGAGTTTCTCTGTGTTTCTGAAAATAGGTTCTCCGTTTTTCGAGGAAGAGATTGTTTAGTTTCCGTGAAACTTTGCTAGTTTTCAAGAAGTCTCTTTTTAGGTTTCAGGAAGAGATTTGTTTCCCAGTTTTTGTTATCTTCAGTTTCATGACTTTCTTCCCTATTTCCATGTCAGTTATGTGGTACCAATAGAGCTCTTTTATCGAAGAAAGCTCTGCTCACCTGTGCTAATCTACTTATCTGCGACAGGAATGCTCTGTTACGTCAACTGCTAAACAGAACTATTTCATTTACTCCACTACTGTGTCAGTTATAATGTGCGTTTCTGTTAACAGGTCTGCCAAGTTCATCTTTTGGATTCGCAGTTCTAGTATTTTTTCTGTGTTTGCAGTTAAAATTATAGGATATAGGTTCCGCCTCTTATATAAAATATTGTTTTATCTTGTTACCCAGACATGTTTCGACACCTCTGTGCCATCAGCAGTGGTTTACGTTTATACAGCATCAGTAAAAAGTGAACATATTTTAGGTTGTAACTGATATAACAAAATGAGGCCTCAAGACAGTTATTGTTCGTTTTTGTCCTTACTCGATTTTACGTTATATGGTTTCGCACGACCATCTGTATGGTGTTCTGCACTGATAGCTTGCATTTGCAAACCAAACGATGTAAATGTGAGTTTGATCAGCAACTTAACACGTACCTTGATCTTTGAAAATGTGATTTTAGTGTGCAGAAGATTTTGTGTATATATTTGTTATTACTCACCTTTCATTGCGACTGATCGTTCTTCTCTCTCGTTCTGATGGCACTGCACACAAATATTAAGTGTAGGGTACTTTTTCTGCTAGGTCCATTAATGTTTTAAACAATGTCCCTTTACAGAGTGTAGTGTACTCATTTAAAACTTCTTTGCCTTCTGCTATTACCTTCTGAATGTGGACTTTTTCTTCTATTGTTTGTTTGTGGTACAGACTGTGGCTGGATTTCAGTACTTTTAAATCTGTTGCTATTGTTGTTGGATGGTGGTTTTGTGCTGTTAGGTGGTCAGCAAATGTGCTAATGGCACTGTTACTTATTAGGGCTCTGAGGTGTTTTGAGTATATTGTTTTAAAGTCCCTACATGTTTGTCCTGTATATACTGATTGGCAAATGTTGCATGTGAATTCACATATTCCTCATATGTTTAATTTATCTGAGGGTACCTCCTGTGTTCTCAGTTTTTTTTCTGTATTGTGTTGTCTGTTCTGTATCCTATTTGAAGTCCCTGTTTCTTCACTATATTGCCCATTCTGTGGACAATTTTGATATTATGGGTAAGTATGTGCCATTTTGTTTAGTGTGTATATGTGTTCTTGCACTGTGGTGTATTGTATGTGATTATTGTTTGTGTGTTTTGTTGTTCTGTGTTGTGTAAGGTTTTGTGTGTGTGTGTGTGTGCGTGTGTGTGTGTGTGTGTGTGTGTGTGTGTGTGTACGTTCTTTTTCTGTTTACAGATCTGTTGGTTTAATTTCTCTACCATATGGGACTTGTAACCATTTTCCTCCGCTATTTATTTTATTGTGTTTAGCTCATGTGCGTAATTCTGTTTGCTTACAGGTGTTCTGTTCAATCAGTGGAGCATGAATATGAAGCTTGCTTGTTTGTATGCCATATGGTGGTTCGGCAGATTGTGAATGGCGGTGCTCGTTGTTGTTGGTTTCCTCAATATCATTAAGTCACAGGTGTTGATTGTTTTTGTACGTTGAGATCTAGAAAATTTAGTGTGTTGTCTGTTTCTGTTTCTATTGTGAATTTTTATGTGTAAGTTGTTTATTTCATTGTGCAGCTGTTCTATGTATGTGTGTGGTTCATCAAGCTGGCATATTATGTCACCGACATAACAGTACCAGCGTATAACTTTGTATGTTTTTGGTTTTATTACGTGTGTGAAGATTTGTTCTTTAAGTTGATCAGGAGTATCCTGCCGAAGAGGCCAGTAAGTGGTGATCCCACTGGCAATCCTTCATGTTGGGAATAAAATTCTTTGATGAACATAAAGTAATTTTGTGCTGTTACAGGCTCGAGTATGGTTGATCTTTCATTAATGTGTGAGTCTGGTGTGTTTCCTTGTTGTTTTAGTCTTTGTATTATGATGATGTTTGTTTTATTTGTTGGAACCAAGTGTAGATTGATACGAAATCAAATGATATGAGGTTTGCTGTGTCTGGTATGTATATGTTCTTGATTCTACTAGCTCCACTGAGTTTTCTAGGTTCCTGTTGTTTTGAAAAGTGTATTTTTTCTGTAGTAATGTGTGTGTAGGTTGGGCTGGGTGGTATTATGGAGCATTTCTGAAGTTGATGACTGATCTTAAAGGGGTAAGTTCTTCGTGCACCTTTGGTAGGAATTTTAGAGTGCGTGCTTTTAGACTTTTTGTGCCGTTCTTTTTATCTGGCCGTTTGAGAAGGTATTTTTCATGTTTTTCAGTGTTTGTTGGAAGTTTCACTGGTACCTTTCTCTTGGGTCAGTTTGATGATGTGCTTGTTCTTCAGAAACACTGATGTTTTATCTATGTATTTCTCATTCACAATCATAGTAGTATTCCCTTAGTCTGCCTTTGTTAATATAGTTTTCTTTTGTTTTAATTTTGTTTTAGTTTGCTTACTGGTTTCTTGTCGTTAGAGATTACGGTGGATTTGTGTGTTCTGATTATCTATGTTATTTCTGCAGCAACTAACTCTTTTGTTAAGTTTCCGTTAAATTTTGGCATACTCAGTCTTTCTCGTTCTTTTATAATTTCTTCAGATTCTGTTCTGAGATCTCCTATTGTTTTGTGCAATATGTGTTTGTTAATGTTGTATTTTGGTCCTTTTTCCAGGAGACGTTTTTCTTGTTTGATGAGGTTAACGTCAGTTAGGTGGATGATTCTGTCATGGAACTGATGTTTTTGATTGTAATGATTGTTTGTAGCGAGTGTGCTTGTGCTGTTTATGATTCTGTTTAGTTTTTTTGTTTTGTTTTGTTTCTCCTGTTTCTCTTGTACCATTTTGTGTATGTGAGCCTTTCCTCTGTCTATTGTTTTCTCAAACTGAGCTGATATTGCGGATTTATTGGCCAGTTATAAATGTGTTTTGAAAAGTTCGTTGTTGAGCAATGGATTTTTAGCGTATAGTTCCCTTATTTAGTGTTTTAGCCACATAATCTCTGCCTTCCTTTCCACTTTACTTGGTGGAGATGACATGCTATTCAGAGAGTATCTTATATAGCCTGGAATTACATTATGAGTTACACAATTTTTGTTAAACTATATGTTCAGGTTGTCTTCTACAGTTTCATTAAAGTTTTTCTGTCTTTATTGTAGAGCTTGATGGGGAATGCCTGGTTGGGTGACGAAATATTCATCTTTCGGGTATGCAGCTCTTGTTTTTTTTCGTGTTCGCAGTTAAAATTATTGTATATAGGTTTCGCCAGGTAAAAATAATGACACAAACCAAAGGCACTCGCTCTAAAATTCCTACCAAAGATCCACAAAGAACACATCTCTTTAAGACCAGTCATCAACTTCAGAAACGCTCTGTCATACCACCTAGCCCTACATACATTCACATTACTAAAGAAATTACACACTTCTGTAAACAACAGGAATCTAGGAAACTAAATGGAACTAGCAGAAACAATAAAGAACATAGATATACCAGACACAGAAAGCCTCTTATCATTTGGTATGACATCAATGTGCACTTGCATTCCAATAAATGAAACTATTAACATCATCATACAAAGACTAAAACCACAAGGAAATACACCAGACTCACACATTCAAACCTGTAAGTCAACGCAATCAAAAGATACAGCCACTTATGTCACATATTTTGATATCTTTCCAGCATCGATATAACAGTCAAAAATCGTCGCAATTCTCGATTTCTGACATTAAACTGTCTATATACACAATTAACTTTGTACAGAGCTCTCGATGTCCGAGCCCTACCCGGTGTTATCCGTTTCTTAAAAAAAATAAAAATTAAATAAAAAAAGACGTGTTTTTCTTGCAGGCAGAATTCTTGTAAGTATTATTGAGGAAAATATGGACCGTAGAAGCCTAGGTCCGACTACAATAACCATGAAGAAATTTGAATCCAGTTGGTCTTTAAAGGATGTTAATAAATTCCAGACTGGAACTCAGTAAGAAAAAGCCAAGGGCCACTTGGATCAAGTCGACATATCACGAATTCTCAAACTTTTTTGAGATGCTTTGGGAGGACAGTAACGTAGAGAGATGGTAGAGAGATGTTAGAGTTCACTGCAGTCCTTGTTGGGGAAACTTCATCTCACAGCGTATTTTTCCGTGTCCCAGGGGCTGTTCATCAGGAGAGGTGAGTGACAAAAGCCATTTATCGTTTGAAAATGTTTATGTTCAATGATGAATTTGAATTATCACCACAAAGAGAAAATGCAGTTTTTAGTAATTTTATTTTCATTGTCAGTATGTACGTCGAGGCGTTTTCTGCCTCTTCTGCAGTCAAAGCACCGTGTGTGGATTTTTGTATTCTTACTATACTTTATAAATATCAGGTTGTCGGTTATGATACCTCTCGTGTGGTTTTAACAAAGTGAAAAACCATTTCTACATCTACATCTACATCCATACTCCGCAAGCCACCTGACGGTGTGTGGCGGAGGGTACCTTGCGTACCTCTATCGGTTCTCCCTTCTATTCCAGTCTCGTATTGTTCGTGGAAAGAAGGATTGTCGGTATGCCTCTGTGTGGGCTCTAATCTCTCTGATTTTATCCTCATGGTCTCTTCGCGAGATATACGTAGGAGGGAGCAATATACTGCTTCACTCCTCGGTTAAGGTATGTTCTCGAAACTTCAACAAAAGCCCTTACCGAGCTACTGAGCGTCTCTCCTGCAGAGTCTTCCACTGGAGTTTATCTATCATCTCCGTAACGCTTTCGCGATTACTAAATGATCCTGTAACGAAGCGCGCTGCTCGCCGTTGGATCTTCTATCTCTTCTATGAACACTATCTGGTACGGATCCCACACTGCTGAGCAGTATTCAAGCAGTGGGCGAGCAAGTGTACCGTAACCTATTTCCTTTGTTTTCGGATTGCATTTCCTTAGGATTCTTCCAATGAATCTTAGTCTGGCATCTGCTTTACCGACGATCAACTTTATATGATCATTCCATTTTAAATCACTCCTAATGCGTACTCCCAGATAATTCATGGAATTAACTGCTTCCAGTTGCTGACCTGCCATATTGTAGCTAAATGATAAGGTATCTTTCTTTCTATGTATTCGCAGCACATTACACTTGTCTACATTGAGATTCAATTGCCATTCCCTGCACCATGCGTCAATTCGCTGCAGATCCTCCTGCATTTCAGTACAATTTTCCATTGTTACAACCTCTCGATATACCACAGCATCATCCGCAAAAAGCCTCAGTGAACTTTCGATGTCATCCACGAGGTCATTTATGTATATTGTGAATAGCAACGGTCCTATGACACTCCCCTGCGGTACACCTGAAATCACTCTTACTTCGGAAGACTTCTCTCCATTGAGAATGACAAGCTGCGTTCTGTTATCTAGGAATACATGTCTTTTGAACCTGTCATCTTTGCATTCTTTGATCCTGATTTTTCTGATTCGAAAATAAAAGTGGTGAATGCACTGAATCATGTGGTGGAACCATCAGACGAAAGTACTAAGAAGGTTGAAGTAGGTGTCGATGAAATACCTGAAATCAACAACAATGGTCGAACTGTTTGTTATGAAGAAAATAGGACTATTTTTTGCCATATTTGACTAGAGAGACAAGTGCCTTACAATAGATCCTTTGCAGTGGCATTTCATCAACGCTCTGCACCTAGTGAATAAACTGAAAGTTGTAAATAATTATGTGGCAAAAGAGGGACGAGAAGCTCATGAAGAACTACAATAACTTATTTACAGGAAACGAGAAGCAGAAGCAGTGTGTGATTCAGGTTGAATCCAAGTAGCGTTGGAAGTTTCTACGGCGTATAAAAAGAAACTTTACCAAAGAATAAGGATTTATAATAGAAAATTTGACTTTGTCATCACATTTGCCTCACAATCATTATACACAGTCAGGCAGATAAGGCCGGCCACGGCAGGTATATCCAGAATGAATAACTATGTTGAAGTTTTTCACCAGGCGTATAATATGGTGATTTCTTTGACGTTCGCAAATAACTTTTATCGTTTCTAGTCGCCGACTTTCGACGCCGAATGTCTTTCATCTAATGGAACTATATCCTTTTTTCTGCTTTTGAGAAATCTACAACGACGTAACATGCATGAGACTTGATCAAATAGTATCAAGATAACTGCGCAGTAAATTACTGTCCGACCGTCAGCGGAAGAGGTTCGACAAACGTCTGCCCTATTACACGTAACTCACGTACAGTACGTGTGTTTATTAGTCATACTGAGTGCCAAATGTTGAAACTGTGTATTGCAACACGCTATAAAGTGATTCTAGATAAACAGTACTGCACGCTGAATTTCATCTGAAGTTAAAGACAGCTCAGGCCTACACTATGTGATCAAAAGTATCCGGAGACCTGGTTGAAAATAACTTACATGTTCGTGGCGCCCTCCATCGGTAATGCTGGAATTCAATATGGTGTTGGCCCACCCTTAACCTTGATTTCAGCTTCCACTCTCGCAGGCGTACGTTCAATCAGGTGCTGGAAGGTTTTTGGGGAATGCCAACCCATTCTTCACGTAGTGCTGCAATGAGGAGAGGTACCGATGTCGGTCGGTGAGGCCTGGCACGAAGTCGACGTTCCAAAACATCCCAAAGGTGTTCTATAGAACTCAGGTCAGGAATCCGTGCAGGCTAGTCCATTACAGGGATGTTATTGTCGTGTAACCACTCCGCCACAGGCCGTGCATTATGAACAGGTGCTCGATCGTGTTGAAAGATGCAGTCGTCATCTCCGAATTGCTCTTCGACAGTGGGAAGCAAGAAGATGCTTAAAACATCAATGTAGGCCTGTGCTGTGATACCACGCAAAACAACAAGTGGTGCAAGCCTCCTCCATGAAAAACGCGACCACACCATAACACCACCGCCTCCAAATTTTACTGTTGGCACTACACACGCTGGCAGATGACGTTCACTAGGCATTCGCCATACCCACACCCTGCCATCGGATCGCCAAATTGTGTATCGTGATTCGTCACTCCATACAACGTTTTTCCACTGTTCAATCGTCCAGTGTCGTTACACCAAGCGAGGAGTAGTTTGGCATTTACCGGCACGATGCGTGGCTTATGAGCAGCGGCTTTACCATGAAATCCAAGGTTTCTCACCTCCCGCCTAACTGTCATAATACTTGTAGCGGATCCTGATGCAGTTTGGAATTCCTGTATGATGGTCTGGATTGATGTATGCCTGTTACAGATTACGACCCCCTTCAACCGTCGGCGGTCTCTGTGCTGTGCTGTACGTGTCCCTGCACGTTTCCACCTCACTATCACATCGGAAACAGTGGACCTAGGGATGTTTATGGGTGTGAAAATCTCGCTTACAAACGTATGACACAAGTGACACCCAAGCACCTGATCGCTTTCGAAGTTCGTGAGTTCCGCGGAGCGTCACAGTCTGGTCTCTCACGATGTCTAATGACTACTGAGGTCGCTGATGTGGAGTACCTGGCAGTAGAATGCAGCTGATATGAGAAACGTATGTTTCTGGGATGTCCGGATACTTTTGATCACAGAGTGTATGTTAAGTGGCATTTCATGCCTTCGAGAGTCGTCGGTGTTTCCTGATAAATCTCTTGTTTTAATTTTTACCACAGATAAAAATGTAGAAATGTTAAGTTTGATGCGCGTGGAGACCATTTTGCGTTTCCTGAACGAACGTTCCAATGCTCTTCAAATGTTCTCTTAAAAGGGTCTGTCATTACATGTGCGGAGTGGGAGGGACATCCGTCGTGCTGGTGAGAAACTCACTGCCTGATGTCTAGTGTGATGTCTTCCAGTAACTGCGCCAGGAGCAACTCGACATACTTGAATGTACTTAGATTCCCATCAGTAAAACAGGTACTAATGTTGCGGGTCTTGGAAAACACGCACCAAATGTTGAAAGACCAAGAGTATTGTTTTTATCCACTTCTTTGAGTCATCGTGGATTTTCAAATGGTGCTTACAGCATACTGCGAAGACTGACTTGCCATGGTATGTAAACGATGCTTCTTCCTTGAACAAAATTTTACATAGATATGACTCATCACTGTAACCAATTCTGGAAGTCATTGCCATGAAGCTGTAGATGCACAGGATGTGAAGATGATGAAATGCGATGGAATGTAAGGTTCGCAGAAAACCCGTCTGATTTTCCGATATGCCCCTTAGAGATATTTGCATGGTTTGTTACTGCTGCTAAAATGTTAGTTTCATTTCTTTCATCAGCGGCTCTTCTTTTTCCTTGGCGTATTTTATTCTCCACACTTTCAGTTTATAGAACTTTTTAAAATAATGTTTGCAAAGACAGATCGTGAGTGGTTGTCACGAGTTGGATACTCTTCACCATACAACTGCACCCCTGGTTTAATAGTATGACGACATTCGCCACAAACGATATTCACTTTTTCGACTGTCGTGTACACTGTGAATGTGTCAGTATCTTTATGAGCAAGGTATCTGATTCCTATAACGGCAGAACACAGGGTGGTGGGCTTCAAGCGCGCAGATACACTCAATAACTATAGCTGAGTTACTTGTTTACTTGCATTTGGTATAATAGGGCAGGCGTTTGTTCTGACGGCGACACAGTGGCTCGAGGCGCTGTTATCTTGATACTACTCGTATTTGATCGAGTCCCATACACATTAGTTGGTGAAGTTCTCTTCGAAGCTTCCATCAAATGACACAGAAAAAAGTACATAGTTCCATTACAAAAGAAGCAACCTCGATTCGGCGACTGTGGGTGGTAAACTGAATTATCCAAGGTAATACAACAAATTTAACAATGAAGTTATAAGTAACTTATTGGTCAGCTGCTTCAGTGTAATACAAATTTTAGATAAAAAGTAAATGAGGTTTTTATGTGCCTCTTTTGTTTCCAATGTGGGGGCGTGGTTTCCCGTTTTCTTATAGAGCCCAAATTACACAAAAGTCAGTTTTTCGTAAAATTTAGCCAAAATAGGAGCTAGCACTAAAAAATTTAATCTGAAGAATAATTGCCACACTAACGCCCCCGTAGAGGTTATTCGTTAGAGCTGACGCAACCCGCGTCCCACGCCTGTTTCGTCCGGAATAAATGTCGTGGCGCGGATGTGGTTGTGACGCATGTGTGGCGTCTGTTGGCGACCAGCGTCTACTGCGTCCTAGCCCAGTCGCCGTTTCAATGCCAGGCGCCGTTTCCCCTCGTCTTTACGACTTTGTCGTCTCGCTGGCAGGAGTTACAGCCTTCCGAAATCCTCATTCAGTGCTCTTTTCAGTCTGACTACATTTTTATAGGTTTCGCTAAATCTACATCTACGTCTATGTTCTGCAACATTGGAAAATGCATGGCTGAGGGTATGTCCCAGTGCATCAGCTATTAGGGTTCCTTCACCTTCCATTCACGTGTCGAACTCGGGAAGATTGATTATTCAAAAATGCGTTCGTCTGTGCTGTAACTAATCTAGTCTTGTCGTCACTATCCGTATGTGAGTGATACATAGAGCTTCTAGAATATTGCTAGAGCCATCGATAACTGCCGGTTCTCCAAACTTTGCAAATAGGCTTTCTCAGGATAGTTTACGTCTATCTTTAAGAAACTGTTAGTTCAGTTTCTTCATCATCTCTGTGACGCTCTCCCATGGGTCAAACAAACTTGTGACTGTTCGTGCTTCCCTCCTCTGTATAGGTCTACGCTCAATGTCTCCTGTTGGTCCCGTTTGGAACAACATTCTACAATGGGTCGCATGAGTGATATGTAAGTAATCTACCTTGTAGGCTGATTGCATTTCCCCAGTATTCTACCAGTAAAACAAAGTCCACCACCTGCTTTACCCACGAATGAGCCTATGGGATCATTCCATGTCATGTCTCCACAAAGTGTTACACACAGGTATTCGTAGGAGTCGGCCGATTGCTAGTGTGAACCATTGATACGAGTGGCATTTGAAAAGTCCATGCAAAGCCCCAGAGATGGCACCACCGGCGCGCATCGAGGTTATGTTTAGTTAGTAGCATCTTTGGAAAGAACACACACCAAGTTTCAGCCATATTCGTCTATTTCTTTGTGTTTGGCATTCGTGTGAATCAAGGAAGTCAAGAGATTGTTAAACAATGGACGAAGAAGAATTTCTTGTGGTGATTAAACATTACTTTATGAAAAGAGAAACGCCTCAGGAGACCAAAGAGAAGCTTGATAAATATTACGGTGACTCTGCATCTTCGATTATAACAGTTTATATATAAGTGGTTTCAAAATTTTCGGAGTGGCCATATGGGCACAAGTGATGCTGAACGTTCTGGACGCCCTGTGGAGGTTACGACTCCAGAAATCATTGATAAAATCCATGATATGGTGATGGATGATGGAAGAGTTAAGGCGCATGAGATTGCTAGTGCTGTGGGCATCTCGAATGAACGGGTACATAATATTTTGCGTATACGTTTGGACACGATAAAGCTATCCACAAGATTGGTTCCGTGGTTGCTCACGCTTGAACAAAAACGGAATCGTGTGAAGTGTTGCAAGGATGGTTTGCAGCTGTTCAGGAAGAATCCGCAGGACTTCAAGCGTCGTTTCGTCACTGTGGATGAAACTTGGATACATTACTATACTCCTGAGACCAAACAACAATCTAAACAATGGGTTACGAAGGGAGACTCTGCACCAAAAAGGGCGAAGACTAGTCCTTCGGCCGGAAAGGTTATGGCGACTGTCTTTTGGGATTCGCAAGGGATAATCCTCATCGACTATCTGGAATGGGTAAAACTATTTCAGGTGCATATTATTCATCGTTATTGGACCCTCTGAAAACCTAGCTGCAAGAAAAACGCCGACGATTGGACCGCGAAAAATTCCTTTTCCATCACGACAATGCACCAGCACACACCTCAGCAGTTGTGGTCGAAAAATTAATGGAAATAGGATTACAACTCGTTTCACATTCTCTATTCTCCAGACTTGGCTCCCTCGGACTACTATTTGTTCCCCAGTTTGAAGAAATGGCTTGCGGGCAAAGATTTTATTCAAAGGACGAGGTGATTGCAGCAACTAATAGCTATTTTGCAGACTTGGACAATTCCTATTATTCGGAAGGTATCAACAAATTAGAACAGTGTTTGGACGAAGTTTATAAGTCTAAAAGGAGACTATGTCGAAAAATAAAAAAGATTTTCCCCAAAACAAGTAAGTAGTTTTTATTTTTGCACGGACTTTTCAAACGCCCCTCGTATTATAGCCATGAGAACTCAAACACAAAAAGTTACGAACGTGATTATCCACAATGAAATATCTATTAGGTGTCAAAACTACACACCCTATTGGACAGCGACAACAGGTGAGGAAAGGACCCCTCCTGAAATTACATTAGTGGCCAGGGCAGGTAACCGGAACACTAACGGCCACAAGGCAGAAAATTTCGCTGGTACACTTGAATTTGAAATATGGTAATACTGTTAACCTTACCCAAAAGGAACACTGCCTGAATTTACGTCAGTGGCCAGGGTAGGTAACCAGAACACTAACGGCCACAAGGCAGAAAATTCCGCTGCTGCACTCGAATTGTAGTCAACCATTATAGTTAATTGCACCGCATGGCGGCTAAATTTCAGCACTAGTAACACTCGGTGTTGCTCACAGGAAAACCTCCCCAATAGCGAACCACTGAAACGAACCACACAACATGAATGCACGTGGCTTGGGTAACTGAAACCACTACTCAACTGTGACGTCCTGCGACGATGAACCACGGAGCTCGTAGCGATCGGACAGCTCCACACACGCTCTGACACTGCACAGGGACCGCCAGCGGACTCAGCCGACTGCACCGCGCGGTACGCCAACATTCAAAACAAATTGTCGGTGGAAATGACATCAACTACACACACAGTTTGACAAACACTTGCACGAAGTCTTGAGCGACACTCAGCAGTGGCTGTAGAATCTCGAAGGCAAATCGGGAGTCAATTCACACACACAGCCAACCCATACGGTGAGCCAATTCACGTCGTCCAGTAGGACGACCGACCGACGATCCATGAAGACCGTCCCCGGCTCAAGTGATGTGTGGTGGCTACTGTCGGGCGAGACATGGACATCCAAGCCTCACTGTTGCTCCAACCCTACTGAACTAGTGCTGCGCTCCAACTCCACATCTGGCAGGTCCGAACTGCCCTCCTGGCACATTCCAGCTGACTGGCAGCCCGAACTAGTGACCCGAACTCCCCTACAACAGACAAAGACCGGGAAGTAATATCAGCCAAGCAAAGATACTACGAGAGGGGGTATATCGATACGCACTGCTAGCGCCTGTCACGGTCAGACAAAGCAGCAACTCAGTGACAGTAGTAATTTAAATTAACGTAGTGAGGTGGAAGTACGTTATAAACAGGGTGTAAAATACATGATGGCAGGAACACGAGCCACACACGGCTCAATGTATACCTTTCCACTTGTTTTAATTGCCCTTTAAACTTATTAAATCTTCATTGCCACAACCACATCTAGGTCACTGACGCTAGTTTCGATGTGGACATCCCCAACGAGGTTAGGTCTATTTGTCGACATTAAATCCGATATATTTCTATAATTAGTGTGTTTCTAAACTATCTGTTTCAGGTCATTTTCAGAGAACGTATTTATAATGTTTCACAGGATGTCTTGTCGCACCCGTCACTAATCTATAATTTTTTCAGTTGATTGTTGGGTGATGAAATTCTCCACTCATTATTACATTATGGCTGGAGAATTTACGTACAAGTGAACTGAGGTTTTATCTAAAGTTTATGGTTACATCAGGAGATGAGCCTGGTGGGTGACAGAATGATCTAATTACCATTTTATGCCCACCCCGGATGTTGAGACTTGCCCAAACAGTGTCACATGTTTGTACAGACATTTGAAGTCCATTTATCCATGCGTGCAAAAAATATAACCCAGTATACAAATATTCATTAGTTTATTTATTTTCTCAGAAGCATACAATGTAGAGGACAAATATACACAACTTAACTAAGAATAATAGGAAAATTTTTCTGCATAATTATCCACATCATCCTGTAACTATTCAATGCAGTTAAAACCACAACGACTTTTTTGCCACCTCCTTATTTTCATCACTCACCTGATTCACTGTCGGTCGATAGCGTACTGCTCAATTCATCTGTCTTTCACTATAATCACTCTGCCGGAAGGCGATTTCGATGTAAACTAATTGAGCACTCCTACTTTCAGAGTGTGATATGATGTGGGCCATGTGAAACAAGATACGAAGAAGTTCTCTTGTGTAAACCTAAAAACCGGGAAAAGAATTAATACTCTAACCTTGACGACAGATTAATCCTAATGTATTATTACTAATAAAACTAGCTATTGTTGTAGCCTGAATATTGTAAATCTACGTAAGACGATAATAAAAATGAAGTGTAAAGGAGAGAGTAAAACAATAAGGGAATGCAGGGTTTCTCGGCGAATTCCTCTAATGAAATCTTCTTAGATTATCAGCTGAGTCGTGGCATCCTGTCGTAGCAACGTTTCAAAGCGTTTTTTACTTTCATATGCCGCAACGATACGACGCCGCATCTCGGATGATAACCTGAGAAGATTTCATCAACAAAACTAAAGCTATCAGCAACCTATAGGTTGGGTTAAACACCACAATGCTTGACTAGCCAAGGTCTGTTGGACGTGGTAGACCGTTGCCTCGAACTTAATTACGTAACAGTCTAGATCGCAAAGGCTCGTTTATTACGACGTGACCAGTTTCAATCATCACATAATCACTTAGTTCCAGTAACATGGATGTAGAGGAATTATGGGCAAAATATGAGCAGATTGTAATCGTGGTCTGGAGAGTTATGTGCCTAGTAAATGGATAAAGAATGGAAAATACCTACCACGGTTTAATAACGAAATTCGGAGGCTGCTGAGGAAGCAGAGGCTGTTGCACTCTCGGTTCAAAAGGGAATGCACAAATGCCAAGTGAAAATTAGTAGTAATTCAACCGTCTCTGAAAAGGTTTATGCGCGAAACATATAACAGCTACCACTGTCACACGTTAGCAAAAGATCTAGCGGAGAGCTCGAGAAAATTCTGGTCGTATGTAAAATCGCTGGGGTCTAAGACTTAATTTCGGTCCTTTGTTGACCAGTCTGGTGTGGCAGCTGGAGAGCAAAACGAAGGCCGATTTTTAAATTTCACGTTCAAGAAGTGGTTTACACAGGAGAGCCATATAAATATACCATCATTTGACGATCGGACAGACTCCCGTATGGATGACATACTAATAAGCATATCTGGCGTAGAGAAATAACTGAAAGATTTGAAAGTAAATAAACCACCAAGTCCGGAATGTAGCCCAGTTAGTTTTTCCTAAGAATACTCTACGGCAGCGGTTCGCCAATTGAAAGAAGATTGCTGTTAATGAAGTAAAAGATCCACGCAGTGGACACCAAATGAGAAAGCTACTCCTTATGTCTCTGATCTAGACTGCCATAAAAATGCGAAGGAACTGTTATTCAGAACTCAGGGAGAAGTTGTAGTCTAATTCACAATCGATTTATTGATCTTAAACAAGACAAGACAACAAAATTATTAAAGAATCATCATATAAAAAAATATTTATTTAACAAAAGCCTTACTAAAATGGGATCTATGGTGGACGAAGTGATCTGCTGGGGATCGACACACAACACTAACCAGAACACTACTCACTTTATCTCACTTCATACACGTGAATCCAGGTTATGCCATCAAACTACGCCACCACCAAGCAGCTATTTTCTACCATACAAAAAAAGGAAAAATATGGTTCGAAAGAACAGGGTCCTGAGAAATAGATATTATAGCCCTACATCACAGCAGCGAATACTTTACCATCCTACTGGTCAAGGCGGCACACTACGACGCGTTCGGCAACTGAAGTCATGGACGGTGGAAATTTGTTATTAAATGCGCGTTCCCGAAAAATGCAAGTATGCAGTCTCGCGTTCAAAACGCAGGTACTTCCCTACGAGCCTCTGAAACCCCGACAGATTCCAGTGTGCAGGTGGAAATGCTTGCTGATCTGCCAAACCAATCTGACTCCGTGCCACGACTGTGCGTGTCGGAATAGTCAAATGTTTAGATGGCCGACACAAGACAAATAAGTACACCCACGCGTCACTCGTTGTGACCGTGATGATATAAGCAGTACCTCTGACGGTTCAGAAGGTGACTGGCACAGCCTCTAAATCGCGCCCTAGCGAAGGACAAAAGTCTCGCCATTTAGGAAGAGACCTGCAGTTCTTTACTAGCGAGGCGCCAGTACAAGTGACTTGTACAAGAGACGATCTCTCTTTCTCTGTGTTGCCTCCTCAGCTTGGTTCCAAAAGCACATTTCTCTTTTTTGACTTCTCCCAATTTCGCACAAGCCAATCACGAGCTGGAGACTGGCATTCTAAGCTCAGTGAATGTTCTTTGCACTGAAAACCAATTTGACCAATCAGAGACTTAAATTTAATTGGCAGAAAACGGAAAAAAAATTCAGCTTTGCAGCCTCTTTCCCGCGCGTTTGCCGTGTCTTTTGCTAACACAATACAGGGTGGAAGCACAGCCATCCATAAACAGCTTGTTATCTCCCCTGTTGTGTCCAGTCCAAAGTTTGCCAAGAATGGCCATAAACTTGCATTGACAAAAGATGTTTTGAAACAGAGTCTGCACGTCTGGGCCCGAGTTTTCCTGTCCCTCAGACATTTGCAGAACGTTTACATTTCTATTGGCGGCTTGCTCGCTACCAAGGCCTACAATGCGCTGTCGGCGACTTTTCGGTGCTAGGCCATATACCTGGACGTCTGGCGCCAAAGCTTAATGTGTTTCTGCACAATGCGACCGTGGCAAGGCCCATCTGGAAATGTCTCCTCACAGTTCTCCAGAAAGAACATGCTTTGTCGCCCCACCAACACTGTGCTTTTACTACAGTCGTTTAAGTCGGCACCCTGTTCCTTTGAACGCAGGTAAAGCTTACCATATTTCTTTCCCTAGAGCATGCAAACAAGACCATAAACTGCTGCCCACCATTTCATCACAATGTATGAAGTCAAATCGCCGTAGATCATATACCCTACACCAAATCAGAGGTGAGAGTGCTCTGCAATCTCGCATGTTTTGCGCCAGTCAATGCTTCTGAACTGATCAAGATACATTACAGCAAGTGGTGCAAAGACTGGCCTATCGAACCTGTTAGCCACGCAATACCTTGTAAACTAGTTACTCGCACTGAGCGTGCTTGAGGGGAATAAGTGAAACTGTGAAACATGGTTGAGCACATGGATTTGAAAGTGCATAATTTTACATTTCTGAACACGTAAAAGAAGTTGCCCATCTTCGTATTACTTTAGAGTCTTATCAAGATCGCCGGCTGCTGTGGCAGAGTGGTTTGAGGTGCTTCACTCCGGAACCTCGCTGCTGCTAGCGTCGCAGGTTCGAATCCTGCCTCGGGCATGGATGTGTGTGCTGTCCTTAGGTTAGTTAGGTTTCAGTAGTTCTAAGTCTAGGGGACTGATGACCTCAGATGTTAAGTCCCGTAGTGCTTAGTGCCATTGGAACCATTTTTTTCTTATCAAGATCAGTACTAGGTATAAGTGCGGATGTCAGAAGGGAGATATGAAGCGCCATCCTCACGAGTATGAGTCCAGTATCTTTCCACTGCATCGCCTCGCTACCTGAGATAGTTATGTCGATTAAATTAGGCAGAACATTGCAAAGCGATATGAAACGAAACGAGCATGTAAGGACGGTAGTAGGAAAGGCGAGTGATCGACTTCTGCTTATCGTCAGAATTTTACAAAAGTGTAGATCATCTACTACAGAGGAGATCGCGTATAGAACGCCGGTGCGACCCATTCTTAAGTACTGCTCGAGAGTGTGGGATCCCCACCAAGTCGGATTAGAGGCAGTACTGCTAGATTTTTTACTGATAGGTTCGGTCAGGACGCAAGTATTACAGAGATACTTCGCAAAATCAAATGAGAATATCTGGAGAGAAGACAACATTCTTCTTGTGAGACACTACTGAGAAAATTTAGAGACCGGAATCTGAGGCTGACTGCAGAACGATTCTACTGGCATCAACGTACGAGGGTCATTCTGAAAGTAATGCCTCCTCATTTATGGAAGTACAGGAGATACATAAATCACAACAGAACAGCTAAATAGAACAATATTTCTCCAACAGACTGTCATTTTTCCACATAGTCACCACCATTCGTTATGTACCGTTGCCAACGATGAACCTGAGCCTGCATCCCGCGCGTGTAAAAATCGGAACGAGCTGTGGCTAATCACTTCTTTACAGCTTTGACAACAGCATCCGAGTCTTGAAAACATTCGCCACATAGTCCATCTTTCAGAGACCCAAAGAGATGAAAATCTGAAGGGGCTAAATAGGGACCGTACAGTGGATGTGGTAGGGCAGCCCCCCCCCCCCCCCCCCGCCCCGAATTTTGTAATGAGTTGCGTGGTCGCAAAACAGGTGTGGGGCCTGGCGTTATAATTTTACAAGTGAAAGTTAGCGTTGTTCTCTGGCTTTACCCTGGAAATTTTGGCTTTCAGCTTAGTCAGTGTCGACATATAGCGTGCTGGACTGACGGTTTCTCCAGGCTTCAGGACATCCAAAAGAACCACACCCTGGCTATCCCAGAAGACAGTGCACATCACTTTGCTTGCATACGGCTATTTCTTGAATTTCTTCTTTGATGGAGAATTCGCATGTCGCCATTCCATGGACTGTTCAAATGGTTCAAATGTCTCTGAGCTCTATAGGACTTAACATCAGAGGTCGTCAGTCCCCTAGAATTTAGAACTACTTAAACCTAACTAACCTAAGGACATCACACACATCCATGCCCGAGGCAGGATTCGAACCTGCGACAGTAGCGGTCGCGCGGTTCCAGACTGACGCGCCTAGAACCGCTCGGCCACATCGGCCAGCTCCATGGACTGTCTTTCGGATTCCGGTTTGTAGTGGTGACACCACGTCTCGTCTCCGGTGACGATGATATTCAGAAAATTGTCACCTTCAGCTTCATATTGGTCCAGCAGGTCCTGACAAATTCACATCCGATGAGTTATTCGTTCTTCTGTAGGCATCCGTGGGAACCATCTCGCACAGACCTTGGGATAACCAAGATGTTCCAACATTTTTTCCAAGGCATTACAGCCGACATTCAGCTTTACGACATCTGGCGCGGGCATCAAAAGTCACAACAACAAAATCGGAGGCATTACTTTCCGAGCGACCCCCCCCCCCCCCCACCACATTTCGCGTATGAACCACGAAGATAAGATACGAGAAATTAGGGTTCGTACTAAGAAGTATAGACACTAGTTTGTCCCTTGCCCCATTCGAAGAGAAGTGGTACAAGGTATCCTCCGCCATGCGCTACGTGGTGGCTTGCAGAATATGTACAAGGTGACAATTATTGAACTGTATGAAATAAAATCGTCGTAACTTCTGAATGGTTTTCGTTATGGCGTTCAAACTGCACTGTTGGCCGCGGAGCATGATGGGAATTAGTATGCACATGCGTGGTTTGGCTTAGCGACGAAGCTCGCTTTCATTTGGATGAGTTCGCCGAATAAGCAAAATTGGCGCATTTGGGGGCCTGAGAATCCGCATTTCGCGATCTAGAAGTCTCTTCACCCTCAAGGGGTGACTGTGTGATATGCAATGTCCATTCACAGAACAATCGGTGCGATATTCCTTGATGGCACGGTGACTATCAAACGATACGTGAAGGTTTTCAAAGATGATTTCACCCCATTCTCGAAAGTGACCCCGATTTCGACATGATGTGCTTCATGCAAGGCGGAGCTGGACTCCATCGAAGCAGGAGAGTGTTTGATGTCCTGGAGGAGCGCTTTGGAGACGGCATTCTGGTTCTGGGGTACCCAGAGGTCACTGGCATGGGCCTTGATTGGCCACCACATTCTCCGCATCTGAAGACATGCGACTCCTTGTTATGGGGCTATATTAAAGACAAAATATACCGCAATAACCCCAAAACTGCGCTGCTGAACTGAAAACAGCCATTAAGGGGGTCAGAGGCAGTATCGAAGTTCCGACTCTTCAGTGGGCCATGCTGAATTTCGCTATCCGTCTGCGCCACATCATCGCCAATGACGGCAGGCATATCGAACATGTCAGAACCTAAATCCGAATACCTGTAGTGACATTTGCATGTTGAATAAAGTATGTGAACGCCGTAGTTTGTAACTAATTTACGTTTTTTTTCATATAGTACAATAATTGTCACCCTGTACGAAGATGTACAAGACACCGTTCAGTTAGGTGGGGAAGAATTTCAAAATGAACGAAATGGGGTATCTGATACGTCTGCCGCCGTAAACCACCAGCAAACGATACAGGATCCCGCTGTTCGACCGTGTCATTCGTTGTTCGCCTGCAGTCAACCTGCGTTTTTATCAAAACAATACACCACCTAACATTTGCGATTTATGTTAGAACAGTTTCAGAAAGTCTCTATGAATATGAGGGTGTCCTTACGAAAACACTACGCGCATTAAAAGCCAAATATTTAAACAAATAAGTGCGTTACATGAAGGTGGAATTTTTTTCCACGTAGGCTGTATTTATTTAGACGTCTTCTTCGATCCACAACTAATTTAGGATCTCAAGCTTTAAACAAATGATGAGCTGTATAAAAAACACGTTACCGGCACGAAATGGGAACGCAATAATGTGGATGTAACATAATGGGAAGATAAGTTGCCTAGAACAAAATGCCATATGTTGAAAATGGGAGCCAATTCACATGCGTTTCCGTTGGGTTTGCACTTACGGCGAGAAAAACATACAAATATACAGGGTGTACATAAAGTTCGGGAACACTTTCAATTATTTATTGCACAAGAACCAAACATTGTGCATATATCATACATATGTCATTTTGAAGAGAAACCCTGAAAGTTTTTTTTTTTTCATGTAAACCGCCACTGCGTAGTTTGGTAATTTGCCGATCATCGTTAGTCGCAAATATGGCCGTGCTACAGAAGGGGGCAGCTGTTTAATGAAATGTCCTCCCCGATCACCAGATCTCACTCCGTGCGACTTTTTTCTGTGGGGACATGTTAAAGATCTGGTGTATGTTCCGCCTCCACCACGTGATGTAGCAGAGCTCCGGGAGAGAATACGGGAAGCGACTGCCACAGTCGATGATGCCATGCTGGGACGGGTATGGCAAGAATTCGGTTACCGTATTGACGTCTGCCGGGTCACTCATGGTTCGCATATCGAATGTTTGTAAAAAAAAAAAAAACTTTCAGAATTTCTTTTCGAAATGCAATATGTATGACATCTGTTCAATGTTTAGTTCTTGTGCAATAATTAATTGAAGGTGTTCCCGGACTTTATGTACACTCCGCATAACGCTGACCAAAGAATAAAGTTGAGGTCAGATTAACAATTTCAGATATCTAAGCGCGTATATTTATTCGCAGACTTAAGCAAAAACAAATAAAAAATAATAAATAATAAAAATATTAAAAACAAATGGTGGTATGAAATGAGAACATTGCTGCTACATTGGTTTTGATTAGTTGTAAGCAGGATGTGATTAAAGTTATCAAAAAACCTCTTGTTTTGTAGGCCAGCTTGTCCGTTGATGAGTTCACTTTTTAAAAACGACTAAAAATTTCGGTCTCTTCCAGAATATTTTCTTTGCATGGTAAAGGATTTGGAACTTACCGTTCAAGTTTCAGAGCTTATGTTGTTTGTGACATGCAACGTTTATTCCCCCTAGGGTTCTTACGTTCTTTAAAACGAATCCGGAAATTTCTCCCGCATTTCTCGGTGTATGCCATCTCACAATCGTCGCTGATCTACAAAACACAAAGTTACTCGATGATTTTACTCACATTCTGCTCACAGCCAATCAAAACCAAAGTAGCAATACATTTCGTAGTTTCCACACTGACAATTGGTATTCTTTACCAGGCAGATAATGTTCACTACATTAGGTTTAAGTCTAAAACATTTATTTCTTCCCAGTTCTTCTTCTATTGCACAACTTTATGCTTTTCACATATATCATGATGCTGTAACATTTTTTCCCCTACCAGTGTAAGCAGAACAAAAATTTCAGGTGTTCACAGTTATTCATCTTGGCTTTCTGACATTACATTTCTGGATGCCATTTCCTTTCCGCCCATTACATTTATAAATAAATTTCCACGTGCACTACGAGAAGTAGGCCTCGTAATTCGCCATTCTTATGGCACGGGTCCAAGGATGTTTATCTGTTTCATCACACGCAAGCTCTGCAGTACGTGGAAATCCTGGGAAATACACTCCTGGAAATGGAAAAAAGAACACTTTGACACCGGTGTGTCAGACCCACCATACTTGCTCCGGACACTGCGAGAGGGCTGTACAAGCAATGATCACACGCACGGCACAGCGGACACACCAGGAACCGCGGTGTTGGCCGTCGAATGGCGCTAGCTGCGCAGCATTTGTGCACCGCCGCCGTCAGTGTCAGCCAGTTTGCCGTGGCATACGGAGCTCCATCGCAGTCTTTAACACTGGTAGCATGCCGCGACAGCGTGGACGTGAACCGTATGTGCAGTTG
Source organism: Schistocerca piceifrons (assembly GCF_021461385.2). NCBI lineage: Eukaryota > Metazoa > Arthropoda > Insecta > Orthoptera > Acrididae > Schistocerca > Schistocerca piceifrons. The sequence continues at coordinate 268,892,892 of NC_060145.1, forward strand.
ACGGACTTTAAGCGAGGGCGTATAGTGGGCATGCGGGAGGCCGGGTGGACGTACCGCCGAATTGCTCAACACGTGGGGCGTGAGGTCTCCACAGTACATTGATGTTGTCGCCAGTGGTTGGCGGAAGGTGCACGTGCCCGTCGACCTGGGACCGGACCGCAGCGACGCACGGGTGCACGCCAAGACCGTAGGATCCTACGCAGTGCCGTAGGGGACCGCACCGCCACTTCCCAGAAAATTAGGGACACTGTTGCTCCTGGGGTATCGGCGAGGACCATTCGCAACCGTCTCCATGAAGCTGGGCTACGGTCCCGCACACCGTTAGGCCGTCTTCCGCTCACGCCCCAACATCGTGCAGCCCGCCTCCAGTGGTGTCGCGACAGGCGTGAATGGAGGGACGAACGGAGACGTGTCGTCTTCAGCGATGAGAGTCGCTTCTGCCTTGGTGCCAATGATGGTCGTATGCGTGTTTGGCGCCGTGCAGGTGAGCGCCACAATCAGGACTGCATACGACCGAGGCACACAGGGCCAACACCCGGCATCATGGTGTGGGGAGCGATCTCCTACACTGGCCGTACACCACTGGTGATCGTCGAGGGGACACTGAATAGTGCACGGTACATCCAAACCGTCATCGAACCCATCGTTCTACCATTCCTAGACCGGCAAGGGAACTTGCTGTTCCAACAGGACAATGCACGTCTACATGTATCCCGTGCCACCCAACGTGCTCTAGAAGGTGTAAGTCAACTACCCTGGCCAGCAAGATCTCCGGATCTGTCCCCCATTGTGCATGTTTGGGACTGGATGAAGCGTCGTCTCACGCGGTCTGCACGTCCAGCACGAACGCTGGTCCAACTGAGGCGCCAGGTGGAAATGGCATGGCAAGCCGTTCCACAGGACTACATCCAGCATCTCTACGATCGTCTCCATGGGAGAATAGCAGCCTGCATTGCTGCGAAAGGTGGATATACACTGTACTAGTGCCGACATTGTGCATGCTCTGTTGCCTGTGTCTATGTGCCTGTGGTTCTGTCAGTGTGATCATGTGATGTATCTGACCCCAGGAATGTGTCAATAAAGTTTCCCCTTCCTGGGACAATGAATTCACGGTGTTCTTATTTCAATTTCCAGGAGTGTATTTTTGTGCTATCCCAACAGAGGATAGAAACCAGGGCAGATATCTTTTGACGTGTCTCGTAATGAGGTGATTTGCTAATCCCGTACATTAAACTCTGGCTGTTGTAGATCATTTATCCTGTGTGGGACACAAGAATCGCTGCATTACATTCTAAACTCAGTACATTTGCTGTTTTTCTTATGTTTTAGTAACAGCACTACACCAACAGGCCAATGAACTCTCTAGCATCTACATAGAAGACAAGCTGTTCAGTTGCCTTATATGCCTGCATAAGAGCAGGAATAGCAAAAATGGAAGCCTAAGATAGACAAGTTCTTGTTAAAAACGGTGTAAGGTAGGGTTTGTTGCTTATCACTCGTGTTGTTCAACTTGTACGTGGTAGAATTTATTTTGTGTAATAATCTAATACGAAACTATGTCTTCAGTAACATTCCTTGAAAATGCGCCCCTCTACATAAAGTTTTGACACATGATGTAATTTATAACTCAGTCTGGCCACGTTTCATAAACACATTCAAGCATAGGTAGTTCTTACTTTGTGCAACACAAAGAAATGGGGCATAAACGAATACTCGATAGGATTTTAAGATCGCAGTTACTGCTACCAAAGCCGGCCGGAGTGGCCGAGCGGTTCTAGGCGCTACAGTCTGGAACCGCGCGACCGCTACGGTCGCAGGTTCGAATCCTGCCTCGGGCATGGATGTGTGTGATGTCCTTAGGTTAGTTAGGTTTAAGTAGTTCTAAGTTCTAGGGGACTAATGACCTCAGAAGTTAAGTCCCATAGTGCTCAGAGCCATTTGAACTGCTACCAATTACGTAATTTGACTCGGAGAACATACAACTCTCTGGCTACGTCTGATAGAGCTACACCTATCCACGCAAAACCTGAAACATAAAGACGTGCAACAGCCACGTCGAACATGATCAGATAAGCAGCAAGCAGTATCGGAGTCTCTAACCACCACTTACTTCCCAAGCTGTAAAGCATGCAAGGAATAGAAAAAGATTTCTACTGATTGCAGTTCTGAAATAATGATTTAAATAAATCTGTCTTGTGTCTGTATGTGTGGATGGATATGTGCGTGTGTGCGAGTGTATACCTGTCCTTTTTTCCCCCTAAGGTAAGTCTTTCCGCTCCCGGGATTGGAATGACTCCTTACCCTCTCCTTTAAAACCCACTTCCTTTCGTCTTCCCCTCTCCTTCCCTCTTTCCTGATGAGGCAACAATTTGTTGCGAAAGCTTGAATTTTGTGTGTATGTTTGTGTTTGTTTGTGTGTCTATCGACCTGCCAGCGTTTTTGTTCGGTAAGTCACCTCATCTTTGTATTTATATATGATTTAAATAAAGAGGTTTTTAACATAACACGTTTTTAAAAAGGAGTAAAAGGTATATAATAATTTCTCCTAGCCCCATACAGATTCGTAAATTCATATCGGTAGTCCTGAAAATTTGCGATTGTGGATTTTGAACAGCTATGACAATACTTGTAAAATTTAAAACTAAAAACTGGGGCGCATACAATGAACATTGACGCGTGAATAGTTCACCTAACTCACAAACAATTTTATTGCTCTGCAAATGATATGAACTACTATGTGATTTTTTTCAACGGCAGGTACTCTCTACACACGTTACTATTATCTACTACAAGCATCCCACGGCTTTCGCTCTAAGTTTTACAACTATTGTCATAGCTATTAAAAATTCACAAGCACAGATTTTCAGGACTACCTGTATGGGATTAAGTCCGCTTTAAAATATGTTATATTAAAATGTTTTTATTTAAGTAATTATTTTCTGCCTTTTAGTCTTGTATATGTGAAATTTTTCAGTCGGTTCCAAACATTTTGATGAGATTACAACAAAGACATGTTGTAAATTTTAGGTTTATTTCAGTTTCTCTTCACCTGAGCGAACCAATATCTTGCTTTATTCTGCGTACATCTCACGAAAAGACCGTGAAGGTAAAAATAATGGAGCTCACACGGAGACTTAATCTACAATCGTTCCTACCGCGAAACAGTTGTGACTGGAATACGAAAAACGGGGAAACAGCAGTGGTACACAAAGTACACTCCGCCACATACCAGACCTGTATTGTCAACCATTCTGAGCTATATGGTAAGTTTCAAGTCTCTGACTCATCGAGAAGTTAGTTTAACATCAAGTGCAAAAATTGCACCGGACAGACAGACAGAAAAACAAAGTATCCTCTGCCACACACCAACCAAGAAAGTGAGTGAACACTGCATCGTCATCCAGTTCTGAGCTTTACTGAAAGTTTAATTTCTATCTCATCGGGAAGTTCATTTAAAATCAATTTAAAAAATGTGTACCGAACAAACAGACAAGAAAGCAACCTTATAAAGATGTTTTAAAAAGCTAATGTTGATTGCATCTTTGTATCGTATTGACTAACGTTCCGGCTGAATGAAGAGTTTTGATTAAAACTCGTTCTTGAAATTAAGAACAGTTTGTAAAATATATACACTTACACGTCTGTATTCTAATCTTTGAACATGAGTTCATAAGGGACATGGGAATGAAAATAAATAGCAGAATCTTCAGTTAAATTTATGAGTATTACGATTCAATCTTTAGCCATTGGCACACGAACCAGTACAACTGTCTTTACTTTGGGCACGTGGCGTGCAGGGCCACCACATCTATATTATTAAACGACAAACCTGCGGCAAGATTCCACACGAGTTGCCTTATCTAACGGGTTCCAGGGTCAACAAAAATTTTATTTTCAGTATTTCACACAGTTAGTGAGCAAATTTAAAATACTGCCATACTCTACACATAAAGAGGTATAATCTTATGTTAAAGGCATAACAAAAACTATATCTAACACAGAAACTGTGCATATGTCTTGAGGCAGGGTAATTCGTGATGCGACAGTTACCCAAATTATATTCATCCAGTATTTCAGAATACACCTACAGACATCCAAAAAAATTCACGCCTAATTTCTAACATTTAAACTTTTCTCGATTACTCTCCTCAAAATGACGAAAAGAAAAAGTTTATCGCTTGCTACATTTTCGCTGTTCACGTAATAAATCTGCGGCATCATGCATGATGTTTCCACATATTAGTTCTTTATTGATAACTCTAGCCTGGAAGAGCAGCTGAACGGAATGGACATGGTCTCGAAAGGAGGATATAAGATGAACATCAACAAAAGCAAAACGAGGATAATGGAATTTAGTCCAATTAAGTCGGGTGATGCTGAGGGAATTAGATTAGGAAATGAGACGCTTAAAGTAGTAAAGGAGTTTTGCTATTCGGGGAGCAAAATAACTGATAATGATCGAAGTAGACGAGATATAAAGTGTAGACTGGCAATGGCAAGGAAAGCATTTCTGAAGAAGAGAAATTTCTTAACATCGAGCATAGATTTAAGTGTCAGGAAGTTGTTTCTGAAAGCATTTGTATGGAGTGTAGCCATGTATGGAAGTCAAACGTGGACGATAAATAGTTTAGACAAGAAGAGAATAGAAGCTTTCGAAATGTGGTATTACAGAAGAATGCTGAATATTAGATGGGTTGATCACATAACTAATGAGGAGGTATTGAATAGAATTGGAGAGAAGAGAAATTTGTGGCACAACTTGACTAGAAGAAGGGATCGGTTGGTAGGGCATATTCTGAGGCATCAAGGGATCACCAATTTAGTATTGGAGGGCAGCGTGGGGGGTAAAAATCGCAGAGGGAGACCAGGATATGAATACACGAAACAGATTCAGAAGGATGTAGGTTGCAGTAGGTACTGGGAGATGAAGTACCTTGCACAGGATAGAGTAGCATGGAGAGCTGCATAAAACCGGTCTCTGGACTGAAGACCACAACAACAACAACAACTCTATTCACAACAAATTTTGCAAACAATAACCATGTACAATGAGGTGAGAAAAGTTATGGGGATAGCAATATGCACATATAAAAATGGCGGTAATATTGCGAACACAAGGTATCAAAGGGCAGTGCTTTTGGGGGAGCTGTCGTTTGTACTCAGGTGATTCCTGTGAAATGTTTCCCACGTGATTACGGCCGCTCGGCGGGAATTAACAGACTTTGAAGGCGGAAAGGTGGTTGGAACTAGATGCATGGGACATTCTCTTTCGGAAATCGTTAGGGAACTCAACATTCCGAGATCCACATTGAGAAATACGTACTGAACTCTCTTTGTTGAGAAGTATTTAGTCTGATTACACTCCTGGACTGATATTCTACGAGCATACATTTTATTTACTAAGTAACAGAACGCCGTCTATGTTACTAACGGCGACAGATTGCTGTCGTAACCTACACATTAGGAGATTATCTTACGTTAAAGGTTTGGCACAATAAGACAAGTATTATCTGTGAATGTGTCGCGAGGCAATGTAACACAGCGCGCGGATTACCCGGAACACATTCATCCAGTATTTGAGAATGAGAGCACTTAGCAACTTATAATAAACTTTACACACCATTTCAAATCTTTTCTAAACTTTTCTCACTCACATTTCCCACAAAAAATAAATAGAAAAAGTTGATCTCTTACTACGTTTTCATTGTTTTGGAGTAAAATGTAAGCATCAGGCATGATGTTTAAATTTATTACTATTATTGTTATTTTAACTGCTAACTATTCGCAGCACATTTCGCTTCCATACGTACCACTGAATTTACTTGTAAAGTAAGGAAGTCATCGTACCCGAACGCGAGCTCTGCTCCACAATTCGATCAGAGCCATGGCGCTGGTGTATGTTTACAAGCGACCTAGATCAAGGAAGCGGACTATGTTTGAGATTGTGCCACAAGCTCCCTGGAACTGTGCTCTGAGAGTGCTCAAAGACTTAATGCACTCGCCGAGACTTTTATGTCAGAAGTAGGTGAAGACACGCTAGGGACCAGTATACACCGATAAGCCAAAACATTATGACCATTACCCAGCGAGGCCTTAGGTGCTGCTTGGTGACCTTGCAGGCATGTGACGCGGTAACAAAAGTATGTAAGCTGAGCAGACACGGACGGAGGATCAACCTAGTGAAGATATGGACTGCACATGGGTAAATCCATTGAGATAAGCGACTTTGTCAAAGGAGAGATTATTTTTACGCAAAGCCTGTCAACGAGTATCTCGAAAACCGCGAAGCTGGTCGAATGTTCACGTGCTACTGTCGTGAGCATCCATGGAAAGAGGCAGATGGACAATGAAACAACCACCAGACGTCATAGGGTTGGACGTCCAAGACTCTTCAGAGAACGTGCGGTTCAGAGGCTTGTCTACTCTGTAAAGTAGGACAGATGGTGATCTGTAGCACAGTCCTGGTCCAGCACAGGTAATTTGGAACACACTGTTCGGCGAACATTGTTGACAGAGAGCTCCGCAGCAGACCACCCCTGCGTGTTCTCATGTTGACTCAACGACATCGTCAGTTACGATTGCAGTGGGCAGGGGAACCATCGGGATTCGATTGTCGATCAGTGGAAACGTGTCTATTCTTCGGATGAATCGCAGTTTTGTTACACTAGGTTGATTGGGTCGTCTCCACAAATGCCCTCGTCGAGGTTAGAGGCGGCTCGAAACGTGCAGCGCACCACGGGCGCAGGCTCGTAAGAGCAGTATTATGCTATGGGAGACATTCTCCTGCGCTTGCATGGGACCTGTGGTAGTAATTGAAGACACGCTGACAGCTCCATCACTTCAAGCTTGATGTCTTCCCCGACGGCGATGTCATAGGTCAGCAGTATAATTGTCCATGTCCCTGAGCCCCATAATGCCACCCCAAAACAGTAGGAACCTCCACCTCGCTGCACTCTCTGGACAGTGTGTCTAAGGCGTTCAGCTTGACCGGGTTGCCTCCAAACACGTCTCCGACGATTGTGTGGTTGAAGGCATATGTGACACTCATCGGTGAAAAAAAAAGTGATGCCAAACCTGAGTGGTCTATTCGGCATGTTGTTGGGACCATTTGTATCGCGCTGCATGGTGTCGTGGATGCAAAGATGGAGCTCGCCATGGACGTCGGGAGTGAAGTTCCGCATCATGCAACCTATTGCGCACAGTTTTATTCGTAACACGACGTCCTGTGGCTGCACAAAAAGCATTATTCAACATTGTGGCGTTGCTGTCAGGGTTCCTCCGAGCCATAATCCGTAGGTAGCGCTCATCCATCGCAGTAGTAGCCCTTGGGCGGCCTGAGCGAGGCATATCACCGACGACAGTTCCTGTCTCTCTGTATCGCCCCCAATGCTTAAAAAATATCGCTTTGGTTCACTCCGAGACGCCTGGACACTTCCCTTGTTTAGAGCCCCTCCTGGCGGCACTTCTAATGCGGACGTGATCGAACCGTGGTACTGACTGTCTAGGCATGGTTGAACTAGAGACAACACGAGCCGTGTACCTCCTTCTTGGTGGAATGATTGGAGCTGATCGGCTGTCGGACCCTCTCCGTCTAATAGGCGATGCACATACATGGTTGTTTACATCTTTTGGCGGGTTTAGTGACATCTCTGAACACTCAAAAGGACAGTGTCTGTGATACAATATCTACAGTCAACGCCTATCTTCAGGAGTTCTGGGAACCGGGGTGAAGCAAAACTTTTTTTGATGTGTGTAATACAACAAAAGAAATAATTTAAATTTCTGTCAACAGATATTCATTTACCAAAGGAAATGACGTAAATTTATGTTAATGAATATTCATTTACAGTATAATAGCACCCATTTTGTAAATATGTTTTCGAAGCCACTTAAATTTTTTTTAGTTTCTTTTATTTCCTTGATGTAGTGGGGAAGTTTATTGTATAGTTTTTTGCCAGTTTGCGCACTACATGACGTGCGTAGACATCTAATGCCACATACCTCCACAAACCAATCAACAAATCGTTAGATCCCGGATATGCAGAATCAGTTATGTATTTCGTTCCAAAGACGGACAAACGAGCTATTACGCAGGTGGTCATAATGTTTTGGGTCATCAGTGAACATAAGAACATATCGAGATTTCAATCCCGAACCATGATGCAGTGATGCAGAAGGAAAAAAAGCTGTGAAAAATATGCAAAAGACTTTAATAGTAATATTTGGCGAATGTCATTCAAAATTAAATGGAACAAGTTACACCGCTGCTGGTATTGTTGACATACAATTGCCACGAATAATTTAACTGGCACAGTCACATTTGTTTCTATCGAAATGACTGGTTTCTGCCGACATAGGGCATCGTCAGATTGTGAAATAGATGCTGTGTGATTCATCCCCAACAATGCGTAAACCATATTGTGTGTGTGTGTGTGTGTGTGTGTGTGTGTGTGTGTGTGTGTGTGTGTGTGAGATGACCTGTAATTAGCACTGTGGTTTGCACAGTGGTGGGGCTGAATCACAACCAGTATTTTATAATATGAGAACTAGTAATTTCGTTGGAAATAAATGTTTCTGTCCTGGATAGTTAAGTTTTTTTAAAAACAGTCAGGGAGCTCAGGTCGACAGAACTGTTGTTCTTTTCATAATTTCCACTGTCAAGATGGATGACGGACAATCTGTATGTATTGTTGCACAATAGAAAAGAGTTGATGGTTTGATAATTCTAGTATGTTTCCATCAAAGAATGGAACATTTTTGTTGCGGCTGGATTGTTGGTAAGCTTGATTATTCCAAGGATTGTATAAAGAATTTCAACAATGTACAGGTCATTGTTGACAGACGTCTTAACTTGTCATGGTGTCGACTGCGACTGAAAATGGAAAACATCGAGTTTCATGCTGTCATTAATCATTTTCGTTTGTCGCATAAATCAAAACAGAACTGGATAAAATTCACGCGGATTCTTCACCACCATTGAACACGATTTACTTTTGGATTAATGAATTTACACGTGGTCGACAAGCACCAAAGACGATGTGCGCTCCGGCAGTCTAATTGAAACCGTTGACAAAATCCACGATATGGTAGTGCAAGACAGCCGAATAAAAGTTCGTGATATTGCTGAGACTCTAGGTATCTCAACTGAGCGAGTGCATAATATCCTGCACGGAAAACTGGCTGTGAAGAAGCCATGTACGAGGTGTGTACCTGAATTGCGCACAGTCGACCAAAAGAGCATCCGGCACAACATTTCAACACAAAGTCTGACGACGTTTTATAGCAATCCGAGAGGCTTTTCCCGCCGATTTGTAAATATTCACGAAACCTGGATCCATCATTAAAAATAAGAGTCAAAAAGGCAGTCAGAACAGTAGACAAAAACTGGTGAAAATGCACTGAAGAAGGCAAACACCATTTCGTCAACTGGTTAGGTGATGGTCAAAATTTTTTTGGGATCCCTGCAAAAAGGCAGAACCATAATTGCAGTGTATTATACTTCACTGCTGAAACTTGAGTTGACTGAAAAAAGACCAAGGTTGGAATGCAAGAAAGTGCTCTTTCTCCAGGGTAACGTTCCATCCCACAACAGTGATGACAACGGCAAAAGTGCATGAATTGGGCTTAGAATTGGTTCCTCATCCACCCTATTCGCCAGACGCAGCCCCCAGCGGCTTCTTTCCGTTCGCTAAATTGAAACTTTGACTAGCTAGGAAGAAATTTTCATCAAATGAATCAAATCAGGAAGTGATTGTTACAATCAAAGAGTGTTTTGCTGAGTTTGTCAGAACCTATTTTTCCAATGGGATGAAAAAGCTGGAAACTATGTCGAGAAGTAAGGTGGATTGTTTATGAAACAAACCGTTTTCTTGCTTTTTTACCAGACTTTCCAAACCAGTCTCGTACTTGGTGCAGCCAGAAAAATTTCAAATTTATTCCCCACAACAGAATCCTAACTGAGGTACGAGCATATGGGATCGGTTCCCAAATATGTGAGTGGCTCGAAGACTTCTTAAGTAATAGAACCCAGTACGTTGTCCTCGATGGTGAGTGTTCATCGGAGGTGAGGGTATCATCTGGACTGCCCCAGGGAAGTGTGGTAGGTCCGCTGTTGTTTTCTATCTACATAAATGATCTTTTGGATAGGGTGGATAGCAATGTGCGGCTGTTTGATGATGATGCTGTGGTGTACGGGAATGTGTTGTCGTTGAGTGACTACTGTAGGAGGATACAAGATGACTTGGACAGGATATGTGATTGGTGTAAAGAATGGCAGCTAACTCTAAATATAGATAAATGTAAATTAATGCAGATCAATAGGAAAAAGAATCCCGTAATGTTTGAATACTCCATTAGTAGTGTAGTGCTTGACACAGTCACGTCGATTAAATATTTAGGCGTAACATTGCAGAGCGATATGAAGTGGGACAAGCATTAATGGCAGTTGTGGGGAAGGCGGATAGTCGTCTTCGGTTCATTGGTAGAATTTTGGGAAGATGTGGTTCATCTGCAAGGGAGACTGCTTATAATACACTAATACGACCTACTCTTGAGTACTGCTCGAGAGTTTGGGATCCCTATCAGGTCGGATTGAGGGAGGTTGTTGTTGTGGTCTTCAGTCCTGAGACTGGTTTGATGCAGCTCTCCATGCTACTCTATCCTGTGCAAGCTTCTTCATATCCCAGTACCTACCACAACCTACATCCTTCCGAATCTGCTTAGAGTATTCATCTCCTGGTCTCTCTCTACGATTTTTACCCTCCACGCTGCCCTCCAATACTAAATCGGTGATCCCTTGATGCCTCAGAACATGTCCTACCAACCGATCCCTTCTTCTAATCAAGTTGTGCCACAAGCTTCACTTCTCCCCAATCCTATCCAATACTTCCTTATTAGTTATGTGATCTACCCATCTAATCTTCAGCATTCTTCTGTAGCACCACATTTCAAAAGCTTCTACTCTCTTCTTGTCCAAACTATTTATCGTCCATGTTTCACTTCCATACATGGCTACACTTCATACAAATACTTTCAAAAATGACTTCCTGACACTTAAATCTATACTTGATGTTAACAAATTTCTCTTCTTCAGAAACGCTTTCCTTGCCATTGCCAGTCTACATTTTATATCCTCTCTACTTCGACCATCATCTGTTATTTTGCTCCCCAAATAGCAAAACTCCTTTACTACTTTTAGTGTCTCATTTCCTAATCTAATTTCCTCAGCATCACCTGATTTAATTCGACTACATTCCATTATCGTCGTTTTCATTCAACTGCTCTTCCAAGTCCTTTGCTGTCTCTGACAGAATTACAATGTCATCGGCGAGCCTCAAAGTTTTTGTTCCTTCTCCATGGATTTTAATACCTACTCCGAATTTTTCTTTTGTTTCCTCTACTGCTTGCTCAATATACAGATTGAATAACATCGGTGATAGGCTACAACCCTGTCTCACTCCCTTCCCAACCACTGCTTCCCTTTCATGCCCCTCGACTCTTATAACTACCATCTGGTTTCTGTACATATTGTAAATAGACTTTCACTCCCTGTATTTTACCCCTGCTGCCTTCAGAATTTGAAAGATTGTATTCCAGCCAACACTGTCAAAAGCTTTCTCTAAATCTACAAACGCTAGAAACGTAGGTTTGCCTTTTCTTAATCTAGCTTCTAAGATAAGTCGTAGCGTCAGTATTGCCTCACCTGTTCCAGTATTTCTACGGAATCCAAACTGATCTTCCCCGAGGTCGGCTTCTACCAAATTTTTCATTCGTTTGTAATGAATTCGCGTTAGTATTTTGCAACCGTGACTTATTAAACTGATAGATCGGTAATTTTCACATCTGTCAACACCTGCTTACTTTGGGATTGGAATTATTATATTATTCCTGAAGTCTGAGGGTATTTCGCCTGTCTCATACATTTTGCACACCAGATGATAGAGTTTTGTCAGGACTGGCTCTCCCAAGGCTGTCAGTAGTTCTAATGTAATGTTGTCTATTCCCGGGGCCTTGTTACGACTTAGGTCTTTCAGTGCTCTGTCAAACTCTTCACGCAGTATCGTATCTTCCATTTCATCTTCCATTTCCATAATATTGCCCTTAAGTACATCGCCCTTGTATAGACTCTCCATACACTCCGTCCACCTTTCTGCTTTCCCTTCTGTGCTTAGAACTGGGTTTCCATCTGAGCTCTCGATATTCAGACAAGTGGTTCTCTTTTCTCCAAAGGTCTCTTTAATTTTCCTGTAGGCAGTATCTATCTTACCCCTAGTGAGATAAGCCTCTACATCCTTATATTTGTCCTCTACCCATGCCTGCTTAGCCATTTTGCACTTCCTGTCGATCTCATTTTTGAGACGTTTGTATTCCTTTTTGCCTGCTTCATTTAGTCCATTTTTATATTTTATCCTTTCATCAATTAAATTCAGTATCTCTTCTGTTATCCAAGGATTTCTACTAGCCCTCGTCTTTTTACATACTTGATCCTCCGCTGCCTTCACTACTTCATCCCTCGAAGCTACCCATTCTTCTTCTACTGTATTTCTTTCTCCCATTCTTGTCAATTGTTCCCTTATGCTCTCCCTGTAACTCTGTACAACCTCTGGTTTAGTCAGTTTATCCAGGTCCCATCTCCTTCAATTCCCACATTTTTGCAGTTTCTTCAGTTTTAATCTACAGTTCATAACCAATAGATTGTGGTCAGATCCACATCTGTCCCTGGAAAGTCTTACAATTTAAAACATGGTTCCTAAATCTCTGTCTTACCATTATATAATCTATCTCATACCTTCTAGTATCTCCAGGCTTCTTCCATGTATACAATCTTCTTTTATGATTCTTGAACCAAGTGTTAGCTATGTTTAAGTTATGCTCTGCGCAAAATTCTACCAGGTGGCTTCCTCTTTCATTTCTTCCCCCCATTCCGTATTCACCTACTACGTTTCATTCTATCCCTTTCCCTACTATCGAATTCCAGTCACCCATGACTATTAAATTTTCGTCTCCCTTCACGATCTGAATAATTTCTTTTATCTCATCATACATTTCATCAATTTCTTCGTCATCTGCAGAGCTAGTTGGCATATAAATTTGTACTACTGTGGTAGGCGTGGGCTTCGTGTCTATCTTGGCCACAATAAGGCGTTCACTATGCTGTTTGTAGTAGCTTACCCGCACTCCTATTTTTTTATTCATTATTAAACCTACTCCTGCATTACCCCTATTTGATTTTGTGTTTCTAACCCTGCATTCACCTGACCAAAAGTCTTGTTCCTCCTGCCACCGAACTTCGCTAATTCCCACTATATCTAACTTTAACCTATCCATTTCCCTTTTTAAATTTTCTAACCTACCTGCCAGATTAAGGGATCTGACATTCCATGCTCCGATCCGTAGAACGCCAATTTTCTTTCTCCTGATAATACATACTATTGTAATACGATATTGACGAAATACATACTATTGTATAAATAATGCATCAGAGGTGCTTTTTTATATTTTACTATCTGAGTACCTGTCATTTCCACTGTTTGTATTTATTCCAATCTTCTGTCAGTCCATCTCCTCCTCTCTCCTCTCTCTGTCAATCTCCTCCATCCCCCTCTTTGTTCATCTTCTCCTCTCCCCTCTCTCTGTCCCTCTACACTATCCATTCTCTGTCCATTTCCTCTTCCTACACCATCTGTCCATCTCCTTTATCAACCTCTCTGTCGGTCCATCTCTCCCTCTCTCTTTCTTTCTCCACGTTATTATGCACACCACAATAGGATGTCGCTGTTTCTTACCCCTACAATATTTCTTTCCACATTAGTAGTAATATGTGTATAAAATTTGATTGGAATCAATCCAAGGGCTTAGGAGGAATGTTTTATCCATGGATTTGCCCGCTTACACACATGTCACATATATTTAACGCATTTCATCCGTATTTGTACACATATTTCACCAGTATCTCTTGCGAATTTCGCCCTACAGTTCCATTTTCACGTAGTTCAATGTTTAACACCTCAAGTCACCTGAAATCAAATGTGTCTTACAGTGACATAATTTTGCAGGTACATTCAGTGGTATATGTGAATACTGACAGCGAAATGTGTTAGGAATGGAGTAATTACTAAAGAAGTAATAAATTAAAACTTCACGCACGATGCAGCAGTTTTTCACGCATTTCAGTTGTTGACATCATATCTTCTGAACTATGTGTCGTGCAATGATGTAGTATTATAGGTACATTCAGTGGCATATGTGGTTACTGTATGCGAAATGTATTGCGAATAGAGTTGGTAGTAAAGAAGTAATAAGATTAAACATCATGCATGGCGCGGCAGTTTTTCATGCAGCTCAGTTTTTGTAGTGTCATATCTCCTGAACTATGTGCCGCACAATGCTATAATTTTGGAGGTACGTTCAGTGGTATTTGAATACTGCCTGCAAAATGTGTTGCGAATACAGGTAGTAATAAAGAAGTAATAAATTAAAACGTTATTCCTTATGTGGCAGCTCTACTGAAAGAACACCGAAAACGCAGCAAGCGATAAGGAGAAATATTTTTCCGTTATCAACAATTCTTTTAGCACTCACTATCATTGACGCTGCAACAGCCTTTTGGACTCAAGTTCCCTCCTTTCCACGAACTGAATTGAGGTGATCGGATCTGTTTGTGCCTAGGTCGTCAAAGTTGGTCATTGAAACGTTAGCATTATTTAAGTTCTATACATAGTCTACGGAACTTCCAACAGACCGACAGAGTGCATCGGGAAACGCTGATTATTTGCAGAGGCTTTGACCGGTGCGGAGATGGATGAAATATACAGCTGTGGTTAATACCGAATTTCGGGATGACGCAGCAGGGAGAGAAGCAAGCAGAGAATTTCATCTGAACCCCTTTGTCTTCTTTGGAATCTATCCAAACGGATCCTCCTTGGCTACGGCTTCTGTTTGGGAGGTTGCGTTTTCTGAGCGAGACGATAAAAGCTCAGCTCTCTATGATCTTGGATTTTAATTGTTACTCTTACGTTGTGTGTTACTTGCAATGAGTGATGGTCGACAGGTATTTTTATAATATTCCATGTTTTAAGTCATCAGATAATTATTATCGGTTTCTTGGTTCGATTTTCGGATGACCAGTTCCGTGTTTTCTATCCCTCGTGTGAAGTCGTACCGTACGCTAATTTCTTGTAAAATCAGAGATTCCTATAATTGATTCCACGGAATTGTTCGCAATTCGGAGAAGGGCAATAACATTTCACCTTCAAATACGTCAGAGCCTGTAATATTGAATTAAAATGGGTCAAATGGCTCTAAGCACTATGGGACTTAACATCAGTCTCCTAGACTTAGAACTACTTAAACCTAACTAACGTAAGGACATCACACACATCCATGCCCGAGGCAGGAATCAAACCTGCGACCGTAGCAGCAGCGCAGTTCTGTTCTGAAGTGCCTAGAACAGCTCGGCCACTGCGGCCGGCAACATTGAATTAAATCTTGAGGATGATGATTTGTTTTATACTAACACGTAGGTAGATAGATAGGTAGCTAGATAGATAAACAGACAGATACATAGATATGATTCTTGGTTTTCTCAGGAGATGAAGTATTGTACATTTTTCTGTTGTGGATAAAAGACATAATTTTTTTCTGTTTCAGTATTTCGGCTGAGAAGATGGAAACCGAAATATCGAAAGAGGAGGAAATGATGTCTTGTATGAAGGAGGTAAATAGATGCAACGATAGAAGACTTATCATGCATTGGTATTCAAAGTGTTGCTTTTCACTTACGCTAACGCTCGCGACGTATTATAACATGCAGTGGAGTCGTCTGTGAGAAGGTATAGAATCCAAAAACATAAATTTTCAGAATTTGAGATTATATGAAATGTAACTCTCTCATCGATTAATTTGTAGGAAACCTTAAGGCAGACTTCAGTTGAATGGCAAAATACAAAATTCTGTTCGAGGAGAAGAATATCGCTTACGGAACGTTTACGACGCCACAGTTTCGACAAACTCGACTCGTTTGCAATCTGTACTTAAAGGTTAAAAGCACAATTGACGCCGGGAAAAGCGCAGATGAATGGGAACATGAGTTTCCAACTACGATGCTAAAAAGAATCAGTCGGTCTTATAGGTCCATAGCTGTGGAAATTGTCTGTAGTATTTTCAGGGACCAAAGAAAACATAAATCAAAGTGTGTGGAAGACGAGCTTCAGCACGATTTATTTCTACTACGAGTTTGCTGTTCTAGTGCTGCAAAATCTAGAGCCCTCCATCCATACATCAATGAATAGTGACTGCATTTGTGCTGGAACAAGTGTGGTTTGTGAACAGTTTTGTTAATTTAAATTTTTCAGTTATTGTAATGTGAACTATGGAAAAGTGTGACTGTATTTATGCAACAGCTCAGCATGAAAACAAACTTCTTTATTTTTTTTTAAATTTTGTTCACAACTTATGTGAGTGCAGACATGTTTTAGTGGTGATGAAAAGGTCTTGACGTGATGATGAGATTAAAAACATTACCATCCGTGTGACGTTGTACTGCCATGCAGAGCAACTGACGAAGTCCATTCCTTTATTAGTCACGATTTGTACGAGTGTAATGTTTCTTTCCCGACAAAGGTGATGTACGAGCTACAAAAATAATATGGATGACGTGTGTAAGTATCATGAAAAAAGCGATGGGTCAACATTTTTCCTTAAATCTTTGTAGGTACGTGAGTAGGATACTGCAACTTATATTGTCTGATCAAAATATCCAGACACCTATTGGTCAGTGTGGGGGCTGTGTCCACCATTCGCCTTCATGACGGCCTGAACTCTGCTGGAGACACTTTCATCGAGGTGCCTGGATATCTGGAGGAATGGCAGCCCATTCTTGCCCAATAACCGTAACCACATTGGGAACTGGGGTCTGGAGCGGAGTCGACGTTGTAATTCGTCTCAAAGGGGTTCCTATGGGTTCAGATTGGGAATCTGGGCAGGCCAATCTGTTTCAGGAATGTTATTGGCCACAAACAACTGCCTCACAGTTGCTGCTTTATGAGAGATTTAATTAATTAATTTATTTATTGTTTATTTAGTCCGACCAGAATAGGACCTTCGGTCCCGTAAACTGACACATCGTCGGAGAAGCGGTGTGCTGACCCGCATCCAGAGACGCCTGTGGTCTGAGGATGACATGGCAGCCGGTCGGTACCGTTGGGCATTCATGGCCTCTTCGGACGGAGTTTTCAGATTTATTTTATATTAGGACCTTTAAGGCGCTCTCTTATATCTGACCAGGATCAACACATACAAAAAATATTACAAAACTTCTGAATAATAGTAATAATAATAATAATTATTATTGTTATTGTTATAACTAACACTAATAATAATATTAAAAATAATAATTATTATAATAGTAAAGGGCGTTTAAAATGATATAGATTAGCTTAGCACATTTGAATTTAGTATAAACAGAAGCGGAATTGGTAAAGGTAGAGGACAAGAGTGAAATGACAGTGACCGTGGCTGTTAGGAAAGAATAGGATAGAAATAGAAAACTCTGCCGCCAATGGGTTAGGGACAAGCTGTGGGAGAGGAGGGGTGAACAGAATGAGCTCAGCAGAATGTAGGAGGGATGGGTGTTGTATCGGAGAGGTAGCTATTGAGATAGAAGATGGACTGGTTAGCTTTCTTTTGAAGTTTGAAAAGAATTTAATTTCTCTGTTATTTTGTGGAAGAATGTACTAGAGTCATGTACCTGATACAGGAAATGATTTAGAGAAGATTGTTGTGCTATGTGGTGGTACAGAGAGAATTGTTCTTTGTTGACAACGAGTATTTCTGCCGTGCTGTTCAGATAATAGAATAAGAGTTGAAAACAAATAAGAGGGAGTGTAATTGTTGAGAAGACGATAGAGAAAGCATAGAATATGGTAGTCTCTACGCTTATCGGCTCGTAGCCATGATAATTGTTCGCAGGCTGGTGTGATACGCTCGAAAAAGCGTACGTCACAAATGCATCGTACACAAGCATTCATCGTCAGTTCCAGACTTCATGAGTTTTCGTACGAAAGTGCTTGGAGAATGGCAGGCATCACCATAATCTAGTATGGGTAGTATCAGTGTCTCTATCAGCTTCTTTTTAAACTCGAAAGGAAACACTTTTTCGTATTTCAGTTCTGAGTGAAGCGACGCTGACACTTCCTTACAGGCTGCTATTGTGTGCTCAGTCCAGTCTAAAAGATTGTCTGCAGGAGAATAAAAGGATATTTCTGTGCCGTTTAGGGTTAGTGGTGGAAGAGATCATCTCAACTGAGGGATAGTAAGTCTTTCGTGAGCGATTGAGATCGCTTGCGTTTTAGATGGGTTAAGGCCATGTTCTCGTTCAAATTAGCAAAAAATAGGCAAAGTTTGGTAATTTTTTTGATACAATGAAAAGACATACAAAGGATCTGTTTGTGGATTGTCATTCATCATACTTAGAACTTCATTTTTGATTTTCAGTACGAAAAAAAGAAAAATTGGCGCCCGTAATTATGGTTTAGTCAAGGGCCTGCGAATTTAAAATACTCAAACTGCGTAGAGTGTAGCCCCCCAAGAGTTATCTGAAATCAAAAATGGATAACACCAGTCGATACTTCATTAAATTTATGGGAGTTTGTACCTAACGACAATGAAATAAACTTAAATTTAACGATACTGTCCTAACTCGAACTTTGAGTTCGATTTTTGGGGCTTTTGTTAACCCTCTATGGGCTCACAAAAATATTTAATATTGACAAATTTCATATATTATAGGTATAAGTTCCCAAGAAAAGTGTTTGGTTTTCGGGGTTCAAAGGTAAAAGTTAATAGGTTGATCCGTTTTTATTTTTTGCTGCATGCAGTTTTGACAAATCGCATTTCGATAAAAGCCTGTTTAAGGTTTAGGAAAAATTTTTATATATACTATTAGTTCAATTCGCATAAAACTACATGTTATTATATATTTTTTATGTCGTTGAACACAAATTTGAAGCTAGATTTTCAAAATTCAAAATGTCTAATTCATTATGGCGGACCGAAGATTATGTTTTGACCAATTCTGACGAGCAACATTTGACCAAAAAAAGGGTTTTCAATACTTATATTTAGTCTGCAATTACAAGATCAATCCTTCCTCTAACTCGAAATGTTCCTGGAGAAAAATTCTCTCGTTCTTCCTTGCGAGAAAAGTCTATGTGGCTGAAATGGATATGCTGCGTTCGACAGCTTGCACACGTCATTCATCAGCTTTTTCGGCGTATTATGTTTGCGTGGATGCTGCAATATAAATCATTTTGTAAACGTGCTTCACGACACGATAAGTTTTCTACCTGAGCCGGCCGTCTCCGGCTGAGAGCGTGCCACGGCAGTTGTCACTGCTTCGAGAGGTGGGCTGTAGAAACTATTGTGATGTACGCACGGATTGAAAAACCTTTTCGTCCTAACATTCTGCACATATATACCTTAAAAATGCAATAAAAACCGAATTTTCGACCATTTTGAATGATAATCTGGCCTTAAGTTTTAAACATAAGCTCTGTGCCTACACTGATAGCGTAAATCGGCATGTACATGTTGGATGGACGTGCACATGTTTGTTTTGGACTTGCACTTAGATATA